>NC_051230.1:12376153-12716153 GCF_015220715.1 Pygocentrus nattereri
CAAAAATGGAGAGTCAAAGTTTAGCGGCTTACATATATATATATATATGTGTGTGTGTGTGTGTGTGTGTGTGTGTGTGTGTGTGTGTGTGAGAGAGAGAGTTTTGAGATCCAGTCTTCATTGTTTACTACTAACATGGAAGAGTCTTTGCAAGAACAGCCACGTCTTTGTCACGTCCCAATGGCCGGAGAAATAGAGCGTGTGAGTGAGCCCCTATCCCGCTATAGCCCTTTATTCTCCTCCCTCTCCATCCCCCCATATTTATCTCTCCACTCTGTCATGTTCCTCACACCAGCAGAAAATAATTAATTATGCCGTCCTGAGATGATTTATAGTATTACTGACATAATTAATGATACACATCAATTTTCCTGCTTAATTGAAGGGGGCTCCAGAGCAAGCTTTTGCATGGTTAAAGGTTCTGGACAACCTTCTTTTCTTTTCAATTCTTTTTTCCTCTGTCTCTCTTTTTTTTTTCTCAGCTTCTCTCTCACCTTTCATGCATTGTCTGTGCTCGGTGGATTTCGCTGCACTTTCTAACTCCATAATCCTGTTCAATAAGCAGTAGATAAACCAAACATCTAGACACGTGTTTTGTTGAATACACTTGCATACATCTTTTCCGTTGACACAGACATACTGCGCCATGCATTTATGTGTGTGTCTGTAGCGATGTATGATTCATGGCACTGCATGGCAAGGCATATATAATTCCACCACTACCCTCAAGACTATAGGCAACAAGGTAGAACATGAATATTTAATTAGCTGGAGGAACTGTAGGATATACTGTCATATGGTGCATTTTAAACAGAAAAGGGATCAGTGAGTCTGACAGGAGACTGGGAATGTTGTATTTTATTTCTTTTTCCCTCCTCTGTTGATTTGGTTAGATATAATATAGTTTTGCTTTACACAAGAGAAAAAAAACACATTGAATTTGTAATCACTTAGTATGTGTGTGTATTTATTTATTTATTTTTCTATTTCTGGTGAATCTGCTAATAGAAGTTAGCCTAGACCATGTTAACGAATTGTAATCTGCTCTTAAAGAAAATTGTGACTAGCTTACAGCAGTCTTAATGCATAGAAATTACAGTGTTTCTGCACTAAATGCCTGTTAGAAGTTAAAGGATATGTCTAAAGGATGTCTAAAGGATATGTCTGTGTTTATGCGTAGCTACAAAGAGTAATAAAAACTGCACTAAGGGCAAAAGATCAAATGGACAAAATGACCAGTTTTACAACTTCATGATCTCAGCAGTGATACTACGGAAGTGAATTAAAACCTATGAGGGAGAACGTATGACAGAATGAGAGAGAGAGAGAGAGAGAGAGAGGATCAAGTGATCAAGTAAATAGGTTGACTTTGTCCAGCACAGGAATGTAGTATGTGTGTATTTGTGTGTGTGTGAGAGAGTTGAGTTGAGTTTGGGGGGATTAGTGACCATGGCAACGGCCAGCCATCCCTGTTTGTAGACAGACAAATTCTGTTACATATGAGAGTGATTGACACGTCTGTTCCTCTGCAGCTGACCCAAAGAAATTAGCAAGTGAGTTGTTATGCAGTGCGGTGCTGTGAGGTTTGTGTGTGTGTGTTTGTTAGAGGGGTGGGGGGGCACTTTAAACAGCCCCTTGTAAGTGCTTCTCTGGAATTAGCATGTGAAACAGGTCTATGTTTTTTTCTGGGCGGTGTGTTTTAGAGGGCTGCATAGCTGTGGCTTGACGGGTTTCTTTGTGATCAAGCGGTCTGACCATCAGAGAATAACTCTATTTCCAGAAGATGTGTGCGAGAGAGTGAGAGTGAGAGTGTACATGTGCACGTGCAGTCATGTGTGTGTTTGATTTTGTATACTTTCAGGCCTCAGTGAGAGAGAATCAGGGCTAATCTAAGCTTATCAGAATGGGCAAAATGTCCCTGACTTTTTAAAGTCCTCTTTTTTTTTTTTTTTTTTTTTTATAAGTGAATGACAAAATATTTTTGGTTACTGAAGTTAAGGTTAGGATTAGAAAATTCTTGAAATACAAATGTGAAATTATTATTTAGTATAGTTCTATGTGGTATGTGTGACATTACTAATACACGTATATATACATTCATGTACTAGATTACTTTTATTATTGTTACATAATGGTAGTGATGTTTATATAATATATATGTGATGTGAAATAATTCCAGAGAGGTATTTACATATTGTTGCTGTTGGGACAAAACTTTGTTTCTCCATGTTTGGCTCATTTTTATTTTATTTTTTTTACTTTTTGCAAAAGTTTATTAAGTCCAACTGCTTTATATTGTGTCAAAAATCCATAATTAATGGATTAATACAAATGATCCAGAATTACATGGGATAAAACTTTCATTAAAAATTATGGATGATTTTCCATTTCCCGTAAAGTTACCAGACACCAAATATGCCTTATTACTACATGGGGGTGTGTGTTATATATACATATATATATATATATATATATATATATATATATATATATATATATATATATATATATATATATATATATATATATATATATATATATATGTGTGTATGTGTGTATGTGTGTGTGTGTGTGTGTGTGTGTACATATATATAAAATGTGTGTGTATGCATGACCATGTTCTGATGTTGTGTGCATACTTTGACCACAGCTTGAAGAGAGATTTTCTGTAAAGACTGGTGACTAATACATCTTTCCTGCTTTGTGCTCTTGGCTCTGGCACAGTTGGCTTGATTCACTGAGAATTATCATGGAAAACTACTCTCAAACATCCAGCTGTCTTTATTACAAAAAAATCTAAAAATGCCACAATTACTGCCGTCTGCATCCAATAAACTTTAAATCACAGACATTCTTGGCTCTCTACCATTCTGAAGCCCATTTGGCCTGTGAGCCTCATCAAACAGTGTCGGATACACCGAGACGCTAATAACTAAAAGACAGCAGGGTCTGTAAGGTTATAGTTATTAATACACAGACAAGTTAGCTTTTTAGGACAGAGTGAATTAAGATTACAACAATACCTTTCTATTAATGGATATAAACCATAGGACTATACATCTGTTACAAAAAGTGTAAAAGGTTCATAATAATTCATTTTATAGTTGATATTAGTTGTTGAGTTTTGGTTATTTTTCCCTGCAAACATTATTACTTAGTGTTGTGATTTAAACCTGAAACAGCAATAAACTTTTCATGTTTGTGCAGGAGGGGGCAGCGTTGTTCTATCAAATCCGGTGGAGCTGCTGCAGTAGAAAGGTACAAATTGAAAGGAGTCCTGAAACACAGTACTCATCTTTGTAGTAGCGTAAAATATAAGGTGTAGTTTGAGTTTTTCTCTACAATACTCAGCAAAATGAACTTGAAGTTAAAAGCGTATGTGTATAAAGTCATAGCCTTTAAAATATAGTAGAGCATTGCTGATTGTATACCAAAAGTTTTTATTTATTTATTTAAGCAGGCTAAAACATATGTGAATATATTAATAACATGCAAACAACAAAAATATAAACAGTTGACGTGGCTAATTGAGCAAGAATAATGTAATATATATTGCTATAATGATTGCCATTGGGCTCTTTTTTTTTTTTTTTTTAAATGAGCCTTGGGAAAGTCTTAGCGAGAGTAAAAAATAGCTTTTTGTTTTCTGTCTTTGCCAAAGCTGTGCCGACAGAAACCTTGACAAGAGTCCAAATGCAGTAGTTTTTTCAAGGTCAAATAATTTGGGGGGATTCAAATACAAATATAAAATACCAAAATACATAAAATAGTAATCTTTTTCCACACAATGCCGAGTTTTCTGTTAATTTTGGAATATTTTGGAATTGCAATAATTATAAATAGGATTCTATTACGTGGAAGAACAGCATTGGCTCAAATTTATGTATATTATATTGACGTCGTAATGCAGTTGGTTGAGATGCCCCAATTTAGAGGTACCACAGTGTCCTCTATCTTCTCTTGCAGTGCCCACTAAACATCCACATGGTCTACCCCCAACCTATTCACGTACACTAGCCTTAACCCTTCCTCCTGAGTAATGGCTAGGTTGTGGTGCTGGTCAGCATATTGTCACCTGGGTCCCATTAAGAATATTCTTGCTTCAGCACTCACCCCATCAGCCTCTGCCCCTACCCCCATTTCACCCCACCCTACAATCTTCCCTTTCGCCTAGAACCATTTCTCTCTTTTTATCATTCCACAACAATGAAAATGACCAAAAAAATCATTTGTTGTACTCTGTGGTGCCTGAGTACCATTTCTCTAAGTGGAACTCTTTAGTCTAGGCAGAGATGTTTGGGGGAAGACAATAGCTGCAGGACGAGCATTAGGAGCAAGCTTGTTTGAATGAACAGGTTCCAGGCGGAGGGGCCTCTGGGTGGCAGTGGCCCTGGGTCAAGGCTAGCTGCCGCAGAAACGGCTCTTTGTTTCAGAATCCTCGCTGTTGAAAGGCTCTGGGGGTGGCTGCTTAACTGCGCGTTCCCAACGCTTCCATTTCTTTTTGATATCTCAGTGAGACGTCCTCTTACCATATTTTATATAGTTAAATACAGGGTGTGGTCAAAAAAGGCCTTTGTTTTGGGTTCTAGGCTAATGGCGAAGAAACTCATATTACTTCTCTTTGTCATTTTTTTCATTTCTTCTGCTTTTTTCGTGTCAGCATTAGCGAGATTTAAATCTTTAATGTGTTTTCACCCTTAAAGTTCTTAAAAAGAGAACAATGTTTGACTTTGCATCTGCTCTCCCTGTGGTATGTGGGTGAATTCAGACTCACATAACTTGACTTTGAGGCTACTTTTCTCAACACTGCCAAAGTCTGCTGTTGGCAAAGAACTTTTAGATTGTTATAGCATCTGCAAGAAAGTTTCACTACAGACTGTACTGAACCATTTAACACGGCTCAACATCTTTAACAAAGCTTGTTCTTTAACTCTTGGCCATTCTCTTTCCAGCCATGTAGTTTTCAGGGATTTCTTTGACGATTCAGCATCCATGAATATTGTGCTACCTTAGTACTCAGAGTCATTGAGGACCAGTGTTGGCTGATATTTTTTCCCGTCTTGTATACTAGGGCTATAGGAACTAGGAACCCTATTGCTACTAATTAATGCAATACACCTTTCAATCATTAATGTGACATGATTAAAGATAGGCCTGAATGAATTTGTTCCAAAATATTTTTGCTTTGGCAGTCACTTAAATGCATTAATTAATTCGACAACTGTAAAACACTGAATTTTCTCCGAGACACCAATATAAAATAAACATGTATGTGATGAACATGAGATGACCACCACTCTTTTATTCATTTGTAAAATATATATTACAAGATATCTGTTTTTCAGCATTAAGAGCAAAAGCACAAAACATATATTTCGCAACTTTTTAAAGTTTTGGGTTTGTTCATATTTTACCTATTACAGCTTAAATGATTCTTTCTGGGAGACTTTTCAGTTCTTTATAGAAATCTGAAGGGATATTTTTTCACACCTCTAAAGTTCAGGCTTAGAAACTGGTTGCATTTTTTCTGCATTACTTCTTACATTCCAAGTAAGCCAAACACATTGCTATCTTGTGGTCTGCACTCTTTGGTTGACAGTCTATTGTTCTGAGAACAATGTTTTTTTTGTTCTTTGTGTTTTTTGACAGCTACACATCCTTTCAGATCCATGGTGTTGTCCTGTCACAGTGGAAAGATGGACAGTTGAAGTGGATTTTTTTTTTGGATTTTGTTCAGTTCACAAACATGAAAGATACAAGTATGTTTATCTGATGGTGACAGTTTTTGGGGGTCTATGGTTATTAGGAATCCACACACACACAAACACATTTTCTAAGCCACTTCTCCCTCAGGGAGAGTTAGGAATCCAGAGTTAGGAATCCAATTTTCTCTATATTTCTAACTTTTTAATCTCCAGTTTTAGAAAACATTTTTACCCACTTATTTTCCGTTGACTTTTGTCTTTCTTATACAAATGGATTCTCAGAAATATCTCCTGACCAGTGACTTTATTTTAATTAACTTAATTTCCAGTCAAAACTTGTACTTAATGACTGTTTTGATAGGAAATTAAATAAATAATCTCTGATATGTTTGTATGTCACTATATATGGTCACTGTCAGAATAAAACCATGTATCTCCAAAATGGTGAATACAGGAGAAGAAAAAACATTCTTAAGTTTTAATGGAATAGATATTAGTATAATGGAATGGATATTAGTATATAGCTTCATAACACGATATAAAATATTATTTAATATATAAATATAAAGTGTATGCCTTTTCAGCTGAGTTAAGAGCTGTGCTGTGGTGTGTATTCTCTGTGACAGTTGTGCAGCTGGTGTTTTACCAGTCGTCTGTCACTCATCCCACTCTCAGCAAAGCAAATGATCACGTTATTGTAAAGTCAGTCACTTCTTATTAGGCCCCACCGAATTGAACCAGCGCGAGATGGTGATTTTTCCGTCAGGAGATGCGTACGGTTTGTCTGAATCCATTAAACACTTTCCCACTCTCTCTCTCTTTCTCTTCTCGCCAGACTTCAGTGTCATTGTTCCACGAAGAGCGGGGCCCGTCGCCCCCCGTCCCCCCGAATATGACACGCGCACCACGGGACATGGCAGCTCCCTTAGAAAAGGCTGCTGTGCAATCATCTACATGCTGTAACCTTACGCCTGCCATTGTCCGCGCCTCCGTCGACATTCATTTGTGTCGGCGCAGGCAGCTTTGACCGGCGAACAATCCCCGACCCAGGCGGGGAGGGAAAATACATTTTACTGATTAAAGAGATGTGATGACTGCACTCAGCTACTGTCAGCACTCTGTTAGTGGCTCAAGCTCTTGCTGCACACTGCTGAGCAGCCCGGCTAATTCCCACTCTGTACCTGACCTCACCTGGGGACTGCATCAGACAGCTTTCAGTGAGCTAGTTTTTAAATACGTTCTAATAGGTAATAAATGTGTGATGTTAAGGGAATTACAATTTTTAGAAGTGGAGTGAAACTGAGAGTCATACATTTGCTTGTTTATATATGGACTCTTATCAAGACTTGGTAGACCACCAAATAAATATATACACAATAAAGAAGAAACATTGCAGTAGCACACAAAAACTGGACTGAAACTAAAAATTTGAGATGTGGTGTAAGATTTTATTGAGCAATCAGTCTACATTTGTAATTGGGGTTACATAGATATGAAGCAGAAAAGACTGAATGCACTAAATCTGAAACATTTGATACTGTTCTAGAGGCTTCTGTGGTATTTACTGTCTTGGCAGTAAGTCTGTGCTTCTGTTTGTGCTTCTAAAAACACCATATTCAAATAATTAAAATGTTGAAATGTGTGGAATAAATGCAAAAAACACATGGAGTAAAAAGCAAGACAAATTTATTTTCAACAAAGCAGCTGATATCTCATAAGCTAGATAGAAGAACAAAGTTTGGGACCAGATTTCTCTTCCTCAGCCGTCACATGGATTTGTTAAATTCCATCAGCAGGACACTTGATTCAAAGTAATGAAGTATTGACTAGCAATCCAGGTATTGGATTATGACTATAAATAATACTGGGTGACCTTAAGAAGAGGTTTGGAAATGGTTAAACAAAAAACTGACATAAAATTTGTAATGTATTCATTATATTTGTATTTATTGGTGTTTTCCAGAACAAGTAAATGCCTACTGCCCAGATAAATAGCTTTTTGAATCTAATTTTTTCAGGTGCCTGAAACTTATGCCCAGTACTGTGTTTTCAAGTTTTTTTTTCTGATGCTGAAAAATTGTTCTTTATATATACTATCTGAGTATTTCCAAATGCTGTGCAACTTAAAGCCAAAGTTATGTTCCATTTTAGGTGTTGAACAATCCTAATTCTGTCTTTGTGTTTAGTATCATTCTGTTCTGTTTATTTAGCACCTGGACTGCTTTGCTGTTGCTCACACTTCTCTTATGAGCTTTAGCATTTTATTTTTAGCCCAGAAAGGAAAGAGCAGCACCTAACAAACGTCGTATGTTGATAGATGCTGGATGTGCGAAGAGATTCCACTGCAGTGCTTTTCTGACCTTACACTCCTTGTTGTTTTCGGTAGCTACTTTTACTTCTGTGTGAGTCATAATTATGAATATTATAATAATAAAAAGTTTTACTTTAATATGGTTTTAGGCAGTTCTCTCTACCTCATGTAGTTTGAAGCAAAGGCAGTTTGTCTCTATATGTAGGATACGCTTGGAATATCAGTAGATTGTAATCACTGTCTCCTTGCCTTAACTCAGCCGGTCTTGGCTGCCCTGATTCAACAGTGTTTCTGAAAGCCCTTGAGTGTGTAAGGTGGTGTTCTGAAGCTCCTGTCTTACAGAGAGAGAGAGAGAGAGAGAGAGAGAGAGAGAGAGATAGAGAGTGAGCGAATCTGTGCAGGAGTCTCATCGCTGGCTGGCTTGACCTTGCCCCGCTCTCAGTATCCTCCTGTGTTTGCGTTTCATCCAGCTGTAAAATTAGATGGAACGCACCCACTGTAAATCTGAAATAGCAGACTGTACCATACATCCCCTGTCCGAGTTCCTTGGGGGTGCCTGACCTTAAGAGTCCTCAGGCTGGCGAATGAAAAGCGGGCTGACTTCTAGTGAGGGCTGACAGAGGAAGGAAAGGTGGATGTTGTATCTGACTGACAGTCTAAATAGTCTGTGCCTTTCTACATGATATTGAATGCTGGGGTCTCAAAGGGGAAAGTATATTTTATAGGAAATCTACATTTCATTAGCTTCAGAAGTGCCTGAAAGTAGAAGATAGGAAATTTTATCAGCTGTAATTTATCTCTCAGAATTAAGATGAGGTTTTAATGGCTGTCGTTTCAAGACAGGGTGGATATTGTGGTTAATTTTGGGTGATATTGGCATAATTAGACTCATAGGCTTTTTTCCTTGTGTTCACAAACAGAAAAGCATAAAGGAATGGTTCAGCGAAAAATCAAATTTACACAATTTTCCACTTTTCACAGGGACATTAAGCTGAGAAATACTTGGTGTCCAATTTTTCCTTCTTTAGTTTGGAGCTATGAGGCTGATGTTGCTAACAAACAACGGAAGTCAACAGTCACCCAAATACTTTCCCTATATAAACTGATAAACTGATATATATGAACTATAGAAAGAAACAAAACGTTACCTTTCGCCTGAACACAGTGGGCAGCCATGTTAAACAATAAGTGTTATGATTAATTCTATCTCCAGTTCATTTGCAAGTGTGTCACGCAGGCACATGGACACTAGATTATATATGATTTCTGATTGGAGAGACATTGACAAGTGTGCATGATGAGATGTTTCAGGGTTATATTAATAGACAAATGTTATTTCCATCCAGCCATCCATCCATCCATCCATTTTACTTCGTATTTGAAACATCAGCCTCTTAGCTCCAGTGCTAAACTAAAGAAGGAAAACCAGTGATCAACCATCTTGGGTCAGGGGAAAATTGTGTAAATTTGGTTTTTCATAGAAATTTTAAGTCATTCCCCAAGGAGTGTGTTTAGATACACACCAAAGATACACCATGTTTGGATTTCAGCAGTTATCTGATTAATCAGGTGGTCATGTAAACAGCATTCTTCAGTTTCTTAGATCAGATTAAGGCTTTTATGGAAATTCTAGAAATTAAGATTAAGAGAGCTGGATTTTAGCTTGGTAATTGGGTTTTTCTGTGCATTTAAACTCTTACTCTGATTTCTTTCTTTTCACTGTAAGGCAAATGTAGCTGACAAGTAGGAAGCTTATGCCACCAGTTAGCAAACTATGCAGTAACGGACAGTAAAGCTATACTGCTATACAAGCTGTACACTAACTACTTTTAAGTTATAGCCAAATTTCATTTCTATAGTGTTGTCCCATGAAAAGATATAATAAAATGTTTGCAGAAATGTGAGGGGTGTACTCACTTTTGTGAGATACTGTATGTACTACTTAATATCAGGTCAAAGATCAGTTGAATTTAGGGTCATAGAACCATTCTGGCATTTGACCTTAACCTAAAACCCCAATTAAATGGTTTTTTTTTTATGTACTCTTTATTCCTCCAGGCGTGCTCTGATACAGAATCCGTAGAGTCAGAAAGTGTATAAGTGTGTTAGCTCTGCTGAGGCCCTTGTAGTATTTTCCCCAGCCTGTTTTGCATTCTTATAGCCAGACACTTGCCTGATTGTGAGGGAATCGTGGCGCTCTAACATTGTCGGGGTCTGTCACCTTTGCAGCAGCGAGCAGCAAATTTCTGAAATGCAGAGCATGCTCAGTTGTTAATGTTCACCTTGCCTCATTTCTTCTTCTTAATAGCAGCTTGTGTTATGTAGGTCCTTAGCCACAACAAAGGGATAAATACAAAGCGTACTGTAGGTCTCTGCGGTAAGGCCTTGGACATGACATGTGTCAGCGCATGATAAATTGGCTCAGTGTCTGTTCAATTTCCAATGCAAAGCTTCAGAAAGAGGGAGGGCGAAGGGGAGAGGGGAGAGAGAGGTGGAGAGAAGGAGAGGTAAAGAGAGAAAGGGTTGGGCCCATGGTGAGCAGATAGCTTCAGATTGTGTGTGTGTGTGTGTGTGTGTGTGTGTGTGTGTGTGTGTGTGTGATAAGGCTCCACTGAAGTTTTGGTGCAGGTTGCTGACTTCCTGTTCCTAGAGTTGCATCTTGGCAGCCAATCAGCTGCATGCTTTGGGGAAGGGGGTTTGGGTAGAGAGAGAGAGTGGACAGAGAGATAGAGGGATAGAGAAAAGGCAGGGGAAGAAGAGAGAGAGAGAGAGAGAGAGAGAGAGGGAACAGAGCTATAGAAAGAAGGAGAGACAGAAATGGAGAGAGAAGGGCTGAGATGGATAGGTAAAAGGGATGCAGGGAGAGACATTGTGAGAGAAAAAGAGAAAGGCCCAAAGGGGAGAGACTTAGGTTGAGGGAGAGATTGAGATAAGGAGAGGTAAAGGGGAGAGTTGGAGGGTGAGTGAGCTATGAGGTAAGGAGAAGGAAAAAAAGGAGAAGTGTGGAGAGAATTGAGGAATCTGATTAAGAGTAGGAGAGAGAAAGATAAGGAAACAGAAAAAGAGGTAGAGAGAGACAGATGAGGAAATGGAGGATAAGAGATGGAGAGAAATGAGGAAATGGGGAAGGAGTGGTAGAGAAAGATGAGGAAATGGACAAAGAGACATAGAGAGAGGTGATGAAATAGAGAAAGGTAGAGAGAGATGGGGAAAAAGATGAGGAAATGGAGAAAGAGAGGTAGAGAGAGGGGTAGAGACAGATTAAGTAACAGAAAGAGGTAGAGAGATAGGAAAGCAGAGAAAGAGGTGAGGAAATGGAGAAAGAGGTAGAGGTGAGGAAATAGAGAAAGAGAGGTAGAGAAAGATTTAGAAACAGAAATAGAGGAAGAGCCATAAGGAAGCAGAGAAAGAGGTTGAAAGAGAAGAGAGGTAAGGAAATGGACAAGAAAGGTAGAGAGATGAGTAAGCACAGAATGAGGTAGAAAGAGAGATCAGGAAACAGAGAGGTAGAGAGAGACCAGGAATCAGAGAGAGAGGTTGAGAGAGATGAGAAACAAAAAAAAAAATAAGTAGAGAGAGATGAGGAAGCTGAGAAAGAGGTAGAGAGAGAGATGAGGAAATGGGGAGAGAGAGAGAGATAGATGAGGAAAGGGAGAAAGGTAGAGAGAGAGGTGAGGAAACAGAAAGATGTAGAGAGAGGAGGAAAGGGAGAGAGAGATGAGGAAATGGGGGGCAGAGAGAGAGAGATGAGGAAAGAGAGAGAGAGATGAGGAAAGGGAGAAAGGTAGAGAGAGAATTGAGGAAACAGAAAGATGTAGAGAGAGGTGAGGAAAGGGAGAGAGAGATGAGGAAAGGGAGAAAGGTAGAGAGAGAGAGGTGAGGAAACAGAGAATGATGTAGAGAGAGATGGAAAGAGTGAGAGACACAGGGGGAGGTATGGAGAGGGAAAACAGTGAGAGAGACCAGTATGATAGTGAATAGGATTTTCTGAGTAGAGATGACAGCTAAGTCATCCACAAGAACTAACTCTCATCTGTACACACACAAACCAGCCTCTTTCTCCAGCCTGTGGGCTCCCATCGCCTGCTTTTATCTGCTTATTTATTTCTGTCTCTTTGGCAGCCTCAGTAGTCGCATCAAGGAAGAAAAGGAAAATAAAAGAGGGCCTACAAAAACGAGTGTGATAAAGTGGTGGTGTTCCAGAAGATGCGCTGCTGCTAATAATCTTCCAGGGCTAATCAGCAGTATTGGGAGAGAGAGAGAGAGATGAAGAAAGGGAGGGAGAAAGGTAGAGAAAGATGAGGAAATGGGGGGCAGAGAGAGAGAGAGATGAGGAAAGGGAGAGAGAGAGAGATGAGGAAAGGGAGAAAGGTAGAGAGAGAATTGAGGAAACAGAAAGATGTAGAGAGAGGTGAGGAAAGGGAGAGAGAGAGAGATGAGGAAAGGGAGAAAGGTAGAGAGAGAGGTGAGGAAGCAGAGAGAGAGAGATGAGGAAAGGGAGAGAGAGAGGGAGAGACAGATGAGGAAATGGGGGGCAGAGAGAGAGAGATGAGGAAATGGGGCAGAGAGAGAGAGAGAGAGAGATGAGAAAAGGGAGAAAGGTAGAGAGAGAATTGAGGAAACAGAAAGATGTAGAGAGAGGTGAGGAAAGGGAGAGAGAGATGAGGAAAGGGAGAAAGGTCGAGAGAGAGGTGAGGAAACAGAGAATGATGTAGAGAGAGATGGAAAGAGTGAGAGACACAGGGGGAGGTATGGAGAGGGAAAAGCGAGAGAGACCAGTATGATAGTGAATAGGATTTTCTGAGTAGAGATGACAGCTAAGTCATCCACAAGAACTAACTCTCATCTGTACACACACAAACCAGCCTCTTTCTCCAGCCTGTGGGCTCCCATCGCCTGCTTTTATCTGCTTATTTATTTCTGTCTCTTTGGCAGCCTCAGTAGTCGCATCAAGGAAGAAAAGGAAAATAAAAGAGGGCCTACAAAAACGAGTGTGATAAAGTGGTGGTGTTCCAGAAGATGCGCTGCTGCTAATAATCTTCCAGGGCTAATCAGCAGTATTGGGCTGTGAAGAGTTGGCTGCATGACATACGCTCTGTACTGGGGAAGACACAAGGATGTGAGCCAAATCCAGCTTGTTCCTTAGGAGCTGAACAGGAGTGCGTGCGCAAAGAGAGAGGGAGCAGAAAGCATCGTCTCCCTCTGCTTGCCTCTGTAGAAAGGCGAGGCAGTGGCTTCACAATTGGCCTGTGTGGGGACAAAGCTGATATTATGGTAATGGCAATCTAATCATAGAGCAAAAGCATAGCATTGGCACACACTGTCTATAGCAGCTCAGAGCTGTGCGCTTGGCCCCCCACTGGTTAACCCCTTTCTTTGGCTTTTATTCTTATGGTAGTGGGGGTGGTGGCACACTTTAATGTGGATTTGTAGGTACAGTAGTATGAAGTAGTGGGAGGCGGGCTGTGTTTGATTTTGATTTCCTGTGGAAAATGCATCTTGACAAATTATCTTATCTTCCTTATTGTAAATGGATCAAAAGCGCGACTTCTTTTTGTCTGTTTTACTGTCTAATATATGTATGGCTCTAATCAGTGTTATTTTATAGCCCATAACGTTGTGCAGAATTTCATAGCACGTTCTGTATAAGTCGAGAGATTTCAATTAGGCTTTTTTTTAATGTGCTTGTTTGGATAATAGGTTATAAATCCCCAGCGTAGAAAAGATCAAGCAAACATGTCCTTTTTTAAGACCTTAATACATGTCAGCAGACTGTATAGCCAGCCTATATAGTGCTTAAGTCCCTTTTCAATCTTACATATCCAAAACTGGCCAAACCTTCTTATTGGATAGGCTTAATTAAATGCTATTATACTAATATTAAGTCCCCACCAAACCAAGCATATATGTACTTGATATATTTTCATATTTTTCCTAAAAATCTACAGAATATTTACTGTTGTCTGATAAATGATACTAAAGGAGTGCACTGTCCAAAGTTCTGAGAGCACCAGCAGCTAATTTAATTTGCAAATATTATACTCTATACCTTTTTTGTCCATAAGGGCTTCTTAACAGCTGCACACCTGTGATTTTTTTCAGATCGGAAGCATTTTAACAGTTTAGTTTTTCAAGGAATGCTGCCTGGATACATTTCCACACCTACAGTTCTAAGAATTCTAAGAGTTCAGTCTTAGAAGTTGGTTGCGTTGGTTAATGGCTGTGTTGATTAGAAATGAAATGCATATAGAATGGGCTAAGACCTTTGTACAGTACTGTATACATGATGAGAGGTATTCTGTTATGCTATTCCATATTTCAGACCTTTTCTTGTAACTTTTGGATGGTGAAAATAGTATTTTATATAAACAAGTGCTCTTTTTCTCACTTTGACACCAAACCATTATCTATACACAAAAACAAGCACTACTTACACACATTTCCTCTAGCCTGTTTATTTAAATTCACTTTAGGCCTTACGCATGCTGAAGCTAGCTATGACTGAACTGGGTGTCATCTATAAGGTTGTGTTGCTTGCGTGGGCTTTAATTGAAGAGGGTTTGGCTGGGATGTGTCCGGGTATTCCTCCCTATTGCCCCTCTCCTCTATGGGTCACTGACGTCCAGAGACTCCACGGCTCCAGTCCCAGCCCAGTGCCTTACTGCTATTTGCCTCCTGCCGTCCGCCGAGAATATGTTAGATTGAAGTTATTTTATGCTTGGCTTCCCACTCTCACTTTCACTCTTCTGCATCAAGTCTCTTTGGCTCTCTCCTCTTTTCCTATTCCTGTTTCCTCTGCTCCTGTATTCCTCCCATTTTGGAAACCCCTCATGCAGAGAGAGAGGGGGAAAGAAAGAGCAAGGGAAGGATGGATAGCTGAGGATTTTCATTTCTTGAATGTAAGAGTTTTTTCTGTCTGAAAACTTTTTAAGTTAAGACCTTAGTATCGCCTGTACAGTATATTTGCTTCTTAATTGTATTGCAGCATTGGCCTTTGCAATACTGATATTGCAGAAAGCAGCAATAGGGATATGATCCCTTTCACAGTTTCAGATCAATGTTTTGTTGATTCAAGGTGTAATAATTGACAACCAGTGCATTATTTTGCTCAAAGTAATGCAGACAGGTAGTTAACCATGTGACTTAATTGATTCACTAATACATCTTAATATAATGCAAGGCATATGACCGTGTAATTGCAGTTGGGGTGAAAAAACTGCAGAGAAAGTGTGGACACAAAATCTTACTCGGTGAAAAGAGGACGTATGGATCTAAAGACAGACCTGAGTGAAAGTCAAAAAGTGTGGACATTATATAAAAGGAAAGTTTTCCTTGTCAAAAAGATAGATTAGCAGAGTTGTGGACATTTAGACGAATTTGTGTGAATGCTTTCATAATAATAATAATATATTAGCATGTCCTAGATTTTGACTGAATGGCAAGAGAAAACTTCTCAAAGTTTTGAAAAATAAATAACACTCATTGAGATGATGATTTATTATTATTATTACTTACTTTCCAAATACATACACATGTATTAGGGCATCTTAAAATATGATCTATTCATGATGGATTTGAACAATCAGCGGATTAGAAATGCTTGATAAGACATGAATAATCTGTTAAACAAAATCAATTAGCCCTGTAAGGCTGACTCAAAATGACTATTTCTGCCATTTTAATCACATTTCTTTCACTAATAGTGCAATTTCTAAATGCTGTTCTTGTATTATATTTGAAATTTAAAAATATGATCTAACAAACTCAGAAATGTGGAGATTTTTATTTAGTTAGTGTCACACTACCTTTTGGAACAAGAAGAGACATGAATAGGAATATGTCACACATCAGCCACCTTTTAGGCAATGAGCTCTTACTGATCTCTGTGCTCTGAATGAGCTAACAAGCTCACGCAGAAAATAACATGGTGTCTCCAAAAAGAAAGGAAGCCTTGTGCATATTTTATACAGTAATATAAAATACAGTAGCACACAGAATGCTCTGGTTCCATGCACTGCAATTGATGAAATAATTTTACTGTGGCTACTAAAGACTTCTGTCTTTCTTCCTTTTTTGGGGCCTAGCACTGGGCCCATTGGGTTGTAGCATGTGTTTAAGGCTAAGGACAAAAATGTCTTCATATATTTGAAAAGAAAACAATTTTAAGTTCTATTTTTCAATATTACACAAAAAACTGGTGTAACAGGGAGCAAGGAGGCTCAGATGTGCTGAGATATGCGACTTTTATTATGGGCAAATTCAGGGTCAAGACAGTCAAGGTTCAAGTGACCAATACATAGAGCAGGAGGGACAGACATATTGTAAATAAACAGGTACACAAACAACAGGGCCAGAAGAAAAACAACATACATCAAACAACAAAGACCAGCCAAGACAAGGGGCAAACACAGGGCTTAAATACAACAGGGATGATGAGGGACAGGTGGAAACAATCAGAGGCGGAGTCATGAAACAAGGGGCTAGACTAGACGGAAAACAAATGCACGTGGGCAATCACAAAGCAAAGAGAAAAAGCACATGGAGTAGTGGGAGGAGCCAACTGTGACAATTGGACTGATTTAAAAGTACACGTAGTAGGCAGTGTTCTCACAATTCAGGTATACCAAAACTGTCATCTGTTTTGTTTTTGAATTATTGTCTATGTTTGAGAGAATCTTTATGCAATAAATACGGAAGGTGAAGGTGCGGAAGATAAGGAGCTGAAAGGCAGGTTTGTGTGTGTGTCACATGTGATCTGAGTGTCCACACATGCATGCAAAGTAGTGACCCTCAAGGCTGGGCTAGCAATGTCCTAATTCTGCTTATACCTCATGAAGTCCAGTATGGCGATAGATAGGTATGAGTGAACACAAAATAATGTAGATGGTCATAAATGTACACATCTGGGTCCCTTAGTCTGAAGATGGAATGTACTTTTTAAACATACTCAGTCATGTTCACACATATACCAGACAAAGCTGGGTTGTAACAGGATAGCGTCTGCCAGACTGTGATGTTTAACTTTGGAACCCCCCAAAAACCTCCTACTGCAGCAAAAGCAACAGCCACATGTGCAGCGTGGTCTTGCATCTCAATTTGTTTGCTTTACTGGCATGTACAGATTGACATGAACCCTTAGAGCTGCATGGGGGCACCGCATTGGTGGAAGAATCCTGAAAACAGGCTTGTGATTCAAACACCCCCCTGTTTCTCTGCTAGAAAGTTCAACTTTCTAATAGGTCTAGGGTGAAGGCTCTCCTCTAAACAGCCCTGCCAACATTTTTGAAGAGATATTAGAAAAGCGAATGAAAGGACAAAGATGTGTTATGGAATACAAAAGTTAATAATACTGGGGTTTGATGAATGGCCCGGCAAATGCTTCCTGATTTGGCCCCAAATTGCATTGCTTTGCGCAGTCTTAATTTATTCATTTCCTCGTTGACTATGCGAGTTCTTGGGCAATGCAGAGGACACTGTTGGTAATGTATGGTAAATAATGCATGCTAGACTACACCTGTCCATTCTGTACAGTACGTCCTTATAGACTCAATCCTCCTTTACACCCCCCCAACTCAGCCATCATCGTACACCTTCCCAAATGTTAGCCAGCGGCAAGACAAGCTCAAGGCGGAATACTGGCTTGCACATATCTTTTTATTGCCGCATACATCAAGCGTGTTGAGACATCCAAAAGAGACTGCGTGATCCGCGCCGATCCATTAATCATCATTCATTGTATGTTAATAAATTCAGAATTCCCCCATTTACCATGCGGGGCCGTTCGCACGTAGCGGCGACGCAACCTTTCCAGAGCCCATAAATCACACAGCCCGAGTCATCTGACAGAGCAGCCCAAACACTCTGCTACAGTGAGTCCCGCGGGCACAAACACATGATCTAATGTGCCTGCATCAGACCCGGGACTAGCGGAGGCTTCAGCAGAGCCTGGCATGTGCCACTGACATGGGAGAGAAGCGATGGCAGTGGTGGAATCCAGGGAATAAACCGAAAGCCGAAGGCCCTGTCTTCTTCCACAGCGCGCTCTTACAGTGGAGGCCCTCCAGGCTGTGTTGCATTGAAGGAAGGCTTGAGAGGAAGACTTGGCTGACAGTGTTCTGAGGAAAGCAGAACCTTATTAGATTTCATTTCCTCATTGCCAGCCTCAAAGAAAAGGCATGCGGTGGTGGTGCACATCCTGTCGATAGGAGAGTCTGTTTTTTCTGCATCTCGAACCCCAGCGAGGAAGAGCTGAAAGTGAAGCGTGGCCAAAAATGTGTAGTTAGAGCCTTTCAAAACATTTCAAGTTTATCAGATAGGGACCTGCCGCAGGCCGTTATATATGACAGTTAATTACTGCCTGAGGTCCAGCGGGAGCAAGCTTTTGTCTTCATTTGGCAGCTGATCCAAAATATCACCTGGAATCATGCAAGTTGCTCAAATCTTGGCATACAATATCATACTGTATAGATTTGTGCCACAGAAGTGAAAATATCTTTCTGCAACATATACGGACCCTTCTACTGAATTAGTACAGTCCCACGGTAAACAAAAAGAATCACTATTTAGACCTTTTTTTCAGATTTACATGCATTATGTTGTGATCTATTTAAAACATTAATTAAGATAATTATTTATTTATCTTATTACTATCATTCTGTTGGGAGGTCCCTGTCCCAAACCGTAACCCTTAAATTTCAATTTGTTGAATAAAACATATTTTCTTTACAGTTTTTAAAGATTCTTTTGATTTTTTTAGTTTATTAAAAAAAAGTCTCACATCTTTATGTCCCTGAATCACAGAATTTTAGTCCATAGGTAGAGCCTTATTTTAGCCACACCCCTGCATTTTAGAGCAGGAAGTGGGATTGCATCCCTGTCCCTCCTGGACACATGCTGAGCAGTTAGATCCCACTGTTTTAAAGTAAATGTGTTCTGAGGTCTGAAAATCAGTGTGTAACGTTTAAGAATTGTCACTACCGAAATACATACTTTGTGCAGTTAAATACTTTTGTGTGTGAAAAATATTATGTTTTTATACATGTGAAGCTGTTTGCTAGTCATGTACTGTATAACATTTGGTTAAGTTCCAGTAGTTGCAGTAGTGTTATCATTGTTTTAGCAGTGACAAAATGGAATTTTCAATTATTTGTTTGATTTTAGTCTAAAATCAGTTAGAAGTCTGAATTGTGTCTTCAACTCTGACTTTGACCAGTATATTACAAAATATAGAATGATCTCAATTAAACCAAAATGTGGAAACAACTAAAAAGTAGTAAAAAATGACATGCATGTATTTTCACTTTCAACTACTGTTGAAACACCATTGTTTGCTCATCCCCCATAGGATTTTAGTAACACTGAGCAAAACCACTGGCTTTTAAGCAGTAGTTGCCAAGGCTGCTGTTTTGGATTGGTATAACAAATTCACGGGTGGGCTGAACTTCCACGGATGGTGGCTAACAATAAAGTAATGACTTCAACATAACTATTAAGCATCTGCTAAGTTTTGACCTCAGAAAAGTGGAAAAAATGTAACAGAGGTGCCCCCTACCTCCCATTTTCCTGTCTCTGACCTGCTGGTTCTATCATTACTTGGTATTCTGGGGCCTCATCATTCTCAAATTAAGCCATGAATATAACATATATAATGTCATGTGACTATTGCCAATAATTATCATGATGCCTTGATATTTGATGTCATGACAGCTTATATCACATGCTAATTATGTGTAAAATGTACTGTAGTTAGCTGTCATGACATCTGGTATGACAATTATCACTAATGGTAACATGACTGTGGCATGCGCCTGCCCCCCGGGCCCCGACGACGACGGCCGCGAGAGCCGGCAGGAAGGCGGGCCCCGAACATGCAGCAGTGATGAACCTCAGTGAGGATGCCGGGGAGAGAGCCGTAAGTGTGGAGGGGGCAGAGCACAAAGCCCGAGCTTCCCCGATGGATGAGAGTGACACGAGTCAGGGGAAGGACGGTGTGAAGATGAGGACGATGATGGTGCCAGCAAGGAGTGACTCCCGAGCTCTGCCGCCCGGGCCCTGCCCCTGGTTACACAGTGAGGCTGCCTCACTACACCTTATGTTCGACCCAGGCGGCCGAGCTGCCAGCTGGGGGCGGTAACGAGGAGGTGGAGCGGCGAGCTCTCGTTCCCTCTCGGCTTGGGTGCTCTGATCTGGCTGAGCGCCTTTAAAACAGAGCAGAAGAGAGGTACGAGCAGCAGCAGCATAAGACTGAAAAGCTGAAAAGCTCGAGACAGAGACTGAAGAGTCTAGCTTGAGCCACTGAAAAGTGGCCAGCATAGCTTTGGTTTTGGTTGTTTGGTTTGTGTTTGTTTGAACGTGAAAATAAAGAAACATGGCTGCTGCAAACGTGAACCCTGCCTCCAGTGTCCTCCTTGAGCCTGGGGTAGCACATGCAGTGCTACAGTGACACTGTTATATTACTGGATATAATGCAGCATAAACATGGCAGCATCTGCCATGACATGTTTATGTCAGTATTATGTAGCAGGGTTCAAATAAATTCTTATTGAAAGTAGTTTACTTTAGAATTACTATAAGTTAATCTGATTTACAGTCTAAGAAAGACTGATTACTAACAGCGCGCTTACCCGAGACAATACGTGGAAGATGCACATTCATTTGCTAATAATCTGGGATGCCCAATGATCAGACGTGATTGTGTTCATACACAGGTAAATCAGATTTGGATATTTTTACCCTGAGGAAATCGCCTTTATTCTCCTGTATTATAGACTCCATAAAAATAACACCATCTCTATTCTCCTTCTTCCCTGAAAGTAACAGTATCCACTAGCTCTATGCAGCAGATTAGACGATTAAAGGCTCTCTCTACACAGCGACTTCCTGTAAAACCTTATAATTGTCACCCGTGCAGCGGCAGCTACAGCTGTGTTCTATACATAATGCAGAGCTTCTTCTATAGGGCGATTAGAGAGATAATGTCATCACACGTTAATCACCGGAGTGTACTGCAGACGCGTCGGCCTCTGATATGCAAAGTGTCCCAGCGCCTGCGTAAATGGAAATGTAGACGCTAGAGAGGAGAACACACCGCATTATTTATCCTTCTCTTCCTCTGTCTGTCGTTCTTGATGGAGTTTCCCTGATCCTTTCCCACCATGTCGGACGTAGCAGGCCTCCCTTCTCTCCCAGGACAGACAGAGAACTTCCACTGTAATCGTCCTGTGATCTTTTCTCCAAAGCGTTGGCATGTTTGAGAGATGCCGCATGCAGTATGGATAGAACGAAGGACTGTTTGTTTTTGCACAAGTCAGATGTTAGTAAGAATTGTTTTACAGCTCAGTCCCTGTGGGTAAAACTGAGACTGAGGAGGAATTTTTGCTGGTTTTTGAACTAGTTCCCTTGTGAACCTCGTGCAGCTCAATACAAAGGTCCATCACAACGTGAAGTTAGTCCTAACCTTGACTGAAAGCTCTTCTGATCCTTGTCTATGGCTGGTGTTGTCAGAAAAGAAGGTTATAAATAGTATTGAACAGTATATACAAATATGCGATAATTGTCGCTGATCACAAATTTTGAACTAGAAAATAAAGTGCTAGTTATATTTGGATGTCACGTAGGCCTAAAGGATAGCCTAGCCAGCACAGAACAATGAAACTTAAACATTCAGGTAGCAAAGTGTTTTGTACTAACAAATTTTAGTTGGATTTTGTTTTAATTTTGCCAGCCAGCTTAAACAGTTAGCCAGAGTTTTTCTGGGTGTTGTTGATATATGGCTTTCGCTTTGCATCGCAGAGACTTGCACTTGTAGATGGAGCGACGAACTGTGTTCACTGACAATGGTTTCCTGAAGTGTTCCTGAGTCCATGTGGTAATATGCGTTACAGAATGATGTGGGTTTTTAATGCAGTGCCGCCTGAGGGATCGAAGGTCACGGGCATTCAATGTTGGTTTTCTGCCTTGCCGCTTACTTGCAGAGATTTCTCCAGATTTTCTGAATCTTTTGATGATATTATGGACTCTAGATGATGAAATCCCTAAATTCCTTGCAATTGCACATTGAGAAACATTGTTCTTAAACTGTTGTTCACAAAGTGGTGAACCTCACCCCATCTTTGCTTGTGAACGACTGAGCCTTTCAGGGATGCTCCCTTTATACCCAATCATGACACTCACCTGTTTCCAATTAACCTGTTCACCTGTGGAATGTTCCAAACAGGTGCTTTCTGAGCATTCCTCAACTTTCCCAGTCTTTTGTTGCCCCTGTCCCAACTTCTTTGGAACGTGTTGTAGGCATCAAATTCAAAATGAGTGAATATTTGCAAAAAACAATAAAGTTTATCCGTTTGAACATTACATATCTTGTCTTTGTAGTGTATTCAATTGAATATAGGTTGAAAAATCATCATATTCTGTATTTATTTATGTTTTAGACAACGTCCCAACTTCATTGGAATTGGGGTTGTAGTTTGTCCTGTGTACATTTTTCTCATGAATATCACTGGATCCTCTGAATTACGAGGTTGTTAAGGAGCCTTAATATTGTTATTGCTACATGCAAGCTAATGTTACTGCACATCAATTTGCTGTCACTAAGCTACACTGAACTAAGGCGGGCTGTGGCGGTGCTCTGACGAGTTGTGCTACCTTATCAACATGTTCTACTGTAGTGCATATTTACAGGTATACCCGCAAATTAAAACCTCTAGGCAAGAGATTCTGATAGGCTAAAACTCTTATTTAAAATTCTACCAGTGTTAAAACTATGAGGCTGAATTTAGCTTCTTTTTCACCAGCTTCTTGTTTGACTTTTCCAGTTCCACCTTAAATGGCGCAGCAGTCCGGAATGTAACTGTAAGGTTCAATGGGAAAAGTTGAACAAGTAGCTGGTGAATGTCCTGAAAAAAGTGTCCTCAGAAAACTTTCAGAAGGTAAAGATCAGTTGTGTTTCAGTGAGTATCAGGTGAAGAACAGAGAACTACAGGGAAACCTGCTTCTTTTGTTCTAACTCCTTTTCGTTTGCCCTCAGACTGTACATGGAAATACGCTACCACACTGGCAAAGTGTGCTTAAGGAGGATTTCCAGTCTAATGACATCAATTCAGTGTACAGTAGCATTAGCGTACATGCAGCAACATTCATATTTCAACTCTTTACAGACTTCGTAGTTCAGAGGATCCAGTGATATTCGAGAGAAGTGTATTCACAGGACAAAACGTATCAGGTTCTGAACATTTTTATTTAACACGGTGCGATTGAGGCCATTTTTCGAAAATCTTATTCAATCTGGCCATAGAGAAATCAAGCCTAGATCCTAGAGTTCCTAATGTAGGCATATAGAGCATAGCGCTGACTACAACATGACAACATGACTACATACTGCCTTAAAATGCTGCCTATTTAGACACCTGCTTCCCAACCAGAAAGCACCACATAAATAATAAATTATTAAACTATTGTTTTGCACGGCCCAAATAAAATCATTTAATGATGATCACTCAGTTTTAGAATTGTATGTGTTCTTATGATAATACATGGGCCTATAGATACATGCCTGGTTATTGGTTAAGCTTTCCCACCCTGTTACTGATAAAGTTGGATTTTTTAAATCTCTTTTTTTCTATTCTTCTAGATGCCTAGCAGTCATGTAGATTTTGCAACACTGACCTTTGTAGAAAATAGACCTCATGAAACATGGACTACAGCATGACTGTCCAGCACAGCACCAGGACCAGCCGTGCCAAAAACACTTAGAGACACTGGACACACTTTAATATACTTCAGGGCTTCACACCCCTGATGATTTATTGTTCATTTCTTTTTAAAGGACTATTACAACATCACATGACCTTTACAGACTGAAGGGCACAACGACTTCTGTCTGAACTTCTGAGATCAAGTTCCATGTTCTGGATCCTCACATTGTCTGTTCCGCAAGCAGAAACCTGAAGGTCTGCAGGGACAAATAAGAATCATATGAATCTGTTATCCATTATCTATTAAACAGCTCTCCCTGCTGAAAAAGCAACAAAGAACAGCGTGAATTCCACGCTGGTCTAAATTTGTCTGGATTAGGTGGTTTATGCTGGTTTAGCTGGTCACCCAGCATGGTCATCCTGGTTCACCAACATACCATCATCCAACACTGTTTACACTTGGTAAGTGCTTTATAATACAGAACCTTTCATACAGAGTGCAATACTGATAGAATTTACTACATTTTAATTCTGGTACTTTTTAAAGAACCTGCAAACTTTGGAAGAAGCTACTTAAGATTACATTATGACATTCAAACAATCAAAGTGTAATGTTCACTATAACAAACTACATGAGAATAAACTGTCCTGAAGAAAAGCTCAACTATAAAAATGAACATATGCATATAACAAATGGAAAAATACCCCAGAATTCAATGCATTTATTTATTGCATAAATACTTATTTATGCTGGTGCTTCTGTAGTAACTGAAAGTCTCGGGAAAGTCTTGGGCATCAGGGTGGTAGGTGGTTTCTTGTACTTTGGTCCTTGTTGCATACAAGATGCTCACATTGGCAGCTTCAACTCTCAGTCTTCTTCATCCTCCTCCTTGGGGCTCAGGAAGATGGGCACACACAGGAAGCAGACAATTTCCTGCTCATTCACTGAGGTTCCTGAAACCATCATCATCCTCATGCGGTGTTGCATCTCTTCTTGTTTTTGGCCTTCATTTTGCACCTCTCTTCGAAATTCAATTTGAGCCCTGTGTTCTTCTGCTGGTATGTCTTGTTTGTGCTGATTCCCTTGACTTTCACCTTCCAGCTCAGCCTTCCTGAATGGTTTCACAAAGTCAGCAGATGGGGTCAGCTGAGTGTCCCTTGAGAATTTTAGAGCTCTTGTCACTCTGCTGGGCAGTGGAGATGCTTACTTGCATCACTTGGACCAGGTGCATGGTCTTTGTCTGAAGGTCCATTGCAGACCGTTCTGCACTCTGTGTCTGCTGGCTGGTGCAGCCTGCTGTCTGGCATGGCTAAGGAGGAGGGCCTGGCTTAAGGACAGGTGTTGGATGGGGAGCTGGGTGGATCTTCATGTCCAGCAGTATTGAAGCGCACATTGAGTGGAATGGCCACACCCTGTACTGTTATGTTCAGTGAGCTCTCTTGTGGGCTGGGCATGGGAGCTGCAGCCTGGATGAAGTTGGGCTTCCTGGAGCTTCTCTGTGGCTGGGGCTTCTTAAAGACTGCCTTTGGTTTCACCTGCCTTTGGATCAGATTTGATGATGATGCCTTGACAAACAAGTGAGTTTACAGCTTTACCCTTCACAGGCCGTGGTGGAAGCTCGGTGGGCCTTGGCAACTTAGGAGGGCAGGTGCACACACAGTCAGAGAGTAATAATAATTCAGTATCACTGGCCCAACAGAAACCTCTCTATACAACATGTGTGCTCCATACTATTGGTCTTCATTTTGCACCTCTTCTCAAAGTTCAATTTGAGCCTCATGTTCTTCTGCTGGTATGTCTCATTTGTGCTGTTTCTCTTGGCTTTCACCTTCCAGCTCAGCTATATTATATTATAGTAATAATAATAATAATAATATAAATGGAATAAAAATATACTAAAGCAATGCCAATCATAGCACAGTGGCACTGGTCCAACAGAAACTTTTTTTATACTGCTTGTGTGATTCATAGATCCACTGTTTGTAACTCTGCACCTCCATTCTAATAATTCTAATTATAAGTCTAATTCCATACCTCAGACTTTTTCACAGGAGAATCATGAAAAAGAACTCTAGAGAAGCAGATGTGCAAGCTGTAAAACAGCGATAACTGTCTTCTCTGATGAAGAGTCAAAGGTGTAATGATGTCTTCTGTGCAGGTCCAGTATTTATAGGGGGCAGTCGTGGGGAGGAGGTTAGGGAACCAGCCCTGTGACCGGAAGGTTGCTGTTTCAATCCCCTTTGCTGACAGTCCATGACTGAAGTGCCCTTGAGCAAGGCACCTAACCCCCAGTTGCTCCCCGGGCGCCGTGGATAGGGCTGCCCACCGCTCCAGCTCCGGACAAGTGTGATCACTGCCCCCTAGAGTGTGTGTTCACTAGTGTGCATGTATAAAGGTGTTTCACTGCACAGATGGGTTAAATATAGAGGTCTAATTTCACAGTGTGCAAACACAGTGACAAATGGTTGTAAATTCAATTCATTCATTTCAATTATATACTATATACCATTACGTCATCGGCATCCCCATATTTGGACACGAGTCATTGATTACATAAAGACCAAAGGAAGGCAGGATACACCCTGGACAGGTCGCCAGTCCATCGCAGATAAATGCAGTTAAACCATGCATGACTATAAACATAGCGAACATAGTCGCTCCCGGAGCTTTCAATTTCATCTTTGCCAGTGTCACAGGAACCATCATAAAGCTTCACTGACTGACTGCTGGGCTCATCACCCACAGTGTGTTCGAGCTCACCATAAAAAGTCTCGGTCACTTCTTTAGTTTGTGTCCTCGAATTCTTTAAACTTTCCTTTCAGACTTTTAACTGTTCTTTGACGCTGCAGCCTCGCTCTCCTTTTGAAATCTCTTGAAACACGGAGTTGTTTTAGAGAAGTCTCTTCTATTTTTGTACAGGAATACCATCCAAAATGTTTGAGGTCTTAGCAGTGCGAAATTATGAGGAATGTGGAGTTGGATTAACATAAAAGCCATGTGAAGTGAGGCGATTTACATTAAGATAAGCAGATTTACAGCACAAACCTTGTCAGTGAAAAATGAGGGCAAACAACAGTTGTTCATTAATTATAATCAAGGTAAAATATCAAATGAATCGGGATATTGATTTGAGGTCATATCGCCAAGTTAGTTGCTACATAGATAACGTTACAGAGCCATCTCACTGATTAGCATGGTCTGTTAGGATCCTTTCTTTAGTGCCTCGGTGAATGTGCTCATGCTTCTTTGATATCTATGGGGTAGTGGACTTGGGCCGTGTCCAGTAGCCTAATGAGGCAGTTCTGATGGCCGTAGTCCCTCTGGAAAACAGAGACTCTGTCTCTTTCTCCTCTTTCACTTTCTCCCTCTCTTTCTCTCACATACCTCATCCAGGTCCTGCTCGAAATGGCTTAATTGATCTAATCACTCACTCGATTGGTCGGAGCCATTCGTCTCTTTCATGCCCGAGCCTCTGGACAATGGGCAATGTCTTCTGCTCCTGCGAGTCTGCTCTTCTGTAGAACTGTGGCAACGGCATCTCTGAGCTGGGCTCCACTCTGTGCTGGCTTTGCCATCTCGCCCTTAACCTTGAGTCAGTGTCATTACGGAGTTGCTGGAGCTGTACAAAGTTTTGACTTTGTCACAGTGGGCCATTCCTATGGGTGCAATGAAGAGTTTCCAAATAATGGATGTAATGGATCTCTATGTTTGATGATGATGGAGGTGGTTGTCATTAGAGCTGTGGAATGTGTTGTTTTTAGTTGTTATTGCAATACTGGCTTTTACTGTAGTGGCATCGCTGAAGGCTGCAATATGCAAATGACCAAATTATAACTCTAACAAATCACAATATTTTTGGTTGTGTGGTGTCGCTGTGTACAGTTTTAAGCATTCCAGATGTACTGTGGGTATTTTGAGGAATCAAGTCATTCATGTGATCCAACAAAATGAAAAGAATATAACCAATTAATTTTATGATCTTTGAGAAGACTGCCCATGTGAATTGGCAGATTTTTTTTTGCTTTAAAAGGGAATTGGCTTTTTTTTTTGATGTAAAGCATGTCATTGACCTGTGCAGTGAGAGAGATTTTTATTTATATCCTATGTTATTCAAACTTGTCTTAACCATTTTAAGTGGAAAAGTTTAACCAAGTAACACAGAGCTTTTGAACCGGCAGCCAGGTAAATGACCTTTGTCATTCATGCCTCAAGTCCGAAAAACCTGATGTCTTGATGGAAAAAAAAGGCTTGTGATCACTTGAATAAAACATCTTAAGTGAATTTTGGCGTTAATTTTCCCCTTTACCTCAAGTGAGCTATGTAAAATTAAAAAATATTTGCATGCAGTTTCCTTTCCTTATCTTCTTTAAGCAAATAAGGCTTTATCCATGCATCTTCTCTTAGCCTTGCATTAGAAGAGGCCATAGTTCCTGGAGAAGATGCATGGGCTTGATCCCAAATGCCACTGCAGAGGTGATCAAGTACCCTCAGTCAGCACACACTCGCCTCATTATCCCTCGATACCATCAGCCTCTTTAATTCCCAGCATTCTTAAAGAGCAGGTAATGGCAGAGAGGGGTAAAGGGATGCAGAATTAAGCCGTTTTACACCAAAGGGTAATTTGGTTTGATAAATGTGCCGTTGTGGCTAACTAATAATACATATTTTAAAAGGGGGAAGACGTGAGAGGGGGGCGTCACAGTCGCTCCACAGGAAAAAAAAAGTGCCGAGGTTATTAATGGGGCTGGCCACAGTATGTCTCACACAGGGTTACGGCACAAGGTCAAAGCGCATTTCACTGAATTAAAAGCCATTTTGAGCTATGGCACTCCTAATCAACTCGGACCTAAAGGTGCATAGCTCAGGTATAATGAGGCACCAATGAATTTAAATAAACAGGGCGAATATGGTGATTTATTAAGGCAATGTGCTAGCCTTATAGCTCGTTAGCAATGACGGATACTCTTTATT
Organism: Pygocentrus nattereri; assembly: GCF_015220715.1. Classification (NCBI taxonomy): domain Eukaryota; kingdom Metazoa; phylum Chordata; class Actinopteri; order Characiformes; family Serrasalmidae; genus Pygocentrus; species Pygocentrus nattereri. Next base: position 12,404,834 of record NC_051230.1, read on the forward strand.
CTTTCAGGCTCCTTTACCCACAGGACTCGAGCTTTTAACCAAGTAATATCCGACTGTATTGTCAAGAGTGCGCATTCCAGGCGAGACACTTATCCTAGTCATTATAAAAAGTGGTGACACAATGCAAGAGTAATGGTAATGTATGCCATCTAAATAAATGATTTCTTTTCTTATTTTTTTCTTTTTTTTCCTCCTCCCCCTTTTTTCTGCCCTTGTAGAACTAAGGCTTCCACCAGACTTTAGAGGCATGCGAATTCATATTCATATTTTATCCCAGCTTTTTTTCCCTGCTAAAAAGAGCCGTAATCCTTGATTCCAAAAACGTTTTGCATTTCAAGGAACATTTTTTTTTAACCACTAAGGGTATTGATGGTGGGGGTCTTCCACTTTCCAGGATGATCACTTATATAAATTATAATATTTTTGCCTCAAAATGGCCAGGGCTTATTTAAAAACCGTTCTAAAGTACGTTCGGCACTGTATTAATATGCTGATTAGGAACTTTCCGGAATAATGATGTTTGATGCTCACCCACTCTTTTACTGAGAGTGAGAATTAATTCTAACACTCTATCCTTCTGACAGCAAGGGCGAATGAATTTTTTCCCCCCTCTTAACTTTTTTTTTTTTTTTTTGAACAAGTATTGATCTATCCTAGTGCAATTACCCTGGTCTTCTTAGCCCTGTGTTAAGGCACCATAGCTTAGGCTAATGACCCTGCTAGCTTAGCCGCAGGCATTAGTGCTGTGGAGCGGTGAGGCGTGCCAGCGGTCGCCACCACCCGCTGCCTCTGTTAGGGCATGCCAGCGCATTAGTGACTTCATTAGACCCTTTGTTGGCCGGCCTGCCTTTTGTATCGCCCTTGGAGGAAAGACAGGCCGCGCCGTGGCTTCGCTGCCCAACGTCTTGATGCAGCTATTCTTCAGGCTCACTGTGGATCAGTGCTTCTGCAAAGACTGCCTTTTAATTCACTCCTCCCTGCCTGTATCCTCTGGTAGTTGCTTCTTTATTTGGAAATCAAGAGTGGATGACGGATCACAGTTTATTTCAGGAAAAGGATCATTCACTTGATTCTTTGTTTTTAGTGAAGTTTATATAGCTGTAGCAGAAGGCTAAGCTAGTGTGGACTGATTTTTAGTATTTTTGCTGCAAAAAAAAATTGATCTAGTCATTATGTGTAATATTTCTCATGGTGAGACTGTTGTCTACTTAGAGATTTCACATGCGTAGTGTTGAATGATTTATTTAAAAAACAGTTTGTGCACAGCTTGTGTCCGTATTTGACATGTTATATGAAGTAAATGACATTAAGGCTCTTAAAGGCCCTAAAACAGTGGTCTCCAACCCTAGTCCTGGAGTTTTTAGTTCCAAGCTTTATCTAATAAGTTGCACCACCCCTTAGCTAACTCTGTAATATCTGATCCAGCCAATCAGAGACTTGGGAATAGGCTGAATAGTTGGTGCAGGTGTGGCAAATTGTGGTTGTAACTAGGATCTGCAGGAAGGTAACTATCCAGGACCAGGCTTGAAGACCAGTGCCCTAAAACTAAATTGACAGAAGTAAGGCTGCAACTGACAATGATTTCCATTGAAACAGTTGATTAATTGGTTCATTATGGCATCAGTTAATAGATTAATTGAGAAAAGTAGGCAGTCAGGCTTTCAATAACTGAATATTTTACATCATACACAATGTTTCAACAAATTATAAATACAAGTTTAAGTTTAAAAGTTTCTCATCTTGTATAATGCTCCTTCCAATATAAAACACCTCCCTTATCTTCTAAATTATGCCTTTATCAAGGTCAATAATGCTACAAGGTACCTTCTGCAGGGCCCTTAAAACACAATTTTAAGTGTAAAACATAAAAATAGTTCAGACAGAAAACATGAATAAGTCATGGCAATCCAAGTTCTGTTGTGGAGGTAGTCTCTACAAGAACATCACATTGCTTTTCAAATGATGTCTTCTCTAATGATATAGCAAAGATATATCTTTCACGCACTAGCAATCTTCTTCTTCTTCTTCTTCTTCTTCTTTCGGCCGCTCCCTTTAGGGGTCGCCACAGTGGATCATCTGCCTCCATCTTGCCCTATCCACTGCCTCCTCTACTTTTACACCAACCATCTCCATGTCCACCTTCACTACCTCCATAAACCTTCTCTGAGGTCTACCTCTTCTCCTTCTACCCGGCAGCTCCATCTCCAACATTCTTTGGCCAATATATCCACTATTCCTCCTCAACACATGTCCAAACCATCTCAATAAGTATATTTTAGCCATGGAGTTTAGTTATTGTGCCAAGCCAAAACAGAGCTCACTGAAAGCAGACGACGAGCTGTTTTCTACTTTTGACTAAAGTTTTACAGTTGTTTACACACTATGCTGACATTTTTTAGTCACACTGCAGTCAAAAATGAGCTCAGTTTCACAGTTTCACTCAGTTTCTTACAGGAAATTGGCTTTTTGGATGATGTTAAACTGAAATGTTCCTGTAATTTTGATTCTTAGTCATGCATAACCGTGTATTAAAGTCTATGGCATCTGTGTTTTCCATTGCATGTGTTCAGGTGATATAAATGGGAAGCACAAACATCATCATGGCAGCTAATCAACAGCCAGATTTGTTGCCAAAGATTTTTATTTTTGATGTTGTCGATAATGTTGTTGCAGCCCTAGACATAGATTTCTTCCATTTACAACACTGCATTCTTCCCAAGTAAAGGAACTAAGGGCTCTTAAGTCATTCCATTTTTCTTTGTCATAGAGTCTCATGTTGAATACTGACATAAGCTGTTCATAAATCAAGCAGTGCTTTCTAAATACATCATTCTGTGCTTATGCATGAGTTATGAAGTCTCTGTGTAGATGTTTGAGTACGGTGTTTCTAAATATAACAAGATTATTTCTACTTTCAGACAAGTTTGCTTCCTCTCATTATTTCATTGCATTTGCTTGCTTCAGTGAATCATACTTAAGCAATATTCAAGCAAAACTATCTGCCAATGCAATCTGATAATCATGCTTACTTAAAAAATACTTAAAACTATGTTAAAGCAAATAACAACAAGTACGTTGAATTATCCATATCCCTGTGATAGTCTCATAATAAGAAATATTGTCTAGATTTAAGATGATTTCACTTGCCTAGATGTTATTCTTTGATGTGTATTAGAATTTTTTTTAAAAAGAAGCATTATAGCCACTCAAGAACCGCTCTGTCAGAACCACTGTAAAACATCAAAAGAGGTCACTTCTCCTCTATGCATCATCTTGACATTCCACTTCAGCGTAATTCATAAGTATAGTCCTATTTTATTGTGTTACCACACAATACATACTTCCACTTCAAATAGGTGTTTGACACCGGTCTGCCGAGACGTTCTGCTCTTCCTCTTCTGAGTGGAAAAAAATGAGGAGCACATCATCTCTAATTGCATTATGTCAAGAACTTTTATCAGTCTGTCAGAGAGAGAGAGTGATGTGACAAGAGCCTAAAGCACATATGGCTATTTAATGGCCTAAGATCAGTGTAATTCACTGTAGGCCCTAGAGGACGCACATCCACCAGGGTTTGGGATCAAGAAAGTCTGTCAGTGAGTCTGCCAGTCAAAATCGGAAATTCTAATGGCGCTTTATTAAGAGTTGAAGAAAAGCTTCTGTTAATCTGCCGGCCTTAAAGAGTGCTCATTGCGTTTCCTAACACGTACACACGTAAACAGTGAGAATTTTCCTCCACTTACCATCACACACAGGAGCTCATGATGTCTGATTTTAAAGGAACAGTTTGCAGAAAACTCAAATGTTCCTAAATATATATATATATATATATATATATATATATATATATATATAAAATTACAAACAAAATTCAAGCTTCAAGATAACATGTGATGTATAGCTACAACAGAAGTAGTAGTCTGAATTTTGTTTCTTGTTTGTTTTTTTTATTCATTTTTTTGTAGATAACAGCGTGTCATACAATGCCAGAAGCTGCACTCGCAGAAAAAAAGGGTACTAAAAATGTCACTGGGCTAGTACCCCTTTTGTCACTGGGGTGGTACCCTCAAGGGTTCATCTCAGTACCTTTAGTCAGTTGCATTCACTCCATACACCCCTTCTCGTCTCCAGGCTTTGGATTTTATTGTTCTGTTTTAAACTATTAGGTTCTGAAAAGGTACAAATATATATTTTTCCACTAGGAAGAATTTATTTAGGGTACACAATTGGACCTTAAAACCATTGTTGTACCTTTGAGGGAACATTTACATTGTTTGTGGCTGAAAAATGTACCTGTACAGTACCTTTATTTCTAACCATGTACTATTTTCAGCCAAATAGGCCTGCAGTGAACTATGCTAGTGATTTTACTGGTAATGAAAATGGGATTAAAAATGCTGTTTGGTTCCTTTACTTTCCCACCTGTCAGAGATAATTCAAGCAGTTAAATAATTGATTTTTAAATAAATGAGTGTTATTGGACATTGATTTGTAAGGCACAACACGCAGGAACTTCCCCACACTAGAAAAATCTATAGTTTTTTTTTTTAAGCTTAAAGTACAGAGAATACACAATAATCAAATCTCTGTAAAAAATTTGATTATTGTTCTGTTAACTTAGTTAACAGAACATGCCTTTTTAGAGTGCATTACAGGTTGGAGATGCTCAGTATGCAGAATATAGCAAATTAACAGATGCACAAGGTCCCTGCTAGCATGGCAACACTATTGGCCAAGTTTTTAAAGTGCTGGAAAAAGTTCCCAAATGACAAGACCAAAGTGCAAAATGTAACTAAACAATAATGGAATTCATCACCAAGCATGATCACCCATTCTCTGTTGTTGAAGATGTTGGATTTCACAGCACATACTGTAACAATTTTAGTAACTTTGTTTTTTGAACCTTTTTTTCCTGTTTTCTGTTATGTTTTAGGGTAAGTATTTTTATTTTGATGCACCACTATCAGAAACAACATAAGCAAGTCTATTTGGGAGTACTTAACAACTTGAAGTGGGGCTGTACAATTAGGATGATATCAATATTATTACACAATAATTTTAGCATATTGTGGTTATCATCAGGACCTAAAGATCACTGACAAACTGTATGTTTCATTACAAAGAGAGCATAGTTAGTCCTGGTTAAATCGGTGTAGTGCAGCATAGTTTGTGTAATGTTGAATTCATAGTTTTCGATAGTATGTTTAAATGTTAATGTACGTGCACTGCTGGTTCTATTTTGCGTTTTCTGACTGAACATACGTAGCTACCAACCTACGTAAATATTGTAGCATACCATTTAGTGTGAACAACAGTAGCATAACACTGTTGTCAGACGAAAACCTCGTATCTACATTTTTGACATTTTTCAGTTTTTGACATAACCAGAAAAGACTTGTTACCCTTGACATTCTGTATATATTTCATGAAGAATGGACCAAAAGAAACAGTTCAACTTGGAAAAAAATCTGGTTCCATTGACTTACATTAAAATAAAGTAGGTTTTTTCTTTCTCCTGTAAAGTTAGAGAGATGGAGATTCAAGGATTTCTTCCAACAACAGCGATAATATGTTTGCCATATTGGACAGTTTAAAGGAAGTATATGATGATTTTGTTGCAATTTGCCTGATGTTAACTGGTGTAGTTTAGCATGAGTTGCTAGCTAGCTGCAAAGATATAGACAGTAACTTCTGACTCCAGATGTGCCATGGCTGACTGATTATATTTCACGCAAGAGAAAAGTTATGTAAATTTGATTTGATGATTTGTAGCCAAACTACTATTAATACAGAAACCCAGTATCTTATTATTACCTCTTTGAGATGCTTTGAACTTGTCATTTGAGTTGGTGCTGTTTGAGAAATACTTCTTACGTTTCTTTGCTCCATATAAAACACACATATTTGTGTCCACACTATCAGCATGAACTAAGCAAAGCCACATTTTATTTATGCTGGTTATTTATTCCTTCCTCATGCCTGTACTAGTAAACAAGCCCTGGTTGTTTAGGAGACTGGAGGTCACTCATCTTTGCATTTTGTCGGGTCTGGGGGTCCATCAATGGGCCGTGGAGCTGCTGGGGGGCTCCGAGACTTGAAACTGCCTGCAGAGCCAGCGTCCGGCAACACTCGCAGCCTTGCCGTGATTAATGCCAGCGCCGCCCAGCCACAGCCCTTTCCGTGGCAGATAATGCCAGGCAGCAAGCGCGCTTGACACTTTTAATGTATAATTAAGTAGAAAAAGTCAGCACCGGCTATGCAAATTTTTTAAAATGATAAATGAGGCCGGGTGGCGGCAGGGATTGATTTGGTGTAAATGAAACTAATTAAGGAAATGTCAAACATAATTAATAAAACAGGTTTAAGCTGCAAAACATTGTCAGTGGAATGAATGAGGAGGCATTGGCGCCCATTGTTCGGGCTTTATTTAGGCCCGGTGTTGTGCTTGTTTGGCGCACCCTGACGCGCTCGCCCCCACCCTCGCCACCTCCTCCAACACCCATTCCCCGAGAGGGGGGAAAATAAATTTGCTTGTCTCTCGGCTGACTGTAGAAATTAATTGCTGGAATCTTGTCCCATCCAAGTGTTACATTCCAGCGCAGGACATTAACATAACTAATTTGAAAGAGCCCAAATGACTGCATAATGGAGCACTGTCAGCATGCATGACACTCGCTGGTCATACCAAATTAGCCGGGTTTTATAATTGAAATTTTTGCCGTGTTCCAATTTTTATATCATTTTCTTTCTTTTTTGCTAATTTCTCCCCTGATCCTCCTCCTTCTTGTCCAATCTCATGATGTCTTTTCATTCCAGATAAGAACAAAGGTTTTTTTTTTTATAATTTACAAAAAGAGTGCTTGACCTATAATTAGAGGGATGGGGTTGGAGGTGGGGCTTCCAGACTGCTGTGTAGCAGCCAGAGTCACATGCTTAGTCCTGGTAATGATGCCGGAGACCTTGCAGCCTCTGGGGAAGGAGAAGAGTAATGGAAGGGGCTATTTTTATGGGGACCCGGATGGCAGGGGGGCTGGAGGGGCCACTGGTGCTGCATCGTGGGGTGGATCAGAGGGGCTAACACTCAAACTGGCAGCTCCAGCCCCAGCCATCAGTCCACAGTGTCAGCTTCAGTCCCCCAGCATCCGCCACTGCCCTCTCCCCTCCATCTGCTGCCTCTAAACACACACTGATGCTACCGTCTGAGAGGAGTTTGATTTATTTGTACACTTTGTGGGTGCGCTGCCTGTCATGTTCATTAGTTAAAGACATTTTGAACAGCTAGGCATCCTAAAATGTTTTTAACAGATGTTTTCTTTTTCCATTTGAATAACTCAAAGCTATTGTTCTGGCAAGAATATATATATATATTTACCTCTTATTAACATTTGTATTACACAAACCACATATCTAAATCATGATTTTAGCTGTGTGACCTACAGTGCTGTGGTCCTTAAATAAGTTATTTGTATTTCAGCATCAGATAAAAAGTAGAACTCAAACATTTAAAAGAAAATGACACAGAAGCCTCAACAATTAAACATAACATTTTTTTCAGTATTTTGTGTGTCCATTCTTTGCTCTTATTTTAACCTTTATTCATTTTGGGAGACTTGCTTTCAGTTTTTCTAAGAAATCTGCTGAGAAAATCTTCCTCCAAAAATCAGTCTTAGAAGTTGGTTGCATTTTCTTTTTCTCACAATCCAAATCCAATAATTCCAAATACATTTAATGAGAGGCCTGGACTTGTCTTCTGAGAACACCAGCGCCTTCTTTGTTTGATTTTTACATTTCTATTTTTTTAGTTTTTTTTTTTTTTTCTTTTGTCTGTTTGCTTTTCTGGTGGCACGGTGGCACGGTGGCGTGGTGGGTAGCGCTGTCGCCTCACAGCGAAGAGGGCCTGGGTTTGATTCCCCGGCCGGGTGACCAGGGTCCTCTCTGTGTGGAGTTTGCATGTTCTCCCCGTGTCTGCGTGGGTTTCCTCCGGGTTCTCCGGTTTCCTCCCACGGTCCAAAGACATGCAGTCAGTAAATTGCCCCTAGGTGTGACTGTCTGTGTCTGTCTGTCTGCCCTGCGATGGACTGGCGACCTGTCCAGGGTGTATCCTGCCTTCCGCCCGAAGACTGCTGGGATAGGCTCCAGCACCCCCCCGCGACCCTGACAGAGAAGCGGCTTAGAAAATGGATGGATGGTTGGATGTTTGCTTTTCTTAGTAAGGGCTTCTTGACAGCTACACATCCTTTCTGATTCATAGTGTTGAGTTGTCTTCTCACAGTGGATGGATAGAATGAAACACCTGTGGATTTTTTCAGATCTGAATCAAGAGTGGAGTTTGATTTTCTCCTCGCTCTCAAAAATGAAAGCTTTAGGCATGGTTTATCTGATGGTGATAAACCAGCTCTTTGTACATTTTGTTAGGAGTCTCATTCTCTCTTTTTGTTTGAAACGCCTGTTTTCTTAACTTCTTTAACCTTTAACGTTTCCCTTCCTTATGCATTGCCTTATATCAAAACTCTTTGTACTTTATGGCAATTTTGATTGGATATTAAATGAATGCACAGTGATGTTCCCTTTTTCACTTTTTTAGAGTTCAGTATGTCAGAATGTCAGAATCTACATAAGCAAAGAATAAGTTTATTAAGTCAAAGTGCCCTCAGACTTTTCATGGAAATTGTATGAGTTTAATTTGAAGTATAAGCATATCTACAGCACATTATGTCTTCAGTAAAATATAATCATTTCACATACAGAATTTTCTTCCCCCTCTCTATGTATGCAAGAACACATGGTAACTCCCACACACAATCCCAGTTTTCTATATAACTCCTTTTTTTTCTTGCATTCTTAAAGCTCACCACATGGCAGAATAACACCTAACAAGATTGTGAGGGGATAAGGATGTTATTTTACGCTGAAACCTCAGTTACACTTTTGAATCGGTGCAAGTTTTTTTCTCAGACACCAAAGCTGTTATGTCGAACTATATCGCTACTTAAATGTGTTGCTACCAACATGCGGCTTCTAATTATAATGTGTTTTTCCTCTTGCTTTCCCACAAACCAGCAGAGAAGTGAGCTGCAATTAGCGGTAGTTCATAATAAGCGTGGTTAAGTGAGGTATGTTCCGCATTTGGCTAAAGGATATAATTTCATCTGAATTATTACCATTTATGACTCTCCTCGAACATTTAGAACTCATCATGCACATTAGAGGTGGTGTCTGGTGTTAAAGCTCAGACTCTGTGGCACTTTGACTTTACTGCTTGGTCTTGTTCAGTGGTTAGTGGAACTGTAGCTGTGTGCTCCCAATAGCAGCTCCTGCACTGATTCCTGCAGTGTCTGGTGTGGAAGCGCACATTTTACCAGCTGCTCACTGTCACTACTACTACGACTACTGCTACTACTACTAATAAAAAAAACTGCAACTTATTACAGTAAAAATTAGAATGTTCAGTTATTGTTCAGGTACCTTATTTATACAGTACAGTTATATGGGACTCTGGCACTCAGGCACTGTGCTATGCAGTCGTCATTGTGTGTCTGGCTGTGCCATGATTCAATCTGCAAAGACAGATTTAGCTAGGTCTAGTTAACACAGTAACAGACTGTTATCAGCATAATAACACATAATAACATATCTATCTGATATATCAGTATGATTTCTACTCACAGAAAAATGGACATTTTTGAGAGTGTTAAAATATGAGCAAAAAACTCTAGCTGTTAGCATACCTACTAATGGCACTAACATTATAACAGCCTTTAACTTGGGTATCTTTTTAGAAAGGACCATCAACACATCAGATTATCCTTCCAGTTTATTTTCAGGTGCAGTTGTTGGACATATATTAGTGGTTAGTTGAACAGCAAGGTTAAGGAAAAATTTCAATGGAAATCAAATGCATGCTTACTGGGTTTTTGTAAGACCCATGATGTAGAGCTCTGCGTATCACTGTTTTTTTCTGTCCTACTTCCACAAGATTTCAACCCGCTCCGACAGAAATCCGGAATCGTTTGTCCTGCTCCCACCTGTAACAGAATCGTTTTGGCTGGCTCCCGCCCACGCAGTTCCGTCAAGGCAAGTTGGCATTTGATATTTGACAAAGTCTATTCACAAATACATTATTTCCTCCTGAAAATACACCGTAGTCATTAATATCAGGCTTACTGTGAAGTAACTTCAACATACACCATTTAGTCCAAGAAAAGACAAAACAAGAATTAAACCGCATATTGGTTGTTTTGGTGTTTTGCTGGACTGGGCAGCTGTAGCCATCAGACTAAAGGCTTGTGTCTCTGTAAGCTACATGAATTTGCGTGTTGCTCACGTGATCAGATGCTTTGCAATTCTTAAAAGTTTCTTTATTCATTTGAAATGTTTTACTCTTGTCATTTTATATGGTTTATGTTTATTATTTAACGATCATTCTACTTTATTTATGCTATTCATTCATTTGTGGGGTTTCTCTTCATGCATGCTTCGTCCTGCTCCCGCTTGCAGTGGGCTTGATACCCCCGCTCCTGCGCACAACACTGAAGTCAAGTCAAGTCAAAGTTTATTTATATAGTGCTGTTTACAACAGGCATTATCACAAAGCAGCTTTATAGAAAAATCAAGCAACTTCACAGAAAAAAACAAGCTCCCATGAACAAACCAGTGATGACAGTGACTAGGAAAAACTCACTAAAAGCAAGTGGAAGAAACCTTTAGAGAAATCAAGACCCTAAAAGGAAATCCGTCCTCCTCTAGTTGACGCTGGCTAAAAAAGCCATAAGCTTAGAATGGTGGAAAATTTGTTGTTATTATGTAGAAAATCAGAACTCCTCAATCTTATATTTGCCAGTCTTTTGTAAAGCTGCTCTGATGAAAGCAGGCATTTCTTGATGGAGCGTGGATAGGCCAGTTGATTGAGATATGAAAGATATTGAGTTTATTGGTCATTTTTGTCTCTCTCTCTGTCATTCTCTCTTTCCCTCTCTCTCCTTCTCTCTCAGAGTTTGTTATCTTCATTTCTCCTGGTCCTGTAAATTTTCTCTCTCTCTTGCCATTTCTTGTCAGTGGAATTCCTGAGCTGAGAGCTGCCTCCAAATGCCAGGGGTCACGAGTTAAACATATGCAGCATGTATTACAATTTATTACTCCACATTTGCCTTGAGATTTTGTTCTCCTGACAAGCTTAAGTAAATCATGCTCACCCGCTCTGAAACAGAGACTGCCGCAACAACTAGGGCCAGCCTTCCTGCTACACGAGTCCTCTCGAAGTCCGACATGATTGGCTGCAGCCCCAGAGGTTGTTGCAGTCCCAGAAGGTAGTGGGCTCGGCGCTAGTGACACGGCAGTGCAGGTATTTATAGAAAACATATGCAAAAGGCCTGATGGCACCCCTGACTCCGGGAGAGAGCCTTTGACAGTTAAATACGGATGGAGAGCGCGCCAGCGAGGGCCGGAGCGGATTTAATCAGCGAAAGCCACCTCATTTCTTCATTTCATTTGAATATGGTGGATGGCAGCGTTGAAATATGTTCATTTCTTCCTCCCCAGCATATTTTTTATCCTTGAAAGCTCATTATTTTTTGAGGTGTAGAATAGAGACCTCAGGCCCTGGCCCTGAAACCTGAATGTTATTAATCAAAATTTACCGGTCGCAGCCAAAAGTTTGCTTACGCAACACCAAGCACAAACATCCACAAACAGAAGAAAATGTGGAAAAATGTAAACTAATGAACACATCTCTCAGCCAGCGTGCATAGATTTCCAGATTGTTTGAAAAGTGACTTCATAACTTACAATTGCTCTAACTTTCAGTATCTTTCACTACCAGCGTGTAATACATTTTGTTCATGTGAAGAGATTTAAATAAAATACAAATTTGAATATTTGATTTTAAAACATTAAACGCCTTACACAGTGGACCCAGAAGATTTTAACAGTAAAATAAAGACACTTTAACTGGACATGTCCAGTATTCCAATATAATGGTATGTAAATGGTCTAAAGTCCATATTTGCCGTTTCACACACTGATCTTGTAATTTCTATTCTGCCTACCTGTCACGATTGGCCCCTCCCAGTCCTGTACGTGTTTGTTTTGGTTTATTCCATGTGTGTTTGTTTTGGTGTTCTAGTCCTGCCCCTTGTTTGGTTACTCTTGGTCCCTTGTTATCCCTGTTGTATTGGTCTTGGCTGGTCTTTGTATCGGTCTTTGTTTGATGTATTGGTCTGTGTTTGATGTTTGTTATTGATTGTGTTCAGGTTTTGTCATGTCTGCCCCACGATCTCTCCATATTGGCTCAATGACTTTGGACCATCTTGACCACGACCCTGGATTTGCCCTCAATAAAAGTCGCTTACCTCCGCACATGCGTCCGCTACCTCGCTCCACGTTACACTACCATTTAGCTCCTCATCAGTCTAGATTACTGAAATAAATATAAAATCTAAAGTTTAATTGGTTACACTAAAGTGTTGATGAACAAACATTACATAATGCCTTTGTTAACATGAATAATGCAAGTACTACATTAATGTTTTATGTAAAAAAAAAACAACTGCCTTAATTCATCACTAAGACATGATTAGTTTTCACTTTACATTTGTTCAATTAAATGCTTTGAGTGAATTCATATTGATGTTTAGTAAAGTGTGATAGATGGTACTGATGTACTAGACATGTTTTGTTTAATTCACACACACCCTAAAAGGTACTCTAAGAAAGCATGAAAGCTGTCTGGTGGATACAGGTGGAAGATGAACGTGTGTTGTTATTGGAAATATTATTATCATTTGAAAATTCTCAGAAAGCGTAAATGAGTCAATTTTACTTGAGTACATATAACTTGAGTAAAAGCTACTGCTTATATGCTATTACATCCAGTTAAGCTATTCTGGAGTGTTGCTTATTCAGTCTTAATTTATCTATGCAGTATATGAACAAAAGTGAAAGAAATATGAATAAATGCTATTGTTATTTGTCTGCTTAACATTGGCTAACAATTATTAATGCAGTGCATCATAGGGTGTTTGTGTTAACAAATGTATCAGTTTTTGCAAAGTACAACCATTTCCTCAATGTAGCACCTTCCTCAAACTCAAGCACACTGTACAAAACCAAGGAATTAAACAAAACGACACATATAACAGAAGAACATGGCAATCAAACCAACAAACTCAGCAAAATGTAAAGCAGAAAGAAAACTTGAGGGGGAAAATGTGGGAGCACTGGAAAATGGATTGTACATTAGATTTTTGTCTTGCTATTGCTGTAAAGAATCCTCCTCTCTGTGATAGCCAGAGATGTGGATGATACTCAGACAGATTTTTTTTCTTTTTCTTTCTTTCTTTTTTTTTTTTTTGCAGGAGGCCTATTTCCTTCCCTTCTTTAACCAATACTGGATATAATGACATCCTAGAGCTTCAGGAAATGTGAATCTTAAGCCCTGCAGGCACTTGAACAAATTCTTACACGCACACACCTACGTGTACACACATGAGTACCTCTCCAAGGTGCCACTCTGATCCACCTATGCGGGTTAACATCCTCTAGTGGTCAGTGAGAAGCCCTAGCTTCTATAGGCACTGCAACACCCACTTACAGAGCAAAAGGTGAAGCGTTACATAAGCTGCACTCCGATGCTCATAACACTTCTGCTCTTTATCAACTCTTAAGAAGAGGTGGAAGAGACAGAGAAAGGAAAAGAAGTGCCACTAAGGCTGGGTGCGGTGAAGATCAGATTGAAAGTAGTAAAAAGTTTGTGATGGAAACAGCCTTGACCCTGTGGTACTGAGGCATCGTTGTAATCAATACGCGCTCAGGGGAGAGCAGGCGGGCCGTGGACCTTTCGTTCTCCGCCACCGCGGAAATAATACAAGATGCCTGTTTGTTATTTTCCAGACATCGGAAAAACAAGCAGACGAGCAGTAGAGCATGCAGGTGCCTCGTTTTGGGAATAGTTCACAGCTATGAAATGAACAGAGAGTGGAAAAAAAAACCACATCTGTGGATGAGTGATAAACAGACATACATTATATATTACAGTTCTGCTTTAGGCAAAGTCTGCATGAGCAAATGATGTCCACAGTGTGCCGTCCACACACTGCAGATACGTGGTATTGTTTTGTCAAAGTACTTTAGGTATTCAGCTCATCTTTTGCTTTTATATGGACAAAGTATGTCAATAAACACTGCCCTTCAAATATTTGAGGACACTTAGATTTTGAGAAGTTGCAGTAGGTTAAAATATTGAATAGAAATCTGCTTAGATATGTTAAGAGTGTTTAAAATGCAAAATTGAAAAGAAAAAAAATCAGACAAGAAAGTGCTACCTTGGGAATAATCATGGATTATGGATAATGGAGTCCACACGTTTAGTCCACTTGTTGTGGTGTGTGGGTGTTTAACCACCTCTGAACCTCTCTTTTAACAAGAGTTTGGGAAAGAAACACAATAGGGAAAACCACAATAACCTTCATATAGTTTCATTAAGTTTTTTGGTTAACCAAACTTGCCAGTATTTATTCTTACTTGACTGAACAGTACATTCAAATTTCAACTTTAAAAATTTGTCAACACTTTTGAAGGCCAATTGATTTAATATAGTATAGTTTGATGCCTTGATTGAAGATTACAAGAGGAGAATATTGGAATGAACACTAAGTCTTTTGAAAGAATCATGTCTCCATGTAAGTATTTGTGCAGTTGTTGCAGACATGATGATACTAATGTATGAGTGGATGTTTTCTCTAGCCTGAGTCACATGGACAGGAAGTGCAGGTCTGCACAGCCAGTTGGGCAGAAGTATGGAGATGGAGGTGGCTGGTGTGACAGCAGTGATGAGTTGGAGGTGGCAGGTGGGGAGTAGATGGAGGTGATGATGTGCCAGCTGTGTGAAGACAGAGGTGCTGGTGTGGCAGCAGCTAGGAGAGGGAGATGGCTGGCTTGGCGTGTGGCAGCAGAAACACCTTCCTGTAGATCAAAGCAAGCCTTGGCAGCAAACTGGGCTACAACTACAGAATGGCCTGCTATAAAGGGCACTAGTTTTGTTGTTTGGATGTTTTGCACTCTGTGTTGTTCGCACATTTATTAAGATGTACTGGATAAGAATATCTGCTGGTTGAATTAATCTCATATAAATCTCCAGTCTCAATCTCAAAAAGCTCATAGAAGAAAGGAGTCTAAAACTGGGTTTCCATTCAGATATTTCACAGCTGTGCATGACATTTTGGCAGTGAAAAAGCAAATTAAGCCGTGTTTCCAATCCAGTACAGTTATGCAAAGAATCTTTAGATGACATAGGCTATGATTAGGGGCTGCATTGGAAAAAAACGTGTTGGAGAGATTTTAAGTCAGTTTTTGTAGAATTAAAATTGAAGTAGAATTATCTTCACAGCTATTTGCCTTGTTGTTATGACTGTTTCCAGCTCAGAGACAGAGACAGGACAAGGAATGACCCTAATGAGGGCTGAAATACCCACGTTAACCCAACAACGTCCACTTTGCATCTGAGAACACAAATGCACCAGACAATTCCGGGAGAATTTTTCATTCAGGTTTTTATACACCTTTTCAAGATTTGCAAAAAATACTGGTGGATGGAAAACCCACTTCTGTTGGTGTCAGAAGAGACGTTGGTTGAGCAGGTGTCTAAACATTTTTGCGCATGGAGCGTAAACAGATACAAGAATATTTGTCAACACTTAATTTCAAGGCTACCTGCATAGGGAGTCTTATCTATGCATAGGCATTGAACAGTATATTTGTAAATAATATTTGAGCATTTATGGACAGATGCTACTAATCACAGGATGATTTATGAAGTAAATGGCATTATATCGACGATTATATTGAAGATTAATGAAGGGTCTGTTCATTTATATATGGAACACATAATTATGCCTTAATTCCCACTACTTGTTAATGATGCTTCATTACGGTGTTACAAATGGAACATTGTTCCTCACTTTAGTTTAAGGACCTTTATATCAATAAAAGCTTATTGAGATCATCTTGTCATCTAGCAATTAGTTGCATAAGCTGTTTATAAACAGTGAAATATTGCTTTATAAGTATGTTACTTAATGCTCAAGTATGTATTTTGAAGTCCTATTGTGAATAGCCTTGCAAAAGTGTTAGCATATATAGGAATATATAGAATATATAGGAATATATAGGAATATTCGAAGTGTCTGAACACCTCAGTGGAAATTACTTTCCTAGTTTCTTTTCCCATATTTATTAACTCTGCAAAGACCACTCATTCAGTCTAATATTCTAAGACTATGGGCTATGTTTCTGAAATAACTTGCTGTGGCACACATCATTTAGGAATGACTGAGGTCAAATAACTTTTTTATGCTTTTTAAGGCTTTCACACCATTTGATAAGGTCTGTGTTTGTTATTGGGGCTTTTAGGCATGGCACATCTAAATGTTATCTGTTCTAATTGGCTGCCATGTACTGTGCCATAAAGCTTTCTGAGCTGAAACACTTCTTATAACTTGAGCTTACATCGGACAAACTAGTGTAGGCTGAACTGGATATATGGAAATGTATCATTTGTTGTGTCATCACAAAAAAGTGAATTCAAAACAGGCTGTTTTCAAGCTTAGCTTCCATACTTGGGCTGAATGGACAGGTGGGTAAATGGTATGTTTTAAAACTTTAGCAATGTTTATTGTCCTGTAAGCTAATACATTTGCAAGGATAATAACTTCATGAATGTGCTCCCATACTAATTGATAATGAATAATTCTTGTAAACATAAGTACTTATGTAATGTCTGTACACTGATTGTCCATAGATTTGAACAGTGTTAGATTGTAAATAGATTTAAACAATGGCAGTAATTAAGCCATCTCCGAATTTGCTGCATTTGCAGTCACTACCCCGCCTCTATTAGTGCTTGTGTATGCTTAAGCCTGCTATCATTATAAGCGTATTAATACTCGAGCTATCATTACTTTTTCATTTATCAGCGTCGAAAGTATTGAACACAATTAGAGCGACAGGCTAATCTAAGCAGTGTATTGGATTCCTCGAGGGAGACGTGAGTGTGTGTGTGTGTGTGTGTTCATGTTGTCACCTCAAATGGCTCTGGCAGTTTGCCGGCAGAGACAAATCCAAAATTAAGTGCTGGAGAAATAGAGACTTCTCTCTAGTGAAGTGCTCCACTTGCATTGAGCTTAATTTTGCCTACTCATTTTATTGGATTCTCTTACGCTCACTCGTTGTCACACATGCACACACACACGCATGCAGATGCACACATACACACTCTAACACACTCAATATGTAGCCTGGTTGAAGTGGCTTTGTGGAAAAGGGCCTCTCACCCTGGCTGATGGTGAGTAAAAGAATGGCAGCACTGTAATGGCCTCTTGACTCCTTTTGTGTGTCTGAGCTGAATTTCAAAACACGTGCAAGACATGCATTATTGCCATTTACTTACAACACTACTCCATCCCTGTGTGGGTTTTCCCCAGTGAAACGTTTTCTGTTCTTTCTGGTATTCATATAGATAAATACGTTTATCCTAAGAGGGTAGAAAATGTTTTTGTTTTTTTTTTTTGTAAAAGGATGGTGCACTTGAGCACACTCCAGCATGTGTCTGCTCACAAACACACACTCAGACACGGCACAGGCATGCACGTGCACCCATTCCCACATGGCTCTGTTTCATAATGCAAAGGACAACTGCAGGCTAGGCTCAACATACATTTGAGTCGCTGTACAACAGTGATGCATGTCCTTATTGATGCAACCCACGGGACTACAGAACAGCTCACCACTTTTTCCACATAATCAAGCACTACAAGGAATCTTTCAGATAATCTGTTACTACTTTTCAGCAGTTTAACATGGTGTCCCACTTTGCAAAAAGGTCAAGTGGATAGATGATATGATTTTAGGTGTTGTGTAAATTACTTCACCATGTGAAGTGCCTTAAAAACTGAATAAAGCATTCAGTGTTATTTATCAGTTTAGGCATATTTTGTGTCATATTTTAAAGCTATGAGGCTAATCTAGCTAAGCTATAATGAAAGTTTAGGCCGACGCTTAGTAAACCCACTGACTTTCAGTCATGAGTTTCAGAATGAGCGAATATTTGATAAGATACATGTGTTTGTGCTGTTTTTGGTCAAATACAAGTCAAAGTAGATGATTCGGTAAATCACTACTTTCTATATATAATCTGTTATATAAATAGAGGAAAGTGCAATACAGGTTCAAAAGTAACTGTAGAAGCCAGTCTGAATTTTGTATGTTTTTGGTTAATAGTTAAGGCCTTTATTTGTGCAGTTTATTTAGATATCAGTAAATTAATTAAATTAATAAATTCATTGTTATTATTTGTTACTGTTTTAATTTTTGTATTGTTTGATTTTCACTTTTACAGGTGACAACTCACTCTGCTAACCACTGTTGTCTCTGGTGTTGGCATGACAACAATCAACATGATGGATTGGCCGTGTCCCAGCAACTAGAACATTTGGTAACTCTTTACCCTTGAACAGCATTCTTAGGGTTAGATGACACATAGGCCTTTCAACTGGCCTACCTACATAAATATTTATAAAGACATTTTTCATTGAATGTCAGTTTTCATAAGACCTGCTTTTGTCCATGTTGATGTCATTTTACCTAAGCAAGTGTTATAACAGCTTAGGAAAAACCTTTATGAATGTCTATATAGGTTTATGTCAGTTATTGTTAAAGACTTGCTTCTGTTTTGTTACGTGTGGTGCTAGGATCTCCAAAAGCAGCTCCAATTGGTTTACAGAAAACACAGCATCTGGTACTTGTTAGCTACATTAGCCTATCACTTCCAGTGCAGAACTAAAGAAGCAAGACACTAAGTATGTCCTTGCGTATTGTCTGTGTTTGTCGTGAAAGGAAAAATATAAAAAAAAAATATATATAAAAAAACTAAATTTTTGTTTTAAAGACTTTTTGCTGTTTCATAAAAGGAATTAACTGTTTGTCCCCTAAATGTAAACACTAGAACAGTATTCAGACCGATAGCACTTAGAACATCCTCTGCTGTGAACATTCAATAAGACCACACAGCTGTTTTTTTTTTACTCAAAAAGCCATTGTATTATTCTCCTCTAATGGCTGATTCAGTCAACACACAACTGTGTCTCTTTTTCTTCCCTTTAATAAAGCAAGGAAGATCTGGATCTGGCCACCTGGTATTCTGCTCTGGGCGAAAACACCTGCCTGTCCTGCTTCATGTTAGAGTGAATGGATGTGGAATTTGAGCTCCTCTCTGCTTCATATTTAGCGGTAGGCCGAATAAGTTCCTCTTTTGTGTGTGTGCATATAGTAGACAGTTTTTGACAGATCTTCAGATCTGTCATCCTATCGCATGAACACACAAGGAGCGTAAAAATGCATTGTGATGCATCAGTCTGAAAGTGGCATTTCAACAGCATAGACCTTGGAATCTTACAGTAGTAACACATACTCAATGTGTGATGTAATTCATTTGAATTAATTGCTGTATGCTTTGGTATAGTCATTCATTATAGGTATAAGGTATAACAATTGTGACAGCCAAGCCTAATACAGGGGTTGGTTTTCACAAATTCACAATATGTTTTCAAAACCTGCTTTCTCATCATATCAGTGATATAACTAGTGCCCCACTCATACTGGACATGCTGAGATTTTGGTGGGTTTAGGTATGTCTAAATATATAGTTTTGTGGAAAAGAGTACCAGAGTGAAAAAATGTGACAACCAACCTCTTGTTCTCCTTTCGTTAGAATATCTTCAGGCTTCGTGATGCTGTCGCTTTCTAACATTTTCCACCTCTGAAGCTGGCGAATCAACTGCTTAGAGTCTTATATTCCATTATAATTGATGTCCAATTGATAATATAATTAATTATTATTCAGAACCTGATATCTCATTAATGAAATCAGTACTTAAAGTGCTACTCACTCTGTGTAGGACACCCTGAGCTCCTGTTATATATAGATTGTTGTATTTTTCTAATATTGCACACCGCTGAAGGTGGTGATCCAACTGCATTGATCAAATTATAATCAATTTGTAATTATAAGCACATATTGATCAATTATAATTGATGTTCAATTGATATAATAAATAATATATACCTGATTGATCTTTGAAGAGAAGTAAACTCTTTAAAGATCAATTAACCAGGTCTTAGTTATTCATTTTAGGTTATTGATTGAGACAGCCAACTGAGATGGAGTTGTCACTAATGCAGAACATGTGTTCAAAACCTTATATCACACCAATAAAATAAGAGCTTAATAATAAGAGCTTCTACTCATAAATAGACTTGGCTGAATTATTAGATGTGTGAGTGAAGCGCCAAAATTAAGTTTGACAACCAACCCCATTTTCCTCTATTGTGAAAATGTCTTCAAGTATCATGATGTTAGATGTTTGCAGTATTGCCCACCCCTACTCATACATCTGGAAGCATGCCAGAATATAGTATGTGGTTTTGTGTGTGAGTGTGTTTGGGTTGGTGTGGGTGTCTTGTTGATCCTAGCCTGGCCTTCTCCTGTCAGTCCACTTCTACCCCAGGCCTTTCTTGACAAGCATCAACCCTCCTTTCCCCAGCCTCCTTTATTCCTTTGGTCGCAGCTTCTTTCCCCCCAAGGCACATTACATGATACTGTACAGCATTTGGAGATTGTTTATGTTGGATAGCTTAGCCCTCTTGAGTTTGGGGCGCGCTTCGCTTTAAGGGCCAGTCAATGAAACCGTGGCAACCCGAGCCTCTTTATCTAAAGCCTGATAAGCTGTTTCTCCGTTACTCTTTCCTCTCACACCTGCACGGCCATTGTGAAGCAACGGCGATATGGTTTCAGGTGCAGATAGCAGCCCATTATTAGCCTGCGCTATTAAATGGTTTGATCGACATTATTTTGATGTCATAATGAAGGGCCGTATACGTACAGCGAAACAAAACGAAAGCTAATCTGGATGGGTGGACAAAAGAGCCCACAGTCCACTGTGTAATTTCTGAAGTGGGATCGTATGGAGGAAGGTCACTGCAGTGACCGGTTCTCACACTGAGCTATAGGGAGGTATTTGATAGGTACAGTACAGTACAAACTAGAAAAGGCATTGTTGAATGTCTCTGTATCATCATTGTTGTAACAAAAGCTCAGAAATGGTGACTTTAAAATAAAAGGAAAAAATATGTATATTTTCAAAATATATATACATATATATTTTTTGAAATACATATTTTTCAGATACATATATTATCATGTACTTTAGTGTAACAAGACTTTATTGAAGTTTTTTTTTTTTAAAGAAATTTACAGGGATATTTTTCCCACCTCCAAAAGTTCAATCTTAGAATTTGGTTGTATTTAATGCTTCTCACGATCCAAGTAATCCCAGACATACTCAGTGATGTTGAGGTCTGGACTCTGGGGTGTCCAGTCAATTGTTCTGAGAACACCAGCAACTTCTTTGATTTGCAAATTTTCCTTTTTCTCAGTAACGGCTTTGTGATGGCTACACATCTTTTCAGACCCGTAGTGTGGAGGCAGCTTGATTTGTCTCCTGTTTCATCAACGATGAAAGCTTTTAGTACTGTTTATCTGATGGTGACAGTTTTGGTGGTCTTCCAGGCCTTATGTGGTTATTAGGAGTCCCATTTTCTATATCTTTTAATAATTAAACTCCAGTTTTTTCCTCATTAGTCTCCTTTTCCCATCAGAAATATCTCCTCAAAATGAATAACATGTACTTAGTGGTGATTTTGACTGAAAAATATATAAAGTAAGGGTGATCTCAGACTTCATAACAGAGCTGTATTTTTAATATTTCTGTGAAAAGAATGAGACGACAGCAAAAACATACACATGCACTCACAAAGCTGACACAGGCAGTGTGTCTTGGAGCGTTTTGCTAATAACACGCGGAGCGCAGAAGCTGCACAAGCCGAACAGATGAGGAAAGAAAGAGCCCTGTCCCTCTGAGGCCACGGCAGAGACAGCACTCGCACACCCACCTCTCACTGCACAAATGACAAGCGGAAACAAAGAGGCAAGCTTAAAAAAAACAAGCATCTCTAACATCTTATCATACATTTTTAAACATTTTAATAACATATGCCCACATTTGTGCAACATAGCACATACATACACTTGCATTGGCATGTGTGTACTCTCATGCAAGATGGGCCTTACTGAGGGGAAAACAAGGGAAAAAAAAATCCATCATTCGAGCATGACATGTCGGCGAGGATTCCGACTTAATGAGCATTTTGGCAGCTTCTGTCGAATGCAGACAGTGATTAACCAAACACTTCAGAGTACAAGGCACAGTGGTGCTCAAAGAAAACAGTGATGATCTCCACTTAATCGCCGCGAAGCCCAGAGCATCTGCCCGGCCAGCGCGCCGCGCCCGCTCCGATAGGCTGTCACACCTCCCCAGAGTAAGGCGGCCATATGCTCGCTTTCCGCCGCCCGCGCCCGCGCACGAGAGCGTCCTGACAAAGCGCTGCCGTAAATATGACATTCAAACAAGTGTGCCTGCTCAGCCAGAACCGAGCCAGCCACACAGAGACGCCACCGCCGAGAGGAAGGAGAGATGTGTGTGCGAAGTATTCCCTGTTTTTGTACAGTATGTGAATGTAGTTTGTATGTTGTGCTTTGTTTTTGTATTCGTAAAGTTGTCACGAATGATCATCTTTTAAGGCTTTGCAATGTGTACTGTAGCTGTATGTGCCAAACGTGAGATTAATTTTCAACGTTAAATCACATAGGAGGTGTAGAGGTGGGCAATGTGGTGATATTTTCCCATCATTTTCATCAATTTCTTGACAATATGCTTTTCTGAGCATATAGTGAATATAAGTATTAAAGAGCAATGAGCTACATCATGTTTAATAACAGAGAGAGCATAATAAGTTCTGTTTATCTATTTAGTGCAGCACAGCAGGCAAAACTCTGAACAAAAAGACAACCAGAACCAAGTCAACCAAAGAGAGGCAGCTAAACCGTAAGGCAGGGCAGATGTGAGTATGCGAAGTATGTGTAGTTGTCTCTACTTATACAGTATATCTCATATAACATGCTTTGTTTCTATATTCATAGAATTGTCAGGAATTATCCGTTTTAAAGAGTGTGCATTGTGCAGTGTAGCTATTTATGCCAAAATTATATTAATGTTCACTATTATTATGCCCAAATTGGTCACAGATTTTGTGTGTATGTGCTAAAAGGTCCAAAAGGATAATAAACATACCCTATGTAAGAATGCCTTGTTTAACAGTCAGTGCAGGTAATTGCTAATCAGTTAACAGTCTAATACAGTGATGTTCAGAGTTGGGCTTTAAGAGTGTACTGAAGGATTCACTGTAAAAGCTGCAACATACAAAGTAAAAATATTGCTGTTGTCATAACAAAAACCTTGTATCTCTAAAATGGTAACTTTATAGAAGAAGGAAAACTTTACTTATAGTATATATCAATGGAACCAGATTTTTTTCAGATAATTTTAGGCCATTCATCATGAAGCTTATACACAATGTAAAAGTTTACAGGCATTTTCAAACTATGTCAAAAACTGAAAAACGACAAATTAACAACAAATTGTCAAATACAACAAAACGTCTCACTGTGAAAAATAAAATCTCAATATTATCTGTACAGCGTAAGTGTGCCAGTGTGTCAGCTGAGTTGTTAAAGTATGAAAATATAATACTTCATGGTTTCCCACAAGCATTTATAGCTTGAGTTCGAGCGCAACTGTGTCATAATGATGGGCTTTTTTAATGTAATTGAATGGAAATATAATGAATGGACTAATTTACTTGAGCAGTATGTATTATGCACGCACACTGATATTGAAATCATATCTGCTTAAAAACAGTAGCAGCATGACAGATGTTTAGATTTGACCGGTACCTCAAAACGGTATTTGATGATGTACTTATTGCGGTCTGAAAGTGCAGAACATTTAGGGGATGCTGGGCTAATGTGTTCAAATATTTGCATTTTAACCAGATTTGCAACCCTACAGAAAGAAATGTGTTGCTCAGCAGTGCTTTTCCAGGAAGGATATCGGCATCAGCCAACAATTTCCATATCGGTGCATGTATTCTGATCAATCTCATGCATTTCACGTGAATTCCTGTGGGTGTTTGAATAAGCAGTTCACTCGATCTAAAATATCTAAATAAATAATGGTCAAAATAATGCAGGTCAGTCTTTATCACATCAAGGATTTAGCAGTCTCAATACATATCAGTATAACTGCTGTCTAGTATGTAGCCATAGTGCGTATGCTTGTGTGTACTCTCTTCATACTGTATATACAGTAAATGAACTCTTCTGATTTGTCTGCTTCGGGCTGTTTCATCATTTCCTCTTTTGTTTTTATATTTTGTAGAATCGGCAAGAATTGTTGTCTTTGAAGAGTGCGCATTACACTTTGTAGCAATCTGTGTCAAAATAAAAAGTTTCAGTGTTAAATCACATAGCAACATAGTAAAAAGTGACAGTTTGGAACTGCCTTGCCCCAGAAGCACACTTTTAGGGCTGTGCAGCTAAAACCAGGCTTTGTAAAAACAAACAAACAAACAAAACAAACAAAAAAACAACCACTTACATGCTGCAGCTGTGATTGATCTTGATATGAACACAAATAATAATATGATTACTGGGTTTCCACTGTCGCGTGGTGCTGGAAAATGACATTTACTGTTTCCCTTTCATGTTAATCGTCTTGTTAGCAAATAACAGAGGGCTTCCACTGGATGCCTAATGCTTCCATTCTTCCAGCAAAGATATAAAAAAGCCAAAATAACCTATTTGCAACACTCCCACACACGCACGTTGCTTAGTGCTGGAGAAGTGCTCTTTTTTTTCAACCCCCTCCACTGTCAGCTTTGCCTTGCTTGCCGTATTGCACTGTACCCGTTTCCATACACAATGATAGTATGGTATTAGAGAGACTTTGAATGCATTTGCATGGGAAAGCGATCATTCGCACCTTGTAAATAAAGACTAGGATCCCCTTTATTGCTGACTGGTTCTTGTGTTCGAAGCTTTTTGGCCCAATCCTTGATCATGATGCTTCTGTTTTTCTCAAAATCTAGTCCTCCATCTCTCATCTCATCTTGTCTTTTTGCCTTTTCTTTCTTTCTTCTAAGCTATTTGGCACAGAGCATACTTGGTGTCATTCCATGTATTTCTAAATGCATAGATATCATGTATTGTATGTTATACGTGCAGGCCTAAGTGAAATTGCCTAACAAGAATTCGCCTCGTAAGAGACTTACCACCTTTTATGTGCTGATTTTCAGAGGCTCTATTCATTTGGTTGAAACAGATGGGACATAAACCATAAGAATGACAACTGGGTCCTTTATTGCTGTCCCATTGCAGTTGATTTCTAATTTTTGCACAGAGTATTTTTGCCAACTTTTATATTAGCTGTGAGTGCTCTCTGGAGTCAATATTTTTTTTTTTCCATTTATCATCAAGAGGATCTTAATAAAATGAGATGCTAGGGGAGGAAATGTCACTTTCTTTCATGGGTTTTCAATAATCCAGTGGACACAACTGACTAGCAGCAGCACATTGAAAGTCAAGGACTGCTTGTCTAAATGTCCCCACTGAAATGCTGAATTCCACAGTGGTTAGCCTTCAACTTCAGCTTATGCTTGATTAGCATCTGCGTTCTGCAAAGAGCAAGATTCTATAAAAGTGTTGAATTCATATAACTAGGTTGAGGGACAGTTATTCACAGGTGAAACACTAACTTCTAACAGAGACAAAGCCATAAGGCCATAAGAAGAGACTTCAGTTGCCCACAAAGATAAGTGTCAACTAAGTCGCTGTATCAGTGCTACTGTGTTCAGTTGCAATTAATTTGTCATGGAGTGAAAAAAAAACAATACAAAGCACTTTGTGTTAGCAGCAAATTAGCATGCTTAGCTAACAGACTGTCAAAACGTGATATGCCCTGTAATAATGCATTATAAGTACTGTGTACTGTTCATGACAAATCATACGAGCTCATAAGTTGTATTTGTCCACTCTAAGTAAAGTGAAGCATACTGTACTAAAGCCTCCTCCAGAATTAAGAGTGATGCTTCAAGTTGAAGTATTTAATGAAGAATTTACTGGAACACTGAAGCAGATTACAGGCCTCAAATGTCAGATTTTAAACTAGTGCTGCCATCAGTAGAGTTTTACCCAATGTGGGAAAGTTAATGTACACCACTGTAGACTTGGCACTAACTTATCACTGCGTATCCAATATAATGCTAGCAGAAATAAGCACTACTGTAATGTAGTGATGTTACAAAGTGAAGGTTTCTTGTGTTTTATGTTAGAACCAGTGAGGAAGCAATTTGCAATTACAGCACTCTACTATTTTGTCTCTCCCTCTCCAGACCTTCACTCCACTGTAACTTCGCACTCAGTGTGATGTCAGAGGGGGTTCAGGGGAGGAGCTGATGGGTTCTTGGTTTGCTGTGATGTAATTTAAATGAAAGCGATGGTTAAGAAAAGCACATTGTAGCAGTAATTCTAGGTTGGACAGCCTGTTCAGAGCATATGAACATTTAGGACTGAAGCCCTGAAGATGCAGCTCTAACAGCACCAGCAGTGAGAAATAAAATACTGGAAATCCCAGGGCATAAAAAAACTTTGTATTCATCTTTAATTTGCACTCTCAAAGCTGGGACTGACTTCTTTGGCACTGACAGTGTAACATGTTATTAACACTACTTATAATGCATTATATTAACAATTCATAATGTATAACAAACATAGCCATTGTGACGAGGCAACAGAATTCACACGTGAGCAGATCTCCAAAAAAGAGATGTATAATCTCTAGAAGACAAAAAGGGGCAAGACAAAATTGTAAACAGAGACAGACCAAAAAGTCAAAACACGGATCCAAAAAGACAGGCAAAGGAACAAAAAGGGATAAAGCACAAAGTTGAAAAACAGGTAAGCAAAGCAGATGTTAAAAAACATGAAACAATGGCAGTCAGACAGAAACGCTCAGTAGGTCACAAGAAACAGTACCTCACAACTAACCTGATCTAAGCCCGGGCTTATATACTAATTCTAAGAGTCATATGACATACTGCACAGGTGAACCCGGTTAGAATTCCGAGGGTTGCGAGCGCTGATAGGAGCGCAGACAAGAGGCAGAGGTCATGTGAGTCCCCATAGACTCTGGGGTACTGGAGTTTGTTTTGGAGTCCGACTGTGGCTGAGCAGTCACATGATCTCCCGTTGGGATCTGGGAAATGGAGTCCGTTTGGGAGTTTGTCAGATGCGTGAAAGTGTAATTCAGCATACTTGAGATTTATAAATATTTATAACCATGTTTATAATGCCTTATGAATGCATTATAACATGTTATAAATGTGTTTTAGATGTTTATAAACGTGACATTCATAGAAATTGTTACCAAGATTTCTTCATTGAAAATATATGCTGTGTTGTGCAAAAATCAGAGACCGAATTATTACATTTCTAGTCTTAACATGCCCTGTGATGGACTGGCGACCTGTCCAGGGTGTATCCTGCCTTCCGCCCGAAGACTGCTGGGATAGGCTCCAGCATCCCCCCGCGACCCTGACGGAGAAGCGGCTTAGAAAATGGATGGATGGATGGATGAATGGATGGATAGTCTTAACATACAAGGAAATGTATCTGGGGAGGTTAGATATAAGACAATTCACTTGTGTAAGGAAGGCAGAATATGAAGGAAAACTGGAGTTTAAAACAAAATGTGCAAGACCTGGTAGATCACCAAAACTGGCACTGTCATATAAACTGTATTTACATCTTTGAATTTGGGATTATTTGGATCATGAAAAGCTGAAAATGCAACCAACTTTTAAAGGTGTAGAAAAATGTGCCTGCATTTCTTTGAAAAACTAAAAGGAGGTTTTACAAAAGTAATGCAATGTGTAATGAAGACAAAAGGTGGACACTTTAAATACAGAACCACATTAAATTATAGTAAGTCATTGATACCTTGTACATTGCATTAAATACATTTTTAAATTAATAACTTGTACTTGAAAGGCCACTTTTGCCGAGTACCCTATATGTTCAAACTTTTACTGTTACTGTATTGTTGGCTATAATGCTTTACTTTACTAAGTAGAATTGAGCTTTGGTGTTTGGGAATGTGTTGCTGTACTAACAAGCCATGCAAGTGCAAGGCAGTGTACGTCTCTAATTCTGTAAATTGAAGTGAGGAAAGAAATAATTGCCTTAATAGGATTTCGTCTATGTGATTTCGTTAATGGTCTGAAAATATACCATTTCAGTCTATTTAGTGGAGTAGAATGTGGCTGATTGGAGTGCTTATCTATGCTTGTTTTTTTCCTGATTATTCTTTATTTTTTCACCAACAGCCAATTTTCTCTCAATTAAAGCATGATATTAGTGCTTAGAGAGTAAATGACTATGGAAACATCGCATTAACGTGATGTTTTCATATTCATGTTTTGTGGTGATGATTAGAAAAAATATTAGTGTTAGATGTATGTATGGCCTTATGCTGTATTTCCACTGGGTTGTGTGTATCTGCGATAATAATGTATATGTTTATGCCATTTGGATACTTTATATTTTCCATATTCAGCTAGATGTCTGTGTTGAACAGCATTCCTTTACACAAGGCCATCCATACAGTGTGTCTATATTCATCCAGTAGATGCGTAGATGCGTATGCATGCATGTGTGTGTGTGTTCCAGGGCCAGTTCAAAGTGTTTTTGTGAGTTGCCCGCTCAGGTACAAAGACTCCGACTCTGCCAGTTGGCCCAAAGTTAGCGGGGAGCTGTCGGAGTAAATGGCAGCAGCTGCTCGCAGTTCTAAAGAGCATGTCCCAGTCAGCGCGGGAAAAGCCGTGGCATCTACATTAATACTACCTTAATGGCCCATCTGGTGCTCCGTAGGGTCCCCCGTGCTCTTCTATGGAGTCATAGGCATTTGACAGGCAGTCTCCATCGTGCCAGACGCCCACCGCATGCCAAATGGCCAAGAGACGGCCCGGCGTCGCCCGGATCTGTCAAGAGCTCTCCCCGCCGCCCGTCAAAAGACGTCCCCGGCGAAAGTTGCAGCAAGTTTTCACACGTGAGTGCTCCTAGATGAGCGCGGAGGACATCCGACGAGTTGACGGCTAGCAATCGACACCTCATGTTCTCTCTCTCTCTCTCCCTCTCTCCCTCCCTCTGCTCACTATCTCTCTTGCGCTCTCTTTCTCTCAGTTCGCTCTCTGTATCTCTCTCTGTGTCTTTTTATGTCTCTCTTCCAAACTCTTTCTCTCTGTCTCTCTTTCTTTTTCTCCATCTCTCTCTCTCTCTCTCTCTCTCTCTCTCTCTCTCTCTCTCTCTCTCTCTCTCTCTCTCTCTCTCTCTCTCTCATGTGTGACTGATGGAACCTTCTGAAGTTTCATATGAAAACCAGAAGGCCTAATAATGTGAGACATATAAACAATTTTTTTAACATTACTGTCATAACAACCCTTGTATTTTTTAAATATTAACTTTTTAACAGAAGGAAAAAAACATTGTTAATGTACATTAATATAACCTGACTTTATTCATTATCAATTTTGAACCATTTTTATTGGTCCATTCATGATAAAATGTGCACACAATCTAACAGTTACTCCAAAACGCTTAACATGGATTTTTAAAGAAACTGAGGTCATAAAATGCTACTTTATATACTCAGTTCTAGCAAGAAAATAAGAACAGCAGGTGGAGCTAAATAGGGATTGAATCTTGAATCTTAAGGAAAATGGCTAGAGATTGTCACATATATTGTTTGCACATCTCAAAGAGTTGGTAAGGCTCATCCTAGAGTACTTGTCTACTTTTGACTACTTTGTGTTAATGAAAAGTCTTCATTGAGAATTATGTGTAGTCCAAGACTAAACCTAATTCCTACTCTGGAAAATTGACCAATAGCGTACACACATTAGATTTTGGACATTTTTTTTTAATGATACAGCCATTAATATTTACCCCCTTTGCTAGTATTGAATTGTAGTACTGAATTTGCTTTTAAAAACAATCAATCAAGTCTGTGCAAAGGGCAGCTTGTGTATATATAAAAGTAAGAATGAAAGCAAAAAAGTTTAGAAACAGCTCTATAGATGATCTGGAAAACTACATTGAATTTTATACTATAATTTTTAAGTTCATAGAGGGAAAAGTTTATAGAGAAGGAAAGCTCGAGCCCTGAGGAGATGTTTTATTTTTCTTGACTAAGAAGAGATTCAGTAATCTGAGGATACACCTCAGGGATAGAAATAGTCAACGACATGACTAATAAAAAATCCATGACCGCAACATTGAAACCACTAAAAAGGCAGCCTTCACCGCGCTGTTGTTCTTTTCTCGAATCACAGCTTGATATTGCTAAGTGTTTGGTTTGCTATTATGAAGGCTGTTTTCTGACCCAGCCGTGCACCAGACGAGCGTGTGTGGGCGACGTGAAGTGTATCACTAAAACTGTTGTAAAGAAAGCCGCATGATTTTTTTTTTCTATATTTAATGATATGTAGATAGGCAGGATAAGGCATAGTATCATTTATTATTTAAAACCAAACAAACCAAAGAAGAAAAAGGGGGAAAAAAAGAAAGTGTTCCAGGGGGGAGAGAGTCAGGGAGAGGCCAGCAAGGGAACAGTTGCTTAGTTATCTGGAGGGAAAAATGTGCGCGAGTGTGTGTTACAGCGTGTATGTGTGTATATTTTGCCACCAGCTCTTCAAAGGCTAACTCTTGCCTGTAACACAGCTGGGAATGGGAGTGAAAGTTGAAGAGTGCCTTCCTCCTATCTGCTGATGCCTCATGTTTTTTCCTTCTCTCTCTCTCTGCTTTTCCTTCTCTTTCTCTCCCAGCTGAAGTTTTGCCTTGCCTTTCGCCCCCTCACTCCCTCGCTCGCTCTCTCTCCATCTCTCTCTGGGCATCTCCGCTCTTCTGTGGCACTCCCAGCCGGAGGGAGAGATGGAAGGAGGGGGAGATGGAGGACAGAAGAGGAGAGGAGAGGGGGATGGAGAAGATGAATAGAAGAAGGAGGAGGAGGCGGGTTTCTCTGTGATACTGCCCGTGAACCCAGTGCTAGCACCGGTTTGCCTCAAAACTGAACTCTTCCCCACTTACTATCTACTTTCAGGCATGACTGAGAATTACCACCTCATCCATACAATTAACCAGCAGATATTCAAGACCACTCATTTAGACCACACGGTTAGCTTAAAAGCGGCTTCTTCAAGGGTTCCTTAGTAAAGGCAGGGGTTATATATAGAACCACAATATCCCAAAAAAGCATTTGGATGTTTAAATATATATATATATATATATATATATATATATATATATATATATATATATATATATATATATTTAGCATTTTTATAGTATTATAGTAAGTATGGTATTATTAGTATTCTGTAGTATTCTATTATTATTATTATTATTATTATTATTATTATTATTATTACTCTAGTCCTTTAAAAACTTTTTTAAAACTATGTTGTATAACACTGAAAAGACTTGGAACCCACAGATCCTTTTTTGATTCTCTCTTAAAAGCTGCCTATAAAGGTTTTTGGAGTGATTTGAATCGATTTTACTGGAATGAATAACTTTTTAATGGATGTGATAAAAAAAAAACTTTAAATGTTACGAAAATGTTCCATATAATAATTCTATAATTCCAACATAATTCTATAGTAGTGCTAATGTAAAGACTGACTCTTCAAAAAGGTGTCTCCAATGATAATTTGAGCAGTGTCATAAAAGAACCACCCTTACTTCACTTAAAGAACCATATTTGAAAAAGGATATTTGAAAAAGGATCTTTTTCAATTTTTTTTACATTCATTAAACATTGAAAATGTGTCATTTACTAAAAGTTTCTCTATAGAACCATCCATCCAAATGTTCTTTAGGGAATCAAAAGTATTTCTTCTATCATTGCGCAATGGGCTTTTTTTTTTTTTACACCTTTAGGAGTTCTATACTGATTAACGGTTTCTTTTTCCTAGAACCATATGCTCAAACCAGAAACCAATTTAGTAACCTTCATTTTACATATCTGTATTGCGTATTTGCTAAGACTGTTTAAAGTTTATATATTTAAATGCATTCAGGTAACCTGTGTATTTTAGCAATATCTTGTTAAAACTCATGATTTTTCATCTCATGCCTACTTGCTAAGAAGAGAAGCGATGAAAGTTCAGCTTCCTTCCTAAATTAATTATAGATGCTATTATTCACATTACAAGCATACTTAATACTTATAACAGGGACACAAGTGCTCTTCATTTCACCCCAAATTTCTCTCTCTCACTTTTTTTTTCTTTTTATGGAAAACTGATTGAATGTTCCCAAAATCCCTGTGGTGCAGTTATGGAAGGGTCAAGAGTTAAGATACGGTGCGCTGTAAGAATTATCCGGAGGTACATGTGGGCTTGAAGGCTTCTCTTGTGTTAGTGCAGCATGTAGCTGGTGATTTTAATTCAAGCAGGGAAGATCTACATGTAATTAACCTTGAAGATTCCCCCCCACCCCCTCTATTTTAATTTAAGTCGTGTGCTGCACTGCGGGGTGTTTTTTTCCCTTCCACTTTTATTCTTTTCACTTTTTTTTTTAACAGACATAGATCATCATATCTAGCTAACAGGCCTAAATGTGCATTAGACCTCTGTACATTCACCTCACAGTCACAAGCAAATTAGACTTGTAGTACACATAGCTCGCAGTCATGTATATAGTATGGTCATATGGGCAGCTAGATGTAGGAATAATTCTTAGAAGGAGCTTTTTAGGCCAGTGTTTAGCTTTCAAGTAAGATTATAGCTTATTAACATTTTCTTCTCATGATTTGGTTTTTGTTTTAGATTTTACACTTTAAAACATAATTTGAGTTTGCGTTGGTTATCAGTTGAATTCTTTCTCTTTTCTCTGTCTTACCTGGCCTTTTATCCTGGTCTTCACATCTTAACATGGACATTAATCTTTATCCACTAGAGGGAGCTTGTAATATACTGAAGCTGCACCACCTTTTTCTCAGTAAAGGAAATACTTACAAGAAGCCATTTATTCACAGATTTAAATGACCAAGTAAAACCTTTTATTATGATTTTATTGTCTTTGTAGATTTATAGGCTTATAACATGCTGTGTATCTACCATGTAAGGCTCATGTTTCAGGAATATGATATTAATATGTTTATGTAGCAATCAGATTATTTTTTGTCTGCTATGCTTAAAGTAATCAGCCATCTCAATGCTAAAGCACCTGGGATGCTGTTTCTGCTGGGTGAAGCTTTTGCGGTGCTAATCACAGTGAACGAGCTCAGACTTGCTGCCAGTGATGAGCTGTTTTTTTTTTTTTTTCATTAAAATGTGAATAGAGCAAAACTGTGCGCTGCGACTTTTGCACAGCATGAAACTGCTATTATTCCTGCATGCTAGTAATAATAATCTCCACACTTTCTTCCAAGCTTGTAGTCACTCTGTTATTCTTGATAAATGTATGTATCTTTCCTTTTTAAGGCTTTTCTGGCACTTAAAGCTGACCCTCCCCCCTTCAGAGTAGCAAGAGCGACTCTCGACATGTAGCTAAAAGCCATGTTAAAGTTGTTGCCATCATCTCGGATGTCATGCTCCGTGGTTGTACATGCTCTTAATATACATCCTGACTTTTGCAGCGCTGCGTCTTAGTCCTTTTCCTCTCCTGCGCTCTGCTTATCCCTCTCTTTTTCTTGTCTTTAGACTGGATAGGATGATCCGCCATGACATTTTACATTGTGCCCTTCATTATGAGTCACTGTTGCTGGAGTAGATGTGGTTAGAGTTAACTACCTCACCTCCGTCACTCGCCCATCTGCTGTCATACCGGAAAAATGTGGGGATTTTTAAATTGGGCATTAATGACAGACATATGATAGTGCACATAGTTTATAAATTTTGTAAGGCGCATTATGCTTCTTATTTTCTTGTCAGCATGAGAAAAGGAGGCTTTGTGGATGGTTTTGGGTTTGATTGCAGTGCTCATTTTGTGACATTTTCTTTTATAATGGCTGAATAGAGCCTATTCAA
This sequence comes from Pygocentrus nattereri, assembly GCF_015220715.1. Taxonomy (NCBI): domain Eukaryota; kingdom Metazoa; phylum Chordata; class Actinopteri; order Characiformes; family Serrasalmidae; genus Pygocentrus; species Pygocentrus nattereri. Next base: position 12,438,923 of record NC_051230.1, read on the forward strand.
GAAGCAGACTAGAGGTGAAGGATGTCCCTGAGGTACACCTTTTAGGGCCCAACTGATAGTTACATTTCATCCCTGATACCAGTTTTAAGGATGCACTGATAATTAGCACTGAGTGGTCAATTGTTTGGTAACACTTTTTCTATAGGGTTCTGAAGGCTATATGACACTTACATAAGCTTGTCATGACAACTGACATAACCCTACATAAGTGTTTGTAAATGGTTATTCCAATAGGCATAATTTGCTCTAAAGGTTACATTTGCCAGTTTTGATCGAAGTTAGCTAAAGTAGTTTTTATGACAGATGGTGCCTCTTGGAATAAGCATTTCTAAACATTTGCGTAGGGTTATGTCAGTTGTCATGACAAGCTTATATAGGTGTCATGTAGGCTTATGAACAAAACGCTACAGTTGAGTGTTGTCAATTGTTTTTATATCAAATGGAATTTTCAAGTGGTTAAATTTAAAATTGCAGGAGCTGAAATTTAACACAAGTGTGGAAATTAACTGGCCGTCTGGTACATTGTGTATGCTGGTTGTCTTTGCAAAAAAAGGCCTGGAGATTAATTCATAGAAAATAATTGCATTGACATCGATACATTAATATGCTTAAAAGTTCAACTCCATTTGTTTTGGTAAGACAATGCTGACTGATATGATCAGTTTAGGGTTGGTTTCCTGAACAAGGATTAAGGTTGGGCTTAGACGTAATCTTGATCTGAGAAACTGGCCCCTAATATTCTTAAATGATATTAATATTGTAGCACGAGGAGGCGGAGCTTCTAATAATTCCTAGCACTTTGTTGGTTTCTGTTAATTATTTTCCTTTGTTTCATACATTTTCTTCACAAAGTTATTTAACATGTCATTCCATGTTAAAGATTAGGCTTAGATTTTTTTTTTACTTAGATGTATTTAAGTTTTAAAATCAGCATGTATTGCTGTGCCAGATGTTAGCAGATGCTAACTGTAAGCCCTATAAAGACAGATATACATGCAATAAACATTAAGCCCTCAGAGGTGGTTTTCTTCACTTATGAATTGCTTATTTCCATATTAAATATGCAGCTAATTATTGGTGTTAAATCTGCTGTGCCTCAATATTGCCCAATATCAGTTGTGCACTAATGCTTTGGTGCTGTCTTCTGCAGTATATCCCTTCATAGTGTTTTAGGAAATAGACTTTGTCTCTCAGCAAAACTCAGACAGTTCTTCTCTGCGAGTTGTCGTCTGTCTTGGTCCAGCTCTGCCTGATCAATCCAGAGAGTGACGCGCCGTAGCAGATGCAGCTCTAATTATACAGTTGTTTTAAGGTTGTCAGGTTGCAACAAGGAGGAAATCATCAAGGGAGGAGTTTTGATGGACAGAGGGTGTATTTCCAGCATCTGGCAACCGCAGCAGCTGCCGTACCATCTCCAAGTTACCAGCTCTCTCCGGCTAAATAAATATTGTCCCAATCCATCTTGTAATGGCAAGTGTAAATTACTGCAGCACGTCAATAACTGGCTTACTATGATATTTTGTCCTGCCATTTCTAACTGTATATTGATTTCACATTGCTGTTGAACAGCACAGGCACTATTTATCTGGCATAGCTCTTGTTTTTCAAAGACTCTTAAGGATCATGTTTTGGATTGTGGACAAGAGGGAAATATAATCCCTCTATTGACTAGCTATTATTTCCCCCTGTTTATAGCAGGGCGTGAAATGATCTTTTCTTCTGGTTGTTAGTATCTCTGAGCTTTTTGCAAACTAATCAATTCAGTTCCCTTGAGAGTGATATGTAGAAACAATGAACTTATAAGACAGATTCTGGAATAGAATGAACAGAAGAAGGAGAAATGTAAATGTTACACTAAATATCATTATACTCCTGAAACATTTGATCTTTAATGGACATTCAAAAACATTTTTCATGTATATATGTGTGTATTTATGATATCTAGTTAAAGTTTCTCCCTTACATGCATACAGTTATGTGTGTTTCATTCTTCACTCCTTTCTGTCTGTCTTCCTTTGTTCCTCCTCTCTCCATTGGACAGTTATCTGTCTTTCTTTCTTTCTTTCTTTCTTTCTTTCTTTCTTTCTTCCTCTCTTTGTCTCATCTTCTCCCTGACACACAGTCATATTTCTTTCTTTCTTTCTTTCTTTCTTTCTTTCTTTCTTTCTTTCTTTCTTTCTTTCTTTCTTTCTTTCTTTCTTCCTTTCTTTGTCTCATCTTCTCCCTGACACACAGTCATATTTCTTTCTTTCTTTCTTTCTTTCTTTCTTTCTTCCTCTGTCTTTTTCTAACTTTTTTCATTTAGTACTTGTTTAGTTTTTTTTTTCTTTCTTCTTTCCTTCTTTCTTTCTTTTGTGTCACCCCCCCCCACAACAATCATGGGCCTGTAGGGGTCTCATTGGACCCTGCTCCAGCTGCTGCTCCCTCTCAGCCCATCAGCCCACCTGCCATTCAGACAGACGCTTGGGTTTACACACACAGGACTATGTAGAATGGTGCATTTAAGCTACTGTGTGTCAGTCCGTTGCTGATGCTGATTGAAGCTAAAGCAGAAGGATGTGGTTAAGAGGCTTTTATGGTCTATGCAGCCACTTGTTTTGTTATGTTAGAAGATTCCTTTGATTCTTTTTTTTCTTTTTCTAGTCTAATAAAATGTGGTCTGTGTGGTTTTTGAACCTGATTGTACAGTTCAACTTGCTTATTTTCTAGACCTTGCTTTACCTGTGTGTGTGTGTGTGTGTGTGTGTGTGTGTGTGTGTGTGTGTGTGTGTGTGTGTGTGTGTGTGCGTGTGCGTGTGTGGGTTTGTGTGTTTGCGTGCAGGTGCAGGCGTCGTACTTTTTAGTTTGCATTTTATTTTTCCTATGCCTGTACCTCGTGGTGAAGTGAGCAGATGTTGGGCCAGCACTCAAAATCAGGAGGAGTAACCCCACACTATAATCAATGTGATTTTAATCAGCGCTTCGCCTCGTGACCCACTTGTTTTCTCACTGAGCTGATTGCAATAGCTAGCTCTGACGAGCCATACCCACTGTAATTAACCTTCAAATCATATGTGTCCCAAAACCATCATATAGCAAATGGTAATCTCAAAATGACTCTACTTTTGGACAGAGAGGATTATAGTTTCAGTCCAGGCAAACTTTCAGGCCTGTTATTGTCTGATTTGCCAGGAATTTGCTATGTAGTTGGCTGGAGTCATTGTTTTTGGTGCTGATGGCTTGATGTAAAGCATGTTTCCTTTGACCTGAAGAAATTAAGACTGTAAATCAGCATGTGGATGTACATGGAAAACCGTCTGCTTGGTAATGGCGGCTGACTACCATCTCGGTTGATCAGTAATATAGAGGTCCTGCAGATTCATTTGTATTGATTTGTTAGTGAAACTCCAATGATAATGCAGCAGTATTTTGTAGCTTGTTTTGTATTGTAAATAAGAGTCACTTTTGACAATTTGACATTTCATGGTTCATCAAATCAGTCAGTAAAGCACTGTGTAACATGAGCTGTATTGTATATGTATTTTGCTGCTGTTGGAACAAAACCTTGTATCTCCATTTTTGTCGTTTTTGAGTTTTTGACAGTTTGAAAATGCATATTGCCCTTTACATTGTGGGTAAATTTAATGATGAAAGGGCTAAAAGAAATGGCCTAAAATTACATTAAAAATAAATTGTTTTTTTGCTTCTCCTGTAAATTTGTAATTTTGGAGCTTTATAATAATATTTGCACACAAGGGTTCTTGTGTTTGTCAACAATGGTGTACTAAAACAAATCAAGGCACATCTAAATCCTTCAGTTTTGTGTGTTCCTCACTGTTTTTAGTCTTCTTTCCCCCCAGAGACTGCTACAGTGCAAACATGGCAACCTGCACTCTTTCAGCTGCATGGACGAAAAGTCCTGCCTTACAGTGCATGTTATGCAGTAGGAGAAAGAACTTGTTCTTCTGGGCTTTGAGGTTGTGCTGTTGCAGCTTTTCAGAGCAGGACAGTATCAGGTACAGTTATGTGTGGATTGAAAATAAGCAAGGACACTGTATGGTCAGTTTTGTTAAACTTTGGTGCAACGTTCTGATTAGACTAGCAAGAGTTTACATTCAGTGAAATAGAATTTGGACATAAATGATTGTTTTTCGTATGTACTGAAGTTTTCTTTTAACCCCTTAAACTAGAGGCAGTGCTGGACTCTGTTTTTTTTTATGTATGTACTTTTGACATCTGTGTGTTTTTATGTACCAAAAACAAGCGCAGTTCATTTTTACATGATCATTAACCAACAATTTCATCATTAACCCTTTAGATCCCAACAGAATTGTAGAACACTTATGGAATCCTGAGTTGGAGGTTTATTGATCACTGCTTTAGATGAAGCATTATATCATAAAAGCGGGTAAAATGGCAATTACAAGCTGAGTTCATTTTATAGATATATCTCCCCTCTTTAATAGGAACACAAAAATGAGGCTTAAAACTCAACTCAGATCAAACAGTTGAGGCCTGAATGAGAAGTGGACTCTGAAATTGTAATTGTAAGTGTAATATTGAAAAAACACAATAAAAAACAGAATTATGGGAAATAAAGAACAGGGAAATTAAGCAGACTTATATACCACAATTAATGAAAGTGAGAAAAATCACCACGTTATATCCATATTGCTAAAGACGGCATCATTAGCCTAAAATCTCTCGCTAGTTTCTCAAAGCCCCCTGAGCTCCCCCTCAGACTGGATTGAACTGAGGACAGAAGTGAGATCCAGTTTTTAAACAAAGAGTAAATAACCAAATTAACGGCTGCAGAATGACACACAGTGAGGTAGCTGAGTGTGTCCTTAGTCACTCATTTGGTCAGTGTAGCTGAAAGACTGAAACTAAATAGAAGGTGCAAAACACACAGATAATAGGTGGGTTTAGCTGATTGATATAGACAGTGAAATGTCTGTATTAACTAAACCAAATTGGAATCGGATGTATTCTGTATACATATCTGATAAACACTGTGGACCTTGTCCTCATTGGAGAATGTAGGTGAGCTAAACTCCCGTTGGATGAATAGGTGGAAATGCGGTGTTTTTGGTGACATCACAAAAACAGTGAACTCAGAACAACAGCTTCTGCAGCTTAATTTCTATATATGCTCTCAACAGACTGAACGGTATGCTTTGAAACACTGTCAAACTCATATTTCAGTGAGAGTTAGAAAAATTCAGTGTTCCATTATATGAACCCTGTACATAACATGCGTGTTTATTTCATAATAGTTACTAAGCAGTTGGTAGTTAGAGAATAATTAAGATTAATAACTGAATAGTGAGCTTGGGGTTTAAGGGGTTAAGTCATGAACCCTGGTATTATGTCTCAAGTATCTCAAGTATCACCACAAATGATTGTTTGAAGAATAATGCTGAGAGTTTTAGGTAAGGCAGGGTTTTGATTTGCACCCTTTAATTGAAGCAGGACGCTGCTCAGCGGTAGTTAGCATTGTCCATACTTGCCCCATTGTGGGGGGTAAGAGGGGTTTGTCTTCCCCTCAGTGATCCAGACTAAACATGTCCAGACTAGACTCAGAAACTAGACTAACTGTGGGTGCCTGAGCCACCTCTGCACCCCAATTAAAGCTCTCAGGATGCAGTAATGCCTGTCTCCCTCTCTCTCTGTCTCTCTGTCTGCTTCTGGGTATGTGCTAGCGTGGACATTTCAGTCAAATCTGATATTACAAACATGTTCGGAAAATAGCACCCTCTTAATTACGAGAACATTGTTGTTACGCTAAATCACAATTTATGTTTAATCCCAGTTTACTATTGGATTCTTTACACTTTCATGGCTATTTGAAAATTCAGACTCATCCTTGGTGCATGCATGTCTATACAGCTGGTAATGGAATTGATAAGCCAAAGATGCTAATGTGGCTATCAGTGAATAAAAGGTAGTAGGTGTCAATTAGCATGATCACATTTGCATATTGCTAGCTCGTGGCTATTCGTTTGCATTAGTATTAGTTAACGTTTGCTTTGTTGCCTGAACTTTTTCTTGAAAATGCACTGGTTTATGTACGGTAACATCACCAGCTATAGTTCTGGTGGAGGACCTGATATTCCAGATATTGGTATTTGTAAATGAGACTGTTTATGCAATTGTCATTTATTGTTCATTTGAGTTGTATATAGTTAAGATTTTAACAAATGTGCTTAAGCAGTATTCTTTACATATTTCTGTTGTCTGGGATATGCATGCAAATCTGTGGTGCTTATTCTTGGTGGCTGGGACCAAGGCACTGGAAGTAAAGTGCCTGGCAAAGTGTCTGCTGTAATAGCTAGCCTTAGTAGGAAGAGAAGATGTGTTGTTTATCCATAAATCTGTTTATTATTGTCCTTTTATGTTTATTGTTTAAGGCATGTAAGGACTGTAATGAGCAGTAGCCTGTAGGCTGCAATTGTCATGTCACAAACATGCCTGTTTTTACACATTACTGATATTTTCTTAATTTGAATTACAGTTCTTTGGCCTTTGTGTTGATTCAAATAAAATAATTAAAGTCAGCTTGTCAGGTAGCAGCTTTTTTGTTTGTTTTTCTCGTTTTCATGCTTTTCAGCTGTTAGCTTCATGCTCAATATGGCATGGCATGGATGGAAAGAGAGCAACATTAGTTATGAGTTTGCAGTTAAAATAAGAACTGTGAAATGCATAATTGCATCCACAACTGCCAAGAGAGACACATCAGTTAATAGTATATACAATACAGGGCTCACACCTCACACATCAGCAGATCACGTTTTAACACCAATAAACAAATAAATAAATGCGTTGTGCCTGCCTAAAACTTTAAAGTAAGTTCAGCCAAAAATCATATTTACACATTTTTAACAAAACTCTTAATAAAGCACCAGGAAACATAAAGCCATGTTTTCTTTGTAATTAGGTTAATCCTGCTGTTGTGGTAACACAATATATACAATATACATGGACAAATTATGCACTATGAATAACATTCCAGGGTCCAGTGAATGACATAAATGGAATTCTCCCCTTTTGGTTCTAATCTTGGGTATTACTTACGTAAGCATGATCCTCACCAATCGCAAGCCTGATGTGGCTTGTCTTGCCCACTTAACAAAACTGGGTTTCCAGTCCGAGAAGTTCTAGCAATGCTGTTAGTGAGTAGTGGACACAGTGGAGTCGACCACACCACCTGCAATATGTAGAACCTGTTTCACTTTCTCCTCATCTTCCTTTCACTTCTTCAGTGGCATCGCAGGCTGGGAGTGTTAGAGGTCTGTCAGTTAAGCATTCTCATTAAAATATTAGGCCCACACCCACACAGTTCCCAGATAGGTCCAATTAGAGTTTTCCAAGCAGTGATTTATTAAATTTCCATCCTTTTTTATTATTTTGCTGGAAGCTAATAATATAACACACAAATGTAGTATCACATAAACATTTCTATATTTTACTCTGTTTCCTGGGACTTAAATGTAGCCAGTGAGTAAACGCATGTTTGTTATCTGAGATTTGTTTATTTAGTTTTGCTCAAACTGGACAAAACTATGAACAAAATTTAGGCTTCAAGATGATGGCTGCTGCTGTTTTTTTCTGTCTTTGTGAGATATTTGCGAGATATTTGTGATTGCATAACAACTGTGACAAGTACATGCTGATAAAGACATGCCGTTTATACATTGCTAACCTAGCAGCTATAAATTTCCATTACTTGTTAGCTACATTAGCCTTGCTTATCTCTAGAAAAAAGTCTAAAAAGACATAGGTGCCTTATCTGATAGACTACATTTGGGCTGAGGGGAATATTGTGTAAATTTGCTTTTTGGTCAAACCATCACGTTAATATTGTATGTCTAGTGGGTTCTGATACCCAGCTCATTTTCTTTGCTCTTCTGCTTTGCTCTTAATGGATAGCCACTGGTTTTCAGGCCCAGCTGGAGAAGTGTTTTCCCCTGCTCGGCAGCGTGGAAGTGCCCTCAGCCGCTCCGGCTGCCATTACTGCTCCCTGCACTTTTTAGCCTGCACCTCGGAGACCCCAAACTGCCAAACGAGGTGAATTATGGCCAGTTATATGAAGTGGACCCAGAGCCACGGGGGAGCGGGTCGAGGCAGTGGAACTAACCACACTTCTGACCATTAAAACGCAGCCTGACACAGGCCCTTCATCTTTGCCTTTTCGGCGAGACTCACGTTCCCAACCTCTTGTTCCCTGAGGAGGGACAGCAGAACACTTCCTCAGCCTAAGCCCACTCGCCTCCATCATTATGAGATAAGCTCCTCACCACCATTCCTCCACTCCAGCTCTCTCTCTCTCCCTGTCGTTCTGAAGCACTTATTGATGCTGTATGCATCAGAAGTCACCAATTCAAGTCCATCTGTTTTGGATTGCTGGAATCAATTAGAATAGTTATTTTTGGCCAGATCAGTTTGGTAACGTATTGCTTTCTTTGCTTTCTTTTTTCTCTTTTATATTCACATCCTTTTCATGCTCTCTTCCTCTCTCCATATCTTTCTATTCCTTTCTCCTTCTCCTGTTTTCCCCCCTCTTTCTCCACAAGGTTAATGGCATTAACTAAAACAGACCTGTCTGCCGCTGGCTCACTGGATGCTTATGCAGGGCAGAACAGGCAGATGACCCTCACAAATCTGCTCTGACCACCCACTGTCAGGGCCTCGGTGATGGGGCAGCTGATGAGGCTTCCCTTGGTGTCAAGGGATGCTGGGGTTACCAATATATCATGCATCCAGTGATTTAGGGCCTTTATGTTTAGATTGTAGGTTTTTGTAATACACAGAGCATAAGCGCCAAAGGGCTATTTTGGAGCAATGCTGTAGAACCACATTTGGTCCCCTAAAGAACCTTTCAATGGAAGATACTTAAAAAAATACTCCTGTGATTTTCAACTTAATCTCTCTCAGGCTCCTCCGTAACATATGGTAAATTACCACAGATCATAATGTAGACATGTTTTCCTGTGCTTAGTAAAAGAGCAGAAAACTTCCTAACTCACACTGCACTTACAAAAGAAGTCAGTAGACAGGTGCTTCGTATGTACGTGTGTTGTGCCTGTGATTCAGCAGGTAGAGATTAGGTTGGAAATTGATCATGTAAAGAACCAGCCACTGAAAGGTTCTTTGAGAACCTAAAGGTATGCCATTGCCACAAGTATGGAGTTGCAGAAAAGCTCCATGTCTGCAGTGGTTATTACTAAGCTAACAGGATGAGTAGGTACTGATTACTGTGGCTAACCATGACTAATAAAGCTAGGCCTTCATTTTAGGCCATAAATGTCAAAACTTGTTCATCTTGTTCATTCAAGTCTGTGTTAATTCTGATTACTGCTAGAGTGCGTATGGAATTTCTAATAGTATTTTGGTGTTAAGCTACCACTGTGGCACATTAATGCTCTTCAGCCTTTTTGATATTGAACCTGGACAATTTAAGCTTATATAAAATATATTGCGTATGCTTATTTGAAGTTTCTAACAGACATAAATATATACTTCGTATGCAAGTTTTACATTGACTCTTTCAGTAAAGATTCCTGTCACGATTGGCCCCTCCCAATCTCCTCATGTGCTTTTGTTTACCTTTTAGTCCTGTAAATGTGCTTCTTTGTTTGGTTTCCTGCTGGTTCTGCCCCTTGTTTCTTGTCTCCGCCCTTGATTGTTTCCACCTGTTTTCCACCTGTGTCTTGTGAACCCTCATTAGCCCTCTTGTGTTTAAGCCCTGTGTTTTCCTTAGTCTAGTGCTGGTCTTTGTTTGATTTGTTGGATATGTTTGATTTGTTGGAAGTTTTGCTTGTTCTGTTTGAAGTGTTTTTCTCAGTATTTGGATTTCTGTGTTCTTTGTCATGTCTGTCCCTCCTGTTCTTCGTATTGGCTACCTGGACCTGGACTATATCGACCACAACCCTGGATTTGCCCCGAATAAATCTTTCTTTTCTCCGCATATTCTTCTGCTTCGTCATCGCTCCACATTACAATTCCTAGCCCAGAGCTGCTGTTTTTCCATTTCTAGCAATGACTACAGCTCATACTCAAAGTCAGTAACATGTGGGTCTTCCAAAAGGCATAGAGTGGTGTTTTTTAATCACCACTGTGAATCAAAATTGCTTGGTTCCACTGTTACTTCTCGATCATTTTTTGGTAGCTAATCTAATGAATAAGGCCTTTAGTACAACTCCTGAAGGCCTAACCAAAGGGAGAGCTATCTTAGCTGTATCCTCATAGATACTCTAGGGAGAAAATCCTAAATGGACAGTTGTCCACTGGCCATTTCAAGAGACTGAATCATTTGTTTCCAACTAAAGGTTAACTGTGGCATAGTAAGAGTAATAAGAGTATTACTGCAATAATGGCAAAGATCAAGTACAGCAAGTGGAATGACTGTATTGAATAAAAATTACAAGCATTTTTTTTTAGTTCTTCCAGGCCTTTTCTTAAGGCCTGAAAGATCCTAGAGGTTCCCCACTGACTGACTGAAACCAGTATTTTAATGATGACCAGAGAACTGCTTTGACTGCTGTTGATCAGTTAAAGAAGTTAAAGTTGAAGAGAATTCTTCTCAGAATGAGCACTCTTTTTATGCATCCCATGGCTTACCATAAAGGGACAGCAGTTACCCCTTAATGACATTGTCCCAGCCTATTACACTATTTTGTACAGTTTGTTCTTAGTTAACGGGTCAGGGCAGTAGTTTTTAGAGCAAGCTCCTCTGCTCTAATTGAGGTCAGTGAGCAAGTGCATGGTGCCTGCTCCTGACACGTGCAATGGATGCTTCCCCTGCTTAGCCAGGACATGCAGCTCTGCAGTCCGGCTTGTGGGAATTAAAAAGTGCTGGCCTGAGGAAGAACCAGACTTAGCCAGGTCAGGACGAAGAGCGCTGGAACACTACCCTCAGCTGCTGGACCCAGTCTGGGCCACAGTTGGCCTACTCTGGCCATTGTGTCGAGGTCAGACCAGGCGTGGACCAGATTGTTCGAGTGCCCAGTAGTCATTTATTATAGTCCTTCTGGAGAGTCAAAGCCTGTCTTTGGAGTGCTTTTGGGTTTCTTTTGCTTGTATGTGTCCTTGCAATAGATTTTTATAGTCTTCATTTGAAAGACCTAGATTCTGTTTTCCAATTGTGCTGTGGATATATCAATACCAAAAAAATAGGGCAGCGCTTTTCAAAAAGACTTCAGTGTATTCTTGGCAATTGGGTGTGTAGTGGAATAGAATTAACCAGGTGCGCTGTGCAGTTCATAAATCATATTATATTTGTCCTCTAGAAAAGCCTTTAACCTGCATGTGTGTCCATGAATTGCATACGATCTTTAAAATGCATTTTACTTCTCCACTGATTTATGCACCGTCTATGGGGACATGGACTAAAAAGTCCTACCTTTACTGAGCTGTGTGTTTTTTGTCTCTTAATCCTGTGAACACATGAGCCTATGCATATGTGTTGCTGCTAATCTCTGTGAGAGCGATATACTATGCTGGTGGCTATTGTGGAAAAATAAATAAAAGCGGCTATTTGTCTCTCTAATGTAAACATCTGGTGCGATCCCATGCTTGCACAATTAATGGGCATTTAATTGGTAATGATCATTTTTTACCACGGCAATATGAAGTAAAGAGTTTCGCTGGGAAAGCCAGCTGTTTAGTGTCTGCAGTTCTTACATGTAGGTATAGGTAGGAAATGCATGGAGAGTTCCACAAATTTGAAATATTACGTGGATTCTCTTAAGATCTGCTGCACAAACACATGAGGGACATTAATAAGAGCGTCCAATCTACTGGGTTGGTATTGGCACTGATACTAACCTCATGAATCAGATTGGATATCGGTTAAATGTGACTGATCCACGTTTGATACTATTGCTTAGTTATGGTTGGAATAAAATTACAACAGTACAGTTTATAAACTTTCTAGAGCAACATAGATAAAAAAAGAATATTCCTGTAATGGATGTTGGTGTATGATTGTCTCCACTGCATATGTTTAGCACTGTATGTTGCGCTAAATTAGCCCATATGAAGGTTTTGTTTCAAAGTGCATGAATGACTTTTTTAAAGATTTGTTTTTCATGATACTCATTATTTGTAGTGCATACAAGAAATACTGTCTTTATTTAAAAAAACAAAAGTTGGTCTTTTAAAAAAACCCGATACTCGATCAGTACTCAGCATTGAGGTTCAGATATCAGGAATTGGTATCAGAACAGGAAAAAAAGCATCCTTGATTAGTACAGTGACTGACAGTATGTACCAAATGGAGTGAAAGCAAACTAAAGAAGGATGGTCCTGTTATTTTTATTCACGTCAAGTCTATAACAGTTCTGACAGAACACAAAAGGGAAGCTTTGTGCAGTACAGTTGGTGGGAAAGATGTAAAGATTGGCCTGTTTTCTGGTGATGTCACAGTACTAATCAGCGATAAGAGCTGAGAACGATTAGAGCTTATGATATTGACCTGTCGATCTAATGCAGCCCCATCTTTTTGTTCACTGTACTTTTAGAGTATCTCTGCTAGGCTGCAGATAGATTTCTCTCTGAAGGCTTTTGTCTACAAGCTAAAATGTTTTGATATGTCAGTAACAAAGTACAAGGTCACATCTTCGCTTGAAGACACTAGTGTGGCTGAGCTAAAATAAAATAGACGTCTTCAAATGCAAACATTTCTTTACAGTTCAGCGTGCAGCGCTCCATGGGCTTGAAGCCAGCATGAGACAGAGGAAGAAACAAATCCTTCTTTTGATGAAGGTTCACTAAAAGCCACCCTGACACTGACTCTTCACTGGAGCAATCATTTGCATGAGTTCAGTTGAATGGTGAAACCTTCCCCTCACTCTGATCCTCCGCTCCTCGCAAAACTCACTTTGAAATGTGGAGATTGTGTGGGCTGCACTAGAACAATGTCAAATAGGCCTTGTGGAGGGGTGGAATGGATTAAAAGGCATTGTTCCATTTGACTCCCTCTTCTTGAATTAAAGGGAGGGTTGAGGAGGTTTGTGACAGTCAGACGCCCGCGTGCGCGTTTATCTTTCCCGCAATAGTGTTTTAATCTGTTGGGCTAGTGCACGCCTGTAAACAAATCTGTCAGTCAGTCAGACAATGGAGCTGCCACCTTTTGTGCACAGCGGATTACAGTGTTTTCACCAGGAGCAACACAACGATCACCCCCTGCTACACAAAGTCCCCACAAAAGATTCAGTTAAGTATCCATGTAAAACTAATTTGTGGATATAATATCTTCTTGTTGTGTTTTCCTGAGCTCTGTGTGCTGTTAGCATGTAAGAGGCATGTTTGAAGTGTTTCATAGATGACTTTAGAGATTTTATTTACTAAACTCTGTTTCCTAAATAATTCAGACAGTATGTAACTGATCATAAAAACAGAAGGATGTAATTAGCTTTGTCTTGTAAACTTTGTGTTTTTTTTGTTTTACTTTTGTAAACTATGCCTAATCCAAATTTGGTGCCTGCAATATGTTCCAAGAAAGTTGAGACAGAAGTGTGCTTACCACTGTGTAACATCACTGTTCCTTTTAACATCACTTTATAATTGTTTGGGGATTAAAGGCAACAACTGATCTAGTTTTGAAAACGGAATATTTTGCCCTTCTTCTGTTTCACAAGTCTTCAACTGTGCGACCATGTAGACCTTTCTTGATGTATTGTGCACTTCATAATGACCAGTCTAGCACATGCCCTCTGTGATTATGCTGCCTTACTGTGTAACACAGGAAAAATGTGGCATTGCATTTTCATGTTGAAATAAGTAAGGATGCCTCTGAAAGACATCTTTTAAAATGCAGCATATGTTGCTCCAAAAGTGTGTTTGTCTTGGGAGTGTAATGGTGCCTAGATGTGCAAGTTACATATGCCATGGGCTCTAATGCACTCCTGCCCCCATAACTATGAAATAAACTTTATGCTGGTACCAAAATAGATTATTCTTTGCGCCTGTGGCAGGTAGAGTGCGACATCTATTATTTACATGAACAGTCTAGTCAGGCCACAATATGTAGTTTTGCATCCGTCCGTTGCAGAGGTGCTTGTGCGTAGAGGATTCCCCAGCATTTGTGGATGTTAACATATGACTGTCACTGTGCGTAGTACAGTCTTAACTTTGTGCATAAATTGATGAATGATTGACAGTTGTTAATACAATGTTGTCTAAGACATTGAAGGCCCTGGACATTCAGTAGTTGTTTTTGTCTTTGCCCTTTATGCACAGTGATTTCTCTGGTCTCCCTCAATCTTTTGATGATATTATGTACTGTACAGAGGGAAATGGCTAAAATCCTTGCAATCACTCATTGAGGAACGTTGTTCTTTAACTTTTGGCTTAGTCCTAGCTTTTTTGGCCCACCCTTGTTTATAAAAGACTAGGCCTTTCCTGGCTAGTCTTTTTATACCCAAGTATGATTGCATGACCTGTCTCAGATGTTTTTGAACATTCAACAATGTTTCTAGTCTTTTATTGCACTGTCTCAACATTTTTGCATATGTTGCATCCACTTTGAAATGAGAATATATTCATCAATTAAGTTTTTTTTTGTATTTCACACACTGTCCAACCTTTTTGGAGGTTTTTATTTGAATTGCCCTAAAGCAATACTCTATTCCCTCTAGAGGCGACAGAGGCTTGTTATAGGTAGGTGGTCTTCAAAATCCTTGCCCTTTGACCCACAATTTACTCAACATTTGCAAAAAATACACTGAGGATATTGGAGGTTTAATAGATATGTGTACACAATATTAAGTGTGTTTTTGTTTTATCATCGGACTGTTCAGCAGAGTTAATCGGTGTTTATACAACACTAATACTATAATGAGCAGTAGATCATGTTTAAAGGAGCTTATTTAAATAGTAATTTTATCAGTGATTCCTCATTACAAATATTCTGCCCACCAGAGTTTCACTTCTTAAATATTTTAAAAGTAATTAGAAGTAGAATTTCAGTTAAATTGTTAGAATTGAATTACTGAAATGCTGCCAGGTCATAAAACTCAGTCCAGCATTAAGTGACCTTCAAGCCTTGGTCCTAGCTGCTCTGTTCTACAAAGTGATTCTCCACTGTTGTCAGACTGTCAAGTTGTCTCCGTCTTTGATGGACGTGACAAACAAACCGACTGGCTAGCTCTTTGCTTTGGACTACATTACCTATAACAACACAAACACACAGTTGTCATTAACTAAAACTGTTTATTTTTGTACGATAAGGTGGCTTTCATTGCTAATCAGCAGCTGCACACCGACGCCGTTGATGAGGAAATAAGGCAGACTGGAATAAAGGGGTGAGCTGGTTAATTCACTGATGCTGAAGGAGGGAAGGACGTTATTGACCTGTGCTGGCAGCCATGTGTTTCAATTATTAACTGGCAGCCGTTTGTCAGGCAGGCCAAGTGATACGGAGGAGACATGAGGTTCAAGCCTGGGTTAGGATCGTCCTCCATCCGTTATCATGTGTCTTTGCGAGGCACTTTAATTGAATTACCCAATTTATACTTCAAGCAACAATGCCCTAGCCCGGGACCCATGACGTGATACAATTAAATACAAGTTTGAAAGCTGCTGTTTTGCATATTTCATTTTTCACTGAAAGGGAACAAAATGACATTGTTTTTTATGTGGAATTCTTTAGTGGGTGTAGCTTTAGGATCAAGTTTAGGTTTAGGTTTATTTCTGTCACAGATCAGAAGTGAAATGAAGCAAGATGTAGTAGGTTGAAACCTTAGAATTGCTTAATCAACCAAGATAATTTATCATCGTTTTATTGTAGTCTTTGTAGATGTTTGTTGTTTTAGCTAACATTGAATTAAACATCTATTGAATGTATGTGAACTTTAACTTGAATGTAAGATATTGTATTAAGCCTAATTTGACCCTTAACCTTAGCTTTAACCTAAAATCTAAAATCCGGCATCTACCTCTATCAGTGTTGATAATCACTATTTATTTTTTAAACAGTTCAAGCATCTGTAGCTCATACATAAGGGGTTCTCAGAATAAAATGTTACCAAAATGTGACTGTAGCTAGTCTTCCATTCTGGAAGCAATGCATGTGAGTTCCTTATATGGGAGCCAGCCAGAGTTTGTTCCTCATTTCTGGGGAAGGAGATCGTTTAACGGATGATCAGATCCAAACATGTCATTTCTAAGCTTGCAGCTTTCTCTTCTTGAATCTGCAATAAGAAGAACAGGAGAGATCTGTTTCTGCTCTGATCTTGTTTGCCCTTTTTTAAACTCTTTTTGAGGCTCCCCTTCTTCAAGCACCCCACAGAGAACACACTGGCATGTTCCATACATGGCCTGATTAGGGTGTAATAGATGACTCCTGAGGAATCTTACTTCACTAAAGAAGTGAAGTGCTTGGAACCTTCTTTCACAGCCCGGCCATAGCATTTGACTGTATGGAGACATCCTGTCTCACCAGAATTAAAGGAATTGGATGGAATATTTTGAGAAGAGCAAAGTTCATCAGACTTGATCCCATTGAGAAACATATTTTGGGTGTCCCATTTCTGCAAGGCACCTGCATCCTGTTGCTTTTTTGATATCTTCTCAAATATCAGAAAGTCTCAGAAATAGGCCAGCACAATGTCATCAGCATTAACTCCTATGTAAAGTGTCAGGAAAAGGTGTGTTTATGGTTTGGTGGTTTTGGTGTTATAAATATGCTGAAAGCTTTTCTTTTTGACCTGTCAGGTAACTTAACGCAACTAGATAAGATGTTTTGGACAAAGATTTACTGTGAGCATCAAAAGCTGTTTAACTGCTAATGGTCAATGTAGAAACATTTATAGCCTGCTAAATCTGAGTGAGTGAGGGGGTTGCTTAGTTGCCAGGTCAGTGAGGTGTTTTGCATCTAAAAGCATTACATTTAACCAAGACAGTTAATATAGTACTGAGATGAACAGGAAGATATAACCATTGTGGGTTATTTTAGGTCTGCAGTCACCTAAGTAGCTCTTAACACTTTTTTTTTTCAGGAGGGAAACATTTATTTTTAAACTGATCAACCACAGTAGTCATGATCTTTCTCAAAACTCATTTTTTGGTTTATTTTTCCAAGGTTGGTTTTAGGGAAATAGTTATTCAGGCAATCATTTAATCCATTTGGTGCTTCCTAAATTGTAGGCACAGTGCCAACTTGATGAAACGTGTTCATAAATTAATTATAACTGAAGCTAGGTCCATTGCTCTGCCCTTGACCATAGAGACATCCCATCACAGCTACAGGCCTTTGGTCATTGCCATCTTAACTTGCCCATTTCTACACGTCAGATTAACTGTCTAGACATACATGATGCTGCGAAAGTAGAAGAAGGAGTCAAGACTTCAGCAAATCACTCAATTCTTCTGCCACTCTGTGATCCTCAAGGCCATCAGTGATCACTGTCTCTTTTGCTGCTTTTGAAAGACCTAGCTGTTTATTGATGTAATCCCCTTAGTCTTTAGGATTTGTTCCTTTGAGGAATTTAACTTTTTTTTTTCTGTAATTCTCTTTCTTTGCTTTTATGATAACGTCTTTGAACTTCGCCTCTGGAGCTCTTCCATCTGTCTCTTGATCCCCAACTCTTGATTTTGTCATGTTGTGTGTGTAGAATTTAGACGAAGAGCTTATTATGCTAAACAAAAAGTTCCACCAATAGAAGAAAGATGGCTAAGAATTCAACTGTTTCACTAGGCAGTCAGTCCTGGCAATTTGAAGAAGAGGTAAGTTACTTCAGTGAAATACATTGTAAGCTCAATTCCACAACCAACCGAGTGTTATGAAACCGTGATCAACGAAATATTCTTAATTCCTGACTTTATAGCAGATGTCTTCTAGATTTTATATGTAAATGCCAATTCTCTAAAGACTATTAATTCTAATCAAGTCCAATTTATGCTCTTTTGGAGCAGCTGGACCAGGCTTCAGTGTTGCGCCCGTTCACTCACGCGTTTAAACTGCTGTCTCTCCTCCAGGTGTTTCAAAACTATTTGTGTCACATAAAAGCAAAGCTGCTTGACCTTTTAACCTTGCACCTGGACATCAGCACTGCTCATTGTTAGCTAATCCTCTTATTAGCACCCGCCAAAAGCTCCCAAAAATGTATGTTCAATCAATGGACCCCCTCCTTGAACTTCGTCACAATAAGATGGACCACAAGAAGAATGGTGGTTAAAAATGTACTTTACATTAAGCATGTAATGTACAGCAATTATGCTAATTGCAAGCTTGCAGATGGCTGGGTGTTGATTACAGCCTAAACATAGGGAATGCTGGGGGGAATCAGAACACTTGTATCATGTGATGCTCATTATCGCGAAAGTCTACACTTGCATCCCCATCCATCTGTGTTGACTTGCATTGACAGTCATTTGATTACATGTTGGTTAAAGACTTGCTATGTGAAAGCAGGAGAAACAACAACAACAGCTATTAAAATAACTTTTAATTGGCAGTTCAGCTTAAGAGCGAAACAGGAAACATGTATGTTGCTGCTCATAGGAATGGTACTGCAGCATGCGTACCACTATTACCCTTAAGTTTTAATCAGTGAAGTTACGAAATAAGACAAAACCCACAAAAATCGAAACTTTTAATTGGCAGTGGAGTCTATGCAAAAATGTAGGTGTGTCTTTGCTTTGAATTAGCATAATAATTCACCCATAACCGACACCATTTAACAAATGGGGGAGTAAACATCTGTTCCAGATGTCCCATTATCCTGTCAGGCTGTTTCACTCAGAGACGAGCTTCAATCCTGGCCTCTGGCAGCCTCCGAATCAGACACTGGGACAGGCCTGAGAGCATTTGCACCGCACTTTGAAACCCTGCTGGCACGGACATAGTCGACCGAGCTGAAAACGAGCTGTCCTTGCTGCTTTTGAGTGATGTGGGTGTGTGGCGTCCTTTCTCTGGTGTCGTCTGATGTTCTTCCCCCGGCAGACTCTTCTGTTCCTCAAGCCTCATCTGCCGTTAGTGCTCTGGTTTGGGGAGGGGGGGAGAGGGGGAGGTGGGGGGCGACTCGGGGTGAAGGGGGGCCTGCGGAACCCACTTCAAATGCCAGTTCTCTACGGATGAAGCGACATTCTAAGCGCGTCGCTGCATTTTAGTGCATCGGGGAGAGAACCAGCCTGCTGTAAAACATGGCCACGTCCATGTTCTCCCTCAGCAGGTCAAATGGCATGATGTTTACTTACTTATTTATTTATTTTTCCTCCTCATGCTAATTTAAATGGAAGCTGGCCTGCTTCACATGGCGAATGGGTGCTGATCCCTAAATTGAAATGTCACTGAAAGGCCTGCAACCTCAACTCGGGGTGGGTGCCCACAAAGGAGGGAGGCTTTTTTGTTTGATGAATAAATTGAGTAATTATCCCGCTGCCGGGGCCTCGCAGCAAATGTCACCAGCAGATAAACAGCGGAGGCAAGCCGAGCGTGAATTTCCCGATTTGGCTGAGCACATCTTAAGGTATCTGAAGTTCATCTTAATTTAGTTTGGAGTTCAAGGATGCACATAATCAAAGAGCAGTCATTTGGTGGAGGGGCCTGGGGGTCACGCTGCACTCTACATCCACAGCTCTCAAAGCGATTGTAATATACAGTAGGTTAGGCTGCGCATAAGCGCACAGGCACACTTCTCTAGCTATGGATAAGGGATGAAATGCGTGTGTAAAAAGGAATTAATGCAGTCTATATCTCTGAAGTAGGGAGAGCTGAACCCTGGGTAATAGCGTAATCTGAAATGAAAAGCAAGTAATTTTGACAAGTGCGAGAGCTTGATCCTGTAGCACACAATTTATGCATTGGGTGAAGAACATCAAATGGGCTGGTTTTATTTGTGCAAATACATGTACACTGTAGGGGGGAAAGAGGATAATTCACTGGAACTTTAAGGTAATGTTCAGATTGCACAGGGAAACGTAGTGGATGTTCACTTAATTTGGCTGTCTGTTAGCAGTTTAGCTACTGAACCACAGCCATCATTCAACAGTCTGTAGCTGTCTGACTACATTTACATACTGTACACAGCAAATAAAGATTTGATCATGTTTTGACTGTTGTGATCTGACTAAGATCTTAGGCCCTGTTCATACCTAGTCATCTCAAATGATCACATTCATGCCATCTCAAATGAGCACAAAGTGGACAGCCAGACCTGTAGCCATTTATACCTGGCCTTTCTGTGGTTCTCATGTGTCTTCACTGACCACTTAGTGGGGAAGGGGCTGCACATATTTACCATATCAGTGTCTTGCTGCACTGTTTGTCAAACAAAAGTGTGTTACAATTCCTTTTCATTTACATTTACAGGAGAGGAGACAGAAGAAGTTATGTTGCCACTATGTTCATCTATACTGTGCATGTCCGAAACATGAAGTTTATGGCCTCTGGGCACAAATATTTGGTGGGCCCTTTGTCGGTACCTTTTTTTGGGAGGTCAGTGATTTTTTTTTTTTTAATATTACAGCAGGTTACATGAGGGCTATTCAGCTCCATGATGGCAGCATACCTAACCTCATTATTGGTCATGTTATTGCTATTAGTGCATATTTTTTAAGATAGTAGAGACAAAACAATAGCAAGACAAAACAATGCACACATTAACAAGAACACAGATTAACATAAAGCCAACAATCAGTGCAACATTTTCCTTTAAAAGCATACATCTGCTCTTCATAAGCACTTTACCCCAATGCAAATGACAAATTAAAACCGCTTGGCTCAAATGTACATCAAAACTGAAAAAAGCATCAAAATCTTAGGTATTCAATTCAAATCACACCATAAAATCATCTTACATGCTGATGCCAATTCATTATATCACCATTCCTTCAATGCCTTCAGTCCATAGTCTGATCAGCAGCTATAGCAAGGTGTCTGGCTACTCCATTAGCTGGTTAGAATCTGAGTTTCTGCCTTTAAGTAAATTTAACTGGTATGCTGAAATTTGGGTCATACTGTCTAAACATTTCAATCTATTAAGTATCTTGGTATTTCCATTTTTCCAAACCTAAGTGATTTATACAAACTAAACTATGTCCCTCAACAGCAAGAAATCAAAGACAGTCTAGAGAGGTGGAATAAACTACTCTTAGTCCTAATTGTCTGAATATACACAATTAAAATGAATATCATTCCTGAAGTCAATTATCTGTTTTCTATTAGCCCTGTCACCCCACCTTTCAGCTGGTTCTCCTCTCCTAATAGTGCCGTTAGAATATTTTACTGGAAGCACAAAAAGGACTGGAATAAATTATACACCCTTCAAAAGCCAAAACATCTGGGAAGACTTGGCACCCAACATTTTTATTACTATTGCTTATCATACCAGCTACTTTTGCAAAAACCAACCATGGTTAGACATTGAACACAGTTTAATTAAAGACTTAGACATTAACATTATTCCCTGCATAGGCCAAATTATAAAATCAGCAGATTATTACAAACACAGTACATAAACCACCTTAACTGTCTGGTGGAAATCCAGTGAAATCCTCAATTATACTCCTTTTGAGCACACTTCTTAATGGAACAAACCCATGTTTCTAATCAAAAATAAATCTTTCATGTTTTCAGCTTGGAGTCAGAGAGGAGTAACCAGCCTAGGACAGTTACTCACTAACAACTTGCTCATGACCTTCAACATATCACTGATACTTTTAGTATATATAGCCCAAAGAAGTTATAAAGGAAAAATCCACAATAGAAACTCCATTACGGACTCAGATACAGCATTAAAGCTTAGGAAAGATATATATATAATGTATGTAATATATGTGTGTGTGTGTGTGTGTGTATAACAACAGATATACACTTTCTGGCTTTGTCCTTGTGTCCATGATTTCTGGTCAGAGATCAGACAAGTTATCTGAAATTCAGCATCCCTGTCTGTCCCACTGCAGTGCTACTTAATCACATTTGGTCATTAACAAATGCCTGTACATCTTAAACCTTTTATATGAATATATCTCTCACCATTGCCAAAAACTAAGGTACTAAATCTCTATAAAGCATTGTAAGTAAATCTCAAGCTCCTTATAGCTCACTCTAATGATGAAGGAATGACTCAAAGCAAATCTAAGAAACAACACAACATTATTGGAGGAAAACTTGTCACACCTTTTACAATATATTGAGAGCTAATTCCTCATTCCACACTCTCTGTGAAAACATCAGAAGTACATATGTAAAATCTGACATTTATCCACATCATGGTTATGGCATAAAACAAGAACAAAGAAGAAAAAGCAAAAGGGAGAAAGGTTATAGAAGGAAAAGAGGGAAGAAGGGGAGGACGCACACCATCTCCTTCTGCATACAGTAACCCCCTCCCCTTTCTACCACATCTTGTTTTTTCTCTTGGGTGGGGGAAGAGGATGTGGGATGGGTGCCTATGGCGGGGTTGGGTGCAAAGCTTCACCACTACTTGCTTATGAGATTCATATTATGAACTGTGAATTGAATGACAACAATAATATAGAGGGCAAGAGTTATTGTCCCTGAACTGGGTGGGGGTGTTGGTGGCCAGTGGATATTGGTGTAGGTAAAAAAAAAAAAGTGAAAAAAGCCTCAGACTTCAAAACCTGAACCATCAAGCATCCTCGCTAATGCATGTGGTGACGATGCGTCTGTTAACACACACTGTTTGGAAAGTTGTCTGCCCCCATGTCACTGTAATGGTCATATTGCCTGTTGGTCAGATGGCCCTTTTTGTCTTAGTATTCAATACCTGGCCACGTTAAGGGATGAACTGTACCAGGTTCTTTGAACATGGGCAGAAATCTGGTGTGCATAGGGATGCATTGGTAACATTGCTTTCAGACTGAGCATGAATATGTGTACATGTATTTCGGTACTTGCTGATACTGATAACTGACTTAGAATTAAGCAGTTGTTGGTCTGAATGAATGCAATGTACCTTAACAGTTAAATAAGTAAAATCTAGCTTATTTTACATGAAATGCATTAGCTAGTTAGTTACATTAGTTACCTTGTATCCAATAGTCCTGCAGTGGAAAAGAGTGGGTTTTGTTCCACGTCAGAAAAGTGCTTCTGTATAAAGCTATAGCTAAGTAAAGTACATTTCATAGTTTTGAGCCCTGATCTGTCTCTTTCAACAGCAGTGTCTGGAATTACTCACGATCTCCTGATGATAGGGCCAGCGTTAGACGGTTGCACCACTCGGGAGCCTGTTGTCTTCGTTTTTAAAGATCTGTAGTGCCTCCCAGAAGGAACTAGTCAGAAAACGCTGAATGCTGAATGAGAGCAATCTGTAATTATCTCTTTGCTTACTTAAGGATGCATTAAGTATTCCAATTATCTTTAAAGCTTTACAAACAATACCTTGTGATTTTTGTGAGTTTGAATTTCTATATGTCCATGTCAAACTGTAACAGATGACGTAAGAACTCTTTCAATAATTGATTAATATATTTTAACCAGTATATCTTTGTGTTTTTTTTTGCCTCAAAAAGAACAATCGTTGAATTTTTTTGATAAAATGATCGGAATTGATTAAAAGAATCACTAATGCAAGTTAACAAAAAAATTAAGGGTTTTACAACGGGTATTAACTGTCCCAAAACCTGCACTGACGTTTTTACACTCTGATTCCTCCAAAGTGATCTTCATTGTTTTTCTGTATTAAGGTGGTGGTCGTTATTAGTACATCATCTTATTGATCGATTATTGTTATCCATAATATGGATATGGACATAATATGGATATTATAGTGGTGTCGTGTGCATATTTCACAATTTTAACAGATTCGGCTTCATGTAGCGGGCTTCAAGACAGTGTTCACGGTGGAAGGAGATGTTTTCACAGTCTGCATAAAGTCTTTAATTAATAATTTGGGGTTTTCCGTTTCGTTTTCAGGTTTGCCAGAAAAGATGAGATTGTCTCATATGTTTCTAGTCTGAATGTCAAGAATAGTTTAAGTAACGCCACAGAGATTTTGAGTTCGCTGTTATTTCGTTGGAGGTTGTTTATCTGTTCTTGAGAAAATTCTAAACTGGTTCATAGGTCTTTCACGTCCTGATGCAGTACTCTGAGTATATCTCATTTTTTATTGATAGATGCCAGTACACTGACCTGTATTTCGCTGCTGTTTAAGTCATCCGTGTCAGTGGAGGAATCGGTTTTCTTCCGCTTTGACGGGTATTGCACCTCTTCCTTCGGATCCATCGCTACTTCCATCTCGTGGTAAAAGTATCGATCGATTAAGTTTTCAAGACCTTCCACTGTAGCAGTGGGTACAAGATGACCCAGAACCGAAGTTAAATATCCACGGAGTCGGAGGAGGAGAGCCACAATTTCGAGCCGCAGCAAACTTCTTACTGTCTAGCATCAGGACGCCGTCATGTTGGATTCACCTCTGTGTTCTCTAGATTCAGACCTCACGCATATTCGTCCAGTTTCCAACTGGGAAAGTAGTTGCACTGTTGTCTAGTTCTACACTCTTAGCAAAAGGGTTTCTCTGCAATATCAAAAAAACAATCCAGGACTTCTAACAATAGTGGGACCCTTTTTGGTAGAACCATTTTTAAAAGGTTCTTTAAAAAAAAAAAAAAGTTTTTCATCATAGCGAACCATTTAACCATACAACAAACTTTTTTATGCTTTCAAAAATGTATTTGAATGTTCTTAGTTCTGTATATAATTTTTATATAACCACTACCTCTACTACAGAAGCCTTGAAGAACCATTTTTTTAAGGCTGTATACATGCGTAACATGCGTTATGTCCTTCTATTACCAGCAATGGACACATTAGCTTCCTCCTCAATCAGGCTGCTTTAGAATAATAATAATTTAAAGTACCACTAATTGAGCTTAGCCATCGTCCACTCTCTGCAGCAAAGTGCCTCCTGATTTTATCTGTCCTTTTAATAATTACATTATCATTTTACGCCCACCGTTCCTTCGGAGTGGGTGACCATTTATGTGGAAGTGAAAGCTCATTATTAGCCCTAAATTATGTGCCATTTATTGATCCCCGTGGTGGATTATGGGCTTCGGAGTTGGTCTAGACAGAATAGTTAGTGAGATGACAGAGCGGGAGGGAAACGTATCGGGCCCCGGGGAGAGCTCGGCCCTTGCTGGCTGAGCAATTAATGCCTGCTAGGTAATGGAATTTAAGTTTACACTGCGTCCAGCAATGTGCTGACATTTCAAGTGTCTTGTAAAATAACATTAGGCTAATTAGTTGAGTCGAAGGGGCAGCGCTAGCCCAACGTCTGTCTCTTTCATCTCCGCTAACCAGCTGTAAGTTAAGCTGTAAGTCTTTGATCCGCAGTTCTGTGGTGAAGATCATTTGCTCTTTTTAGAAACTTCACATTCAGTTTAGTTTAAATGATTCGCTTTGGTGAGCCTGGGTGGGTGTGGCTTTAATTACACTGATGGCGAGCAGCAGGTCTCTACAGAGTGTGATGATGAAGCACAAACTCGTCATTAAATGTGGAGTAAAAGGCTGTGCTGGCCATTCGTCTCTTTAGAGTGGTAGTGGGCCTGTTTATGGGGGATATCCGTCAATATTTAGATGAGCGGTCTAATTGCACAGCCCACTTGTTAGCCACGGCCAGAGACATGTCCTTGAGGAGACTTACGGAGTGTTGTTGGGGGATTATGCACAACATAAAGTGGGTTTAGCAGGTGTGTGTGTGTGTGTGTGTGTGTGTGCGCATGTGTGTTTGCCCATTTCCTTTCTTCTTCCAAGGACTTTGCTCAGGGCAGTTTGCCAGATCCAAACCCTCTTAAAAGACAGGATTTAATCAGAGGACACGATGATGCACACAGATGCATGTCTCTACAGACGGGCGTGATGCACCTGCTTCTGCAGGGTCACTCACTCTCACTTTCTTCATAGCACTCTCTCTCACTCATGCTGTAGCTCGCTCACTCATTTACTCACTCACTCACTCACTCACAAAGCCAGTCTGACAGACAAGAAGCTTCCTGAGACCAAACAGCCTCCATCACTACACTTTTATTTTCTCTCTGTCCGCTGCCTCTCTTTCTCATGCACTCTCTTTTCTTTTGCTCTTTATCTCTTCTCTGTCTCCTCTCTGTTTCTCCTCTTTTTCTGTCTTTTCTCATATGTTCACATTTATTTTCTCTCTCTCTCTCTCTCTCTCTCTCTCTCTCTCTATTTCTTCTCTCTCCTGTCTCTCCCTCTTTCTTTTGCTCTCAGTCAAATGCACACTTTTTTTTGTCTGTTTCTCTTCTTTTCTCTCTACTGCTTTCTCTGTTTCTCCTCTCTCATGTCTCTCTCTCTCTCCCTCTCCCTCTCTCCCTCCATCTATCTATCTCTCCAATGAACACTTTCTCTCTCTTGATCTCTGTCACATGCACACTTTCTCCTTCTCTCTATTTCTCTTTCTCCATTATGTCTCATTCTCTCTTCTTCTCTCTCTTCTGTTTCTCTTCTCTCTCCCTGTTTCTCTTTCATTTCTCTCCTTTTTCTTTCTTACACACACATACTTTCTCTTTTCTTTTCCTCCCCACTCTTTCTGTTCCCCTTCACTTTCATTTGTCTTGCTTTCTTTCTCTTTCTCTTCACTCCCTTTCTCTCTCTCAGATGTACAGATGTTATCTTTTGTCTATTTTCTCTCTCCCTCTCTCTCTCTCTCTCTCTCCATCACATGCACACATTTTCTCTTTTTCTCTGTTTCTCTTTCCCTCTCTCGCTGTCATATGCACTTACTTTCTCTTTTCGCTTTCTTTCTGTCATGCACATTCTGTTTTTCTATATTTCTCTTTCTCTCACTGTCTGCAGAACAGTAGGTGTGGGTAATGTAACTGAGTGAGTCTCAGGCTGTAAACAGTGGAGGATGTAGCGAGCGGAGCTGATGAGTTTAGTGTACAGCTGTTGTGCAGATTGGCTGTAGAAGGGCTGGTGTGGAGGGTGATGGCTACGACCTTGCATTACAGAGCAGCTCCTCTGTCTAATGATCTCTCAGTGCCGTAATGATACCATACTCTTTCACACACTCTCTCCGTCTCCCTGTCTGCTCTCCTCTGTCCTTCTCCCAGTCCCTGAGTGTCTCTCTCTCTCTCTGTCTCTCTCTCTCTCTCTCTCTCTCTCTCTCTCCCCTTCTCTCTCTCTCTCTCTCTCCCTCCCTCACTCTCTCTCACTAAGAGCCTAAAAGACTCCGTCAGCAGTTCAGCTCACAGTCTAGCAAATGAGCTGTCCTATTGAAATAGAAAGGAGAGTGCTCCGTGTTGCAGAAATTGCTGCCACGGCAAGCTGCACTGGAGAGAGGGAGAGGGGCGAAATTACTTGTTCGGACAAAGAAACATGAGAATGTCCTTTTCACTACAAATGTACCAATTTAGATTCACGTTGAAGAGATTACAACCTTTTTTCCCTTTTTTCCCTCTATCTGCTCTCATTATGATCTACAGATTACCTTACTCGCCGCTCGAAAAAAATATCCTCCAATTCACAAAAAAAGTACCTTTTTTTTGATCGATTTTGTCCTTTTTCCTCTGTATAATCCTCTTAGATATAATAGTTTCATGGCTACTTGGCAAAAATACTCTCATGAGAGCTCTACCTCCATTGCACTGCTGTGTATAACATATCGGTGCTGTCATAAGAAAAGCTTGCATCGAAATGGAACTTTATAGGAGAAAAACGTCTTAATATGTGTCAATTTAACCAGATTTTTTTGCAGATTATTTTGAACTATTTCTTTTAGTTCATTTATGATGAAACAGTGACACAATTTAAAACATGCCCAGCTTCTTGCATTTTATTGTGTTCTTTGAGGTCCACATATGATGTCCATACAGAATTACTTACCAGAAGTAGTCAGAACTCATTTTTACATGATCATTTTACAACCTCTCTTTATCTCTTATAATTAAACAGGCTCTTTTAGTTACTGTGCCTTTAAGACTGATATGTGCAGATACAACAGAGCAAATTAGCAACTGTATTGAGTCTCATTCAGAAAGCAGCCTGGGCTGAAACATTGCTTTAAACATCAGTGTGTCAGAGCTAAGCTACTCTAAGCTGAATAAGTAAATGTATGGTATCACAAACGCATTCAATTCAAGCCTGTGTTTCCATGTATGGACTAGTAGTGAGTGACTACATATATAAACCCAGTTTTCCACAATATGGGGCCTTTTTGAAAAGTTCTTCACACTTGGTACAAGGTTATATAGGAAACTACATGTGGTTCTTCTATGGTATTTTACTAGAGAACCATTTTCAATCCTTTTATTTTAATAGCATGTATCAAATCAAAGGGATAAATACATCCATTAATAACATGTTTAATAATAAGATAACAAAACAAATTAATATAGCACTCTGACTAAGTAGTCTAGTCCAGAACCTTTTTCTTTTTTTAACCTCATGAAAAGTAAACCATTCCTTCTGTCCCTTCCCTAGGCTGAAGTAATTAAAATTCCATTGGGAAAGCTAATTGGAATGTTAAGATGCGAGGTTATCAGACCCTACAAGCCTGGCGAATTCAACACCTAAATTGACCCTTTGCCATTGTGAATTGCCCATGGGCTGTGCGGCCAGCCCTCTTGTTGTGTGGTCCCGCTTAGGGTCCTCATTACGGGGGGTTTGTCAGGGGAGAGGCGCTGTACTGGATGAGAGAGTTTGAATAAGGCTTGTTTGAATTCATAATTGTGCCTGGCTGAAGGGGGAGATTTGTAAAGCAAGGCAAGGTTCATTGTTTGGCTTGTGCGAGTCCAGTGGAGGGTGTGAGGCAGCTCAAAGCTAATGTAATCTAAGCTATTAGAGAGGGTTAATTAGGAGGGATGAGAGAGGGAGAGAGAGAGTGGGAGAGAGAGGGAGAGAAAAGCCTTTTGGGAGTCATTAGAAGGCTTTCAGTGCTGGTATTGCTGCTGTCGTTGTGGTTCTCTTACTGGGGGAAAAAAAAGCAAAAAAACTGGAGAAAAATACATCGAAGACAAGACTCACTGTGGAAGATTCGTGGAATTCCTTGAAGGTTGCTCTACAACAGCTATAGTCAGTTGTGGACCTGTGAACATGATGTGTTTCAGAGTGGAATATTACTCCCTGCTGTCTGAAAATTACGAGGCATTCTGTTTTGTAACTATTTAAACTCTGTTTTTAAACTATTTAAAAAAGGTTTCAAGTGATGTTTTTCAGTGCAGCACTGATAAGAGAAAGTTGGATTCTGAGTTTATGTACACTGACAGTGTGGCTCTAATGGCTGTAAATGACCCACTGTTGTTTGGACATTCTTCACCTCCAGGATATCACTGTCTTATAGGTCAATGGCTTTACGTCTGCAGGGGAGCGCAGTAACCTTACATTTTAGAAATTGTTTTGTTTGTTAGTTTGTTTGGTTAAAATGTTTACTGCTTATTCTGCACTGGTCATGCCCTTTTGCATGATACTTTTACGGCAGTAGCTGTAACTTCGATAGTTTATGTGTACCGGTGTATTATTTGGGGGCAGTCGTGGGCTGGAGGAGCAGCCCACGCCTCGTGACCGGAAGGTCACCGGTTGGATCCCCTGAGCCAACAGAATGTGACTGAGGTGCCCTTGAGCAAGACGCCCAACCCCCAACTGATCCCCGGGCGCTGTGGAAAGGGCTGCCCACCGCTCCAGGCAAGTGTGCTCACTGCCCCCTAGTGTGTCTCTTCATCAGTGTGTGTATGGAGTTTCACTGCTCGAATGGGTTAAATGCGGAAGTGAACTTTCCCCATTGTGGGATTAATAAGGGTCAACTAATCCTTTTTTATCAGATCTGTAGTTTTTTTTAGTTTTTTAGTAAGACCATGTTTTAGAAGAGATTTGTGAGTGTGACGAACCTTTTAACAGCCTATAGAAACTTAAAGATTTACACACATAAAGATTATTTACCATCATAAGGGATTCTTCCTAGATTCTTAACATTGTATGGAGGTTCCTTCCTTTTTTGAAAGTTTTTTCAACAAATGGTTCTCCATCCACTGAAAGTGTTTTTTTAGAGAAATAAAGGTTGTTCTTCTATGACATGCACAACTGAATTAGTGGTTTGTGTAAAATAAATAATTATTCTGCCATAAAACTTGACCAGCATAAGTGAATCTCATTAGAGATTTGGTCTCCATCATTTGGCTACTTTGGAGCAGCCATGACACCAAACTTTCAGATTATAGAGAGATCTTGCAGCACACTAACTGCACAAAAACAGTAAATCTTCAAGAGTGCCTTTACAGACACATATTCTCCAAAACCTAGGCTAAATGGAAAAACAGTTAAACATATTAATGAAAATATAACCTTATATTGTAAAATGTTCACTTAGCAGGTAAAACTGGAGTTCTGTCTTCCTTGTAGTCTGTGCTGAGAAGCTCAACTGCATGTTTAAGTCAGATAGGGTCAGGGTGACCATCAAACTAGTTTTAGCCAATGTTTTAATAATAGTTGATATATATTTTTAATATTTGCAAAAATATATGTTTTATATGTGGGAATTGGACAAAATCGTCACATTATTTACATCTGTCCAGTGTGTTTAGGGTGTTTAGGGCCTAAAAAGTGAGCCACTACTTCTGTCAGTGAACTCCAGGCCCTTACAGTAATATCTCTGATATTGCTGGTAAGCCTCCCATTTAGATTGTGGTAAATGATATCATGAAGCTTTTCTATTTAATCCAAGTAGTAATTTTCAAATCTTTAATCTTTTATCATCTTTAATCTTGATGGCCTATTCAGGAAATGACTTACTTGTCATGATTACGGCCCCTATGTCTAAGCATATCTTGATTTACCAAGCTGAGTTTCAGACATTTTAATTGATCCGTTACACCTGCTGGCCTCAGCTGGTCATGATGAGGTTATTGGTAATCAGAGACATCATGTGGAAAACAGTGAGCAATCAGGAGAATGTTGTGGTGTTTTGATTAGCTAATGAGGCAACTGCAGATGTTGCTGTGTTTGGGTTTTTTGGAATGATAGGCGTAGTATGTCAGTGTAGATACTGCGATGACGTGTTCTACACATTCTACCTGTTCTGTTTGTTTATTTATTTATTTAAAAATCAAACTGAGTTGCTTTACGTACCTTCTGTATGTAAACCCTTTGGGGCCGGTATTAGTAAGTGATTTAGTAAGTGGTCCACTCTGCTGATACGGAACAGTAAAGCTGCCAACTGTGCATGTTCATTTTAGCACCGTCTAGCCCACATAATTTACAGCTGTAAATGTACTCTGCATTTGTTGTATTAAACAACTACAGTACCAAGCAAATCAAATCACTATTTTCCTTACTTGATTTCCACTCTAAACAGCCGTTAAGTACAAGTTACTTAGTTTTCAGCGTTAGAAAAATCAGGAAACATATTTAACACAAAAGCCTCCAACACTACGTATAAAATCAAGTCTATCAGAATTTTATTTGTCCCCTTTTTACTTTACATTATGTTCCGGTTCAAAGAGACACTAACACTCACACAAGCAAATACCCAAATTCACATTAGCTGCTTTACGAATTTCTCTCTCTTGTGTAGCGAAAATGACTAAAAGAGATCTTTTTAAGTAGATGAAATAGACAACAATCCACTTGCATAAGGAAGAGGAAGGTCAAAGGGGGTTCCTAACATAGGTACAAGACCTGTTAGCTCACCAAAAGCGTCACCATCAGATAAACAGTACCTAAAGCTTTCATCTTTGAGTGAGAAAATCAGGCTATACTCTTGCTTCAGATCTGAAAAGATCCACAGGTGTTTCTGTCCCTTTTTCCACTACGAGAAATCAGCTTAACACTATGGGTCTCAAAGCATATATAGCTGTCAAGAAGCCTGAGAAAAGGAAATAGACAGGAAAAAATATCCCTCTCTGAAAAGCTCGAAGCAAGACTCCTGAAAATGGAAGCTCTTATAAAAGCAAAGGGTGGACACTAAATACTTAAAAATATATTTCATTTGTTAGGCTTCTGTGTAATCTTCTGTTAGCTATATTTTCTGCTGTTTTACTGATGATGAAAAACGAATAGCATATTTAATGGCCTTTTTGACAGGAAATGAAATAAATGAAAGCGTAACTGTGGGACAGTTTCTACCAAAATACTGTTCCTGACTCTAAACTTTGAAAAAACAGAGGTACCAAAAGGAATTCTTTAGAGTGTTGCCACAGAAGAGAACCTCTTAATGGATGGTTCTTCAAAGAACCATTTTTCTAGATGGAATGTGTGAGTATGGAGAAGGTTTTTTGGAGTTTGATATACCTCAATGGGCTCTGTATAGTTAGGAGTATTTTCTTAGATCTACAAGGAAACATTTCAAGACTGTAGTCTCATCACCCATCAAGAATCCCTGTTTTGAATTTTATTTCAAATGAACTGCTCTCTTCCACCTACTGCAGTCTAATTTCATTCTCTTTCTTGCTCGTGTTTAGCTTTTTCTCCTGACCTTGGTGGTCATGGTGGAGTGGGGAGCCCTGCCAGCCCAGAAGACTTATTCCCTCAATTTAACAGCAGTCTGAGGTGTTTCTCCTGCATCATCGGATCAATGAAAAGTAAATAGCCTACACTTCTTGTTTCACAGTGCAGTATTGATCTTTCCTCAGCTTTTGCTTCCCCTGTTTCCCCCGCCGTCTCATGTCTTTCAACCCCAGGGATGGTGCTGATTGCCATAGATTGGACAAGCTAACAAGCGCATGATGAGGAACCGGCTGGTTCTTCTCGCTTGCTTTCATTTTATAGAAGTCTCTGAGACACACACACGTTCAGCGTAGATGGACTCTGAACCATGGATGTGCACAGCTCCCATGTCTACATTTCACTTTGAGGCTTTTTCTCCCCCCCCATTTCTTCTCCGGCTTGTCTAGGTCTTTCATCCTCCCCTGCAAGGATGCATTTTGTGGAATTTTTGTGACACGGAACCAGTGGAATACTTAGAAATCGATGGATTGATGGATGCCGGTGGTCTAAATCCAAAACTTTGTTCCTTTCTAGTTGGAGTTACATCTTATCCTGGCTCTCAGAGAGAGTGTGTCAGGTGGCCTGCGGAGATTGACGCTCAGTGTTTGCATTGGAGGACAAGAGGGCTACTCCTTTTGGGTGAGTGTAATGCTGTGTTCAAACCAAAAGTCTCTCAGATTTAGTCCACTCTCGATTAGCCAGCATCACATTGGTGGGAGAAATATGTGCATATAGAGACTGACATACATTTTCTTGCTAGGAAAACATTCATTTTATGCAGTTTTTGCTGACAGATCAGTGAAATTTGTAGGAAATCAACGATGTGGCTCTTTACTGTTTAGTGCTAAACTCTTTACTATTTAATGCATAAATGTTTTGATGATCTGTTTGAATTTTGTCACTCAGTTCCATGAATTAAGCTCCACAACCTACACTTTAAAAGGAAAAATAGAGGTGTCAAATGATTCTTTGGGGCTAGAGAAGATTCCTTTTTGGTTCTCTAAAGAACAGTAGATGGTTGTTGAAAGAACCAGTTTTGTAAATTAAGTGCGTGTGAAGAACCTCCACATAATGTAAAAGCTTTATGCCAATTAAAGATTTTCCTAGAACCTTATGTGCCATTCAAGAACTATTTAGGAACCTTTGTTTTTAAACAGGTGCAACATTTCAGCACTACATCTCCTAGACGTGGACGATACAGTCAAAATATCACAATCACAATATTTCAAGACATTTTAGTTTTTGAGGTTAGAGTTGAGGTTTAATAAGTTGGAACAGACAATGTGCTGCAATTACAAGTGATTTTTGTTGACTGTTGTACATATTATTCATGCACCATGTTGGCCACGGACAGAAAAGCAGAAAAGAAAAGCATATTGTGATTTGAGTTATTATGATAATGATAAAAATAATCATATTGCCCTCCCCTAACTTGTCTTATGTATTGCATTAGACTTTTAGTAAGGTCTCTTTTCCTTGTAGTCGTATCTTACCTGTAATAAATCCTTTCATTTTCACTCAAGCCCTATGCACTACTCTTTCTCACTCACCTGCATGAGTAATAATCTTTGGCCTCCTTTGCATGTCATACGTTAGGTTTATTTGAGCTAGATGACAGTTATAACTAGGCCTATTAGGTAACCCTCAGGGTCCCCTTAGCCTTGATTTGAGCACCATTAATTTTCTATTATGAAGTGCTAAGGATGTTCCATGCTGTTCTAGCTCACCTGTGATATAGAGTCGCAGACCAATTGTGCACTTGGCTGGGGTGTGTTGTGGGGTTTGGAGCGCCCCTCTGGGAGCTCATTTATTATTTGCAGATATTGATTTGACAAAGAGGGCAAGGCGAGCTACAGTGATGTTGACTTAGACGTGGGCCCCAGGATATTTCACTCACTCTCCACTGGTCAGTACTTATTAGGTTCATGAAACTTAGGAACATTTCCCAAGAATTTTTACATGCCAAAGATTTTTTAGAGCTTGTTCTCCTGACCACAAGAAAGTGAAATATTTGCTTGCATGATAATGAGTTGTGTAAATGCAGGTGTAACTTGCCATTTCATGAATTAAGCTGAACATAAGACTTGCTGTCTGAGTTTCTGGGGCAGGGGTTGATTTACTGAGGTTAATATGAACTGGAATTTGCATACTTTGCTTAGGTATCTGTTCCATCTATAGTAGTCATAGTAACTTTTGAAAGAACACATTACACATAACAGTAAGAACCTATTTTTTCATAATTTGGTAGTTTCTAACTTTGTGTTTTTTGACAACATTTTCTGAAGATTGAATACCGTGTCTATATCTCTACATGGTACATTTACAGGAGAAGGGAAAACATACTTAACTTTTGATGGCGGTTAATGTAAAAAGATTTGTACAAGTAGTTTTGGACTTTTGTGTTGGACCATTCATCATGACATTTGTACACAGTGTAAAGAACAATATGGTTGATATAAATTAAAAATCCAAACACCTCTGTCTCTGTTGGAGGAAAGCCACAGTTAACAGACAACAAAAGAAACAAAAGGACAGATGTGACAATGTATCATGTCGTTTGAGTTGTGAGTAAAGAACAGGTCAGGTTAAGGTCAGGACAGTCCAAGTAAAGGTAATTCCAACAGTTGATCATATTTATTGCTCTCTGTCTTGGTTACAGACACAATCGTACATGTAGTCCTTTCTTTCCAACTCAGCTGTCACATTATTAGATCAATTACTATTAGAAGGTGTACATGATGAAGACATTATTAATTATTACATTTGTATCATATATTAACACTGATTAGATATTGACATAATGTTATTAGATATTAGTTATTTATTAGTTCTAACAGTGAAACTTTCTGTATGTTGCCAATTTTGAAAAAGCTGATGGAAAAAGTTGTATCATCTCAAGAGCAATCTATTTATGTAGCAAAAGTCTGGCAAGAGATTTTCTGCATGCTTTTACAAAATCCATATGAGTCCATGATTGCATATTATGAAAAAGCTTAGTTTTGTTTATAGACTAAAATGACCAAAAAGTCACCAGATAGTTGCAGAGATATTTCTGTAATAGAGCTCTGCATTGTTTAATTGTAACTTCTATAATAGTAGAAAGAAATATTGTGGTGTCCCTCAAGGAACCACCCTGGACCCATTACCGTTGCCCATTTTTACAATTAATTTACATATAAAAATATTACTTAAACTATGAAAGTTCTGTAATTTTTTTAAATCAAAGTTTAGTTGATTTTGCTTGCCCGTAACACATCCAGATTTTCCAGGCGAGGGAAAAAACAAAACAAAACAAACAAAAAAAACTTTTATATGTCCAATAATGTCTCACCCTCTTACCTCACCCTCCCACCACCCCCAGAGACTCTCTCTGAGGTTTCACTATGAAATTTATCATGGTAGAGCATGAAAATGTATGAATTCCAATTAATCTTAATAGCTGTTAATATCAGCATGGGTCACAAATGCTAAGCTTGTACTGACTGATCCCCGTGGTAGAGGAGCAGATTGTCATGGAGAAAGCACATTGAAAATACTGTAGTGAAAATGTCTAGAAGCTGCTTGTTCATGCATGTTATTCAGTCTGTACTCTTTTAAGGTCTGTATTACTGTCTGGAGATATAGTCAAGCACAGCTAAGACATATCTGGCTAAATTTCAGCTACATCAGAATAAAGTAGCACAGCTTGGCTTTCACTCTAATCACAGAGAAAACTGAGATGACGCATAAAAACACTCTCCTGCTTAAGAGTGAAAGAAATACTTCCCCGGCTGTTCTGACAAGACATATTTGTGTGTTAAAACTCCCATACATTTATATAACCAATTTGTGCACATGGCAGACATAAATACAGTGCAAGTCAGACATTAAGGAGTTTTATTATGCCTAGAGCTAAAATGGATTTCATAGGTTGGGCTGTATTTACTACCCTTTAATGCAAACAGAAAGAATTTACAGAAGGATTTTCAGAAACAGCCATTTCATGTCTGACATTTTCCACATCTAGATGTCTGTGGATTGAATGGTTAGAGGCATAGCCATATAGCTCTCAGTTCTTTTTTTTTTGGTTTATCTTTTTTTGTTTTTTTTTTGTTAAATGATGTTCTTTAATTGTTCTGTGGGTGTATGTGTGGTTATGTTAGTTTATATCATTTTTGTACTATCATTTGTATTTTTCTCTTCTTAAATTATTAACATTAGCATAAATACACTCTTAAAATAAAGTGCCAAAAAGAGTTCTTTGGAGCAGTGTCTAAGAAGAATCATGTTTGGTTCCATAAAAACCCTTTCAGTGGATACAGAACCATTTGATGGACAAAGAACTATTTATGGGAGGCCTTTTTAAAGCTTAGGGAACATTTGAGTCTTTTTTTTTAAGTGTGGAACTGGAGAAAAATGCTTTAGAAGTTACTTTTCTTGTCTTTTTTTTCTTCACAGTCACCTTAATCTAGGAAAACAAATCATGTTAGCCACAGTGAAAGCTGGAAAGCTGAAGAGAATCTCCAGAAGGTGCAATAGTGATAGAGTTGGGGGGGGTGGGGTGGGGGGGGGTGTACTCAATGTGTGCTCCCCGACCTCACACATCCCCACCCTGGAGCCTTGGGACCAATAAGCACCTTCCCACAGGCCTGCTCCAAGCCCTGGCTCAGCCACAGCCACTGTTACTGCAACCCAACCCTAATTGGCATTTAATGGGATGTCTGGGCCCAGGGTGGGCCGACATTGAAAGGGGGGTGGATAGTCCACAAACAGGCCCTCACATTAAAACATTCATGAAGGAGAAGACCTGAGATGGCACTGTGGATTTGAGATGGGAATGAATTGGTGAATGAGTTTGCTTGTACTGATTTTTGTTTGATGTTAAGACGTGGTGGGTGGAGTCACTAAGTGCCAGTTACTGCAGGATATATTGTTTATTAATGATTTGCAATGGAACAATATGTTAAAATGTCCTCAAACAAGTCACCAAGGGTCTGGTTCTGTGTTGAACTATAGACCTCTCCATGCTCTGCCTCTAAATGCATTTTTTCATAGCAACTACTGTAAAGTACTGTAAAGTTGTAAAGTTATGAAAAATGCTAAAGGCCTTTACATTGATTGTGATTTATTTCTGCAAAGCAGTGACATGAATTCCTCTTTCATCATTTTCATCTCTGCCGTTGGCATGGTGACAACCAAGATCACTGATCAGTTGTGTTCTGGCAACTACAGCTTTAAACTTATGTTAAAAGGATTAGTTTGTCCTCTGCTTTCTCACAGATGTACTAGCATCTCCAAAAGCTGATCAAACTGGCTTGCCAAGGTTTAAGTGTCAGTCATGTGCAAAGATATGAGTGAAATTTTGTTGGTTTTTGGAGTGAAAATGAGTTAACAAATCTTCCATAGAGAACACACTGCTGCATTTTAATGTACAGTCAATGTTTATTGGCTAAATTTAACATATTGAATTTTTTTTTTAATTAAATTTTTTTTTTGTGAAAAGGTTATGGCACATTGCATATTTTGTTTTATTTGGTAGTTTTTTTCTTCAATATGTTGAATTAAGCAAATAAGTAGAAATTATGCAATAACATTTGCAGAAAAATGCCATGTTGAAGTTTAGTCCCTCTGGAGGATGTGTTAACTTATTTTCACTTAGAAAATCAACAAAACTTGTAATTTGACAGGGACTTTCCATCTCTTGCATACGCCTGTATATACAAAAGCTTTCCTGAAGTTTCAGCTCCTGAATGAGGTACTGAAACTTTCATATTTCACTGAGTAGTATAGTACAATTTCTCATTAGAGTGAATTGTTTGTGTTCTGTACAGCATGTGCAGCTTTGCAGCAACAGCTACAAAAGGATACATTTGTGGGCAGAACAGAATAGTTTCTGTGAGTGTTTTATCAATCAAGGTAATTATGCAAAAAATATATTAATAATGCAGGCCAGTATTTTAAGTCACATTAATAGTTCTCCAATAGGATTTTGATATATTGTAAGCAATATAGTCGCATATAATTGCAATATGGTACTTTGCCTATATTGTGCAGCCCTGCTTGTTACTAACCTTGCAATTCATGCATTGCGTATTATGGATATTATTATAAAACTTTTCAGAGTTGTATTCTTTGCACATGGTCCTCTACTGGTGGCTTGGTGTATGTTTATCATCATGTTATTACTGTATAATCAAACATGCGCGCCTACAGCTTCATATTCTCCCATTTCCACATCATGAAATGCCACGTGTGGAAACAATTTGACCATCATCATGCATGGAAAGTATCTCTGGCTAATTCGGTACACATGTCACAGTTTTATGTTCTTTGTCATGCACAGTATCTCCAAAAAATGAAAGGGTGAAGGTCAGAGAGAAAAAGACAGCTCACGAGAGAGAGAGAGAGAGAGAGAGAGAGATAGAGAGAGAGAGAGAGAAAGATGATGATGATGAGGAGGAGGAGGAAGCACTGTGGGTTGGATTTTCCACTGTGGGCTGATTGTAGAAAATTTGGGAGAAAATTTGGGCAGTGTTCCCAAGGATCTCTCACTGAGGAGAGGGAAGGAGGCCTCATGGTCACTTTTGTCTTCTTTTTGTGCCATCTCCAAAACTCGATTGTGTGGCCTGTGCCAGACACCGCATCCTGTGGAGATTTTCACAAATGTCTGCACTCAATTAGAAAAAAGAGGGAAAAAGCAAAGAAAAGGCAAGATTTGGAGACACGGTAGTGGTTCAAATTTGACATTTGCCTCGTTCAGTATTTTGCACACTGAGGAGAACACCACATTTAATTTACTTCCTTCACACAGGCATCATTTCCACATATATTACATCAGTACAGCTTTTGGTCTTTTACTTATTTGTGGTGATAGGTATGTTGATGTAACATGTTGTTATTTACATAAAAAAAGTTACCCTATACATTGTGTATAGACAAATGGGCTAATTATTGGGCTTTGCAGAGATGAAACCTTGTTAATTAAAGGCAAAACATGCAGAAGAGCAAAAAGCTTGGGGACATGACTGATTGTTCAATAATTCTAGAATCTTTGCTTTATTTTATACTTTTTAGCTTTCCTGCTATTTCTTTAGAGAGACTGTTTTCTAGGAAAGGGTGATGCATGGACAGATGCATAATTGCATTAGAACTTTTTAATACTGAAATATTATTAAAAAAAGGCAAAGCATACACAAGCTGGAAACGAGAAAAAGCACGGTTTGGAGACTGTGTTTGCTTTGTTGTTTGTTTTGTACTTTGGCTGATACTTCCTATAGGAGTTCTCATGCAGATGTATTATTCCGGTATAACACTTGTTAATAGCGAAATGTTGTTGATTAAAAGTGAAGCTTAAATACATTGAAGGAAAAGTATCATTTGCAGACAAAAGTGGGTCAGATGTGATGTTTGCCTTGTTCTTTGTATGACTCATTTGCTTCTATTTCTCGTGGAAAGATTGCATGGATGGCTGCATACTTGCATGACATTCGATAAAACTGAAATCTTGCTAACTGAAGGTAATGATACAAATTTGGTCTCCCACACATGTTTGGGAGACAGAAGTGGTTCAAATATGTGTTTTGTATCTTCACTGATTGTTCTCATAGGGACCCAGATGCATAATTGCATTCTGACACTTTTTAATAGTAAGACATTGTGAAAGGTGAAGCTTACATAGATTGAAAAACATAAAACAGAAATGTTTTAATTATGCTGGTAAAGTACCTTGACCAATATGTAAAAATAACCTACAACAGACAAACAAAGGAATACAAATGCATGTTTTTCTGTGTTATAAAGTATCTGTATCCAATTCGGTCTGACTGCCTAAAGTGCTTGATTCAGATTAAAGAGACAGTGCCTCAAGACCGCGATGCACTGTGTAAATTGACATTCGGCACAGCGTGGCAGTGAAGTGTAAATACTGTACGTGCTTGCCGTAACTTGCTGTTTCTCTCAGTAAAATGCAAATGATGAGCTGCGCCACACAGACCGCGCACACAAATTGACGCATCTCACAAATAGATTATTTCTGATGTTGTTTTAGGCATCACAGCCATCGAGTGTCAGCCAGCCACCATGGCAGTTGCTTTTTTTCTCTCCCTCGTTTTTTTGTATTTTTCATCAGTGCTGAAGCCAATCTGTTTAGCCGATAGTGCCAACAGGGCCTGCGTACGCGCGGAAACGTCTCATTTCAACTTTCACGCTAGCTCAGGAAGGGAAAACAAATCAGGACGCGTTAGTCGATTTGAAGGTGGATGTGTGTAACTGTGGTGACAAGTGCTCGGACGCAGCGTGCCAGTTGCCAGCAGTTTGCATTAAGTTACGCAAAACGTTAATTGGAGAGTACCTGGCTCCACTTCACTGCCTGCTCTGTGTTTGGCAGCATCTTCAACAGCGAGCTCACTGCTGTTTCACTTGATTATCTTAAAATGAGGGGGGAAAAAACTGCCTAATTTTTTTTTTTTTTTTTGAAAATGTCTGAAAAAAAAAAATCCATCCAAAACATGCCCTCAGCTTGTTGGCATGCTGTTTGCTTTTGATTTTCGGAAGTCCCTGAAATCGATTTTCAGCAGTGATTGCGTACATTGAGGCCAATCAAAGAGCTTGAATAACTCCTGCACTATGATCGCACATCATACAATGATTGTTGTAGTGAGCATCTTTTTTTTAATCTTTATTTTTTCAGGATTTTTTCCCCATATGACCTCAGAGCATGCCTTTCAAATGGTTTCCAGTTGCTAATGTGATGGCGCGTTTTGTTTCTGATTTGCTAGTCATTAAGTGAACATTCTTTCATCCTCAGTACAGAAGAAATGCAGCGACTCGTGCCAAGTCCATGCTTCTTGCTTTCATACTTTATATGCCCCGATAATGGCTTTGAATTTCCTTTTATTTGAATAGAAACACCTACAATAAACACAAACGCTGTTATTAAACAGTGATATCTGCTGCATCTACTCCAGTATTGCCTTTTTTATTCGTTGTGTCAGGCGAGGAAAATAAATTGACATAAATTACAATGTTTGTACTTATCCCTTAGACTGGAATTGCTCAGTAATGTATATAACAACAT
Organism: Pygocentrus nattereri; assembly: GCF_015220715.1. NCBI lineage: Eukaryota > Metazoa > Chordata > Actinopteri > Characiformes > Serrasalmidae > Pygocentrus > Pygocentrus nattereri. The sequence continues at coordinate 12,480,358 of NC_051230.1, forward strand.
TGGGAAGCTGTTTAGTTGTAATGCATGGCTGCTTTGTGTGAAGAAGACATCACCTTCTGAGCCACGCTTTTGTGGGCCGATGAAAAATGGTCTTTCATTTAATGCCGTAATGCATTACAGTGTTTGCGGTGCAGGAAGCAGATTGATTAGGGAGTGGGGAGAGATTAATAACATGCGCCTTTTGGTTATGACACCCATTGTTTCGTAGATGCCCTGTAGAGGTGTGTTCCAAAAAATGCATCCTCGTGTAAAATATTGACCCCACAGCGTTTCATTACTCTCCCCCCCCTACAGACCGATGCTCCTAAACAGTAATAAACTGCTACCCCCGTTTTTTCTTCCACGGGAAAATATGGTGCGTCAACTCACCCTTAAAAACAACTGTCTGTTTCAGAAGCTCGAGTGTCATGGAGGTTATGGCACTTAATGAAAGTGCTAGTGTCCCAGACAGAGATGAGGAGTCTCACTTTCTGACAGCTGAGACGAAGTAAAGCTCAGCTTATTGCCTTGCACTATAACCTGAGGAGAACCTCCCAACCAGTGGAGACTGAGCTACTAGTTTGTGTCCTGCAACCCTACCTGGGTCCTGTCCAGCAAAACAGGGTTTCTTGCTTAGCTAACTAACTTTAAACTTAAGAACAAGCAATTTTTTGTTGATAATAAATATGCGTCTTCCACAGAGAACACACATCGGCATGTTGTAGTTGTTGAATTTAATATTGGGGGGGTTGGGGGGGGGGGGGGGGGGGGGTCAAATGTGGCCTGTGCAAAGGTTATGGTCATTTTTCTGTTTTGTGGAGTTCTTTTCCAGTTTGTTAAACATTTTAATGCATTTTTTCCATCTAGAGAGAAAACAAACAAAGTATGTAGTTTCTCCAGGGTGTTTTGCATGCAACTGTGTAACCAGCGCAACATGGTTTGGATTCTTTTTGCATTCTTTGTACCAGGTATACTTCTCTTTCAGGCTCAAACTTTGACACAAACTTTGAAACTTTGGTCATCTAGTGGGATGGACTTGAGTTCTCTGCAGAGTGCATTTCCATTAACAGGAAATCAAGAAATAATAATAATAAAAAAACTAATGTATACTATATATATACACACACACACTAATGTATACTATATATATATATATATATATATATATATATATATATATATATATATATATATACTAATGTATACTATATATATATATATATATATATATATATATACACTAATGTATACTATATATATATATATATATATATATATATATATATATATACTAATGTATACTATATATATATACACTAATGTATACTATATATATATGTGTATATATATATATATATATATATATATATATATATATATACACACACACACTAATGCATACTATATATATATATATATATACACACACACACACACACACAAATGTTTTTCCACACCTCCAAAGTTCAGTCTTAGAAGCCTTGTTTTTTTGCTTCTCATGGTGCAAACAATCTGAAGCACATTAAATGATGTTGAGGTCTGGACTCTGGGGTGGTCAGTCCATTGTTAAGTAGCTTCGTTTTACCATTTTTGTCTATTTCCTTTTTTTTTTTAAGAAAAGGCTTCTTGACGGCTACACATCCTTTTAGACCTGTAGTATTGAGCTGTCTTCTCCAGAAGGATGGACAGAAACCTCTATGGATTTTTTCAGACCTGAAGCAAGAGTTTGATTTTCTGCCAGAGATAAAAGCTTTAAGTACTGTTTATCTGATGGTGACAATTTTGGTGATCTACCAAGTCTTGTACGGTTGTTAGGAATTCTTTTTCTCTATCTTTTAATCATTCCTTTATATCTAATTTCCTCAGAAATACCGGTCCCACTTTATATTAATTGTTTCTTATGACTATGTAATTACACATGAATAACATATATAACATCACTGTAACTACTGATGATTTAGACACAGCTGGATTACAGAAGTGCAGCCTATGCAATTACACATCTTTATCAACTTCAGTTTTGCCTCGTGTAATTACATAAGTGTATCTTCAACACAGGGACTTTCCTGTAAGTGTGTTAGTTACACTGTGGACAGTTCCTGTGTAGTTGTTGTATAGGTACAATGTAATAATGGAGTGGTAATAGAGACATTCCTTTGGGAAAATGCAACCCATTTAATTAATGTCACTAAAGTTACATTTTAAGATAAGGGTTCATCTGCTGTGAGGCAAAACTGAAGTTGTTCCTCTTGTATAATTACATAAAATCTACTTCTTTAATCCATCTGTAACAGTGACTAAATCATTAGTAGTTACATTGTTGTTGTATATGTTGTTCACACGTAACTACAGAGTTATTACAGACACTTAATATAAAGTTGGGACCGATCTCATGAAACATTTACATCTTGTACTTAATAGCTGTTTGGACTGGACAGTAAATAAATGAAGGATGGTCTCTCACTTTTGCACAGTACTCTGCCTCATATTAGTTTCAGAGTAGTCACCAAGATTAAGATTACTAACTGAATAGTAAGAATCCTGAATATTTTTGTTGTGAGAAGTGACTTAGGTGATGATTTCAGTGCAGTGTGTTATAAATGCACTCTTGAAAATGCAAAATGCTTCTCTTTTCTTTTGGAGAAGGTGCAAGACAGGAGAAAGCGAGCTTAAAAAGCAAACGGTTCGCAACAATTTGGAGTAGATTACATGATTCAGCTCCTGCTCGCTGCCCCCCCCTGCAGAGCGTCTGAGTCACACAGGCCTCATGCAGGGAGGAAAACGGATCATCCCCGACACCCTTCCACTTCCAGCTTTATGACACTCCACACTGACTTGTGCTGCAGGCTGCTGCGTGTGCCATGAATCCACACGCCACGCTGCTTATAGCGGTTTTGTACGCACATAAAGGAGGAAAGATGGAGGCAGTGTGCGCACGTAACGCTTTTCAACCTGGTAACAGGGCGTAAGAAGACACGGTGAAAGCCAGACGTTTCAAAGCTGGGTCACTGAATGAGGATTCACTTAGGAGTGTCTCATCTTCTGCCAATGACCTGCTAACGCACTGACACGTGTTGGGAAGTTAAGAAACTTGAGCAAAGTTAGCACTTTAAGTATGAACTCAACAGGGCCTGACGATGTGATCCTTCTGTGCCTCATACTGACACAAATTTTAAGAAGAAAAAGATGTTGAAGAGCAATAATATCAGCTGATATGATTGTCAGTTGTCAAATTTTTTAAAGCTTTAATGAACATAATTTTTTTCTTAATTTATTTTTCTTATTTTTCATCAGGTTTTTGTATGAATTTGCTACAAACAGTTATCCTCATCCATTTTACATGTTTGATTTTAAGCATTGTGTGGTATTTTATCTTCAAATTTATCAGTGATATATATATATATATATATATATATATATATATATATATATATATATATATATATATATAAACTGATGTACGAGCTGGTAACAGTTCAGTGCTAAGAAGGGAACAGTTGTCTTTGCGTCATGTATGTCTGTTTAATATGAAATGTTTTTAAATATCCATTTACTAATGATAAATTGTGTAACCTGATATAACTGTATCAGTATGATACAATGTATCAGTTGAGCCCTAGATCAAATGGCTAATTGTGAAAAGCACACAACAGTCTGAATCTTCTGTGAGTGAAAGTGCATGTGTTGAAAACAGATTAGCAGACAGTTAAAATATCTTAAAGTTGTCAAACATTTTTGTGCATAAATGATTAAAAACCACATCTAAGGTTTTTTTTTATTTATTATACTTAGAACAATGTGAAAAAAGTGGATTTTTTCATGTCACTTCTATAATATGAACATATCATTACTATCCAAATGAAAAGATGCATCTCAATTTTTAAAAATCTTTGCCTTTCTAGATTATTTGAGCACGGCAGCTGCTTTACATTGTGTGAAAATTTCATGATGATTGGACCAGCAGAAATGCTCTGAATTGGCTTGGAATAAAACCTCTCACATTAACTTACATTGAACATAAAGAACATTTCTGCCCTCTCCTGTAAAGTTACCATTTTAGAGATATTTGTTTTTCTTTGGTCAATGACTCTATGTGAACAGGGGTGCAGGACAGTGTTAACATCACATAATTTGTACCAATGAATCAACAACCTCTAGCTGAAAAAGATGAATCTCTCCTGTGAAATAATAATGAAACTATTCCAGAGAAACTTATGACATCTGAAGAGTTTAATGCCTCACGGAATGTTATTTTATTAATTAGTTAAGAAAATGCTGCCTGATGCCTGAGACATTGTTTTACAATAATTAGGATAAGATAATCCTTTATTAGTCCCACAGCGGGGAAATTCACAGTTGTGAGAAGGTTCTGGCCTAAAATGTGTATAAAGTACATTCATGGCAGGACAGGCCACTGTGACCTCAAATAGACCCCAGAGAAAATGTATTTTCAGATTTACGCAAGGCAAATATATTTATATAGCACCTTTCAAACACTCAAAGTCATTCAAAGTGCTTTACACATGAGAAAAAACACTATTTAGCACTATTCTACCATTATCAGTGTTACACATGCAGGTTCACCGGTGGTTTTGGATAGTAAATAACATGCTTGTATTTGTGTTGTAGACATTGTGACGTCTGGCCCCTTTCACCACCACTGTAAAGACATTGGAGTCCGTAAGTTTCACATTAATTTCACATTAAACCACTCTGAATGACTTTTTTTGCATCTCAACAATAAAATTATCCAGAAGCAAATCAGTGGACCTCCCCTTTAACATAAGAGCAGTGAAGTGCTAGCAGACATTGGCCTTTTCAAGCATTTTCAAGGAACTTTTTTTTCACATAACTATGAGCATGGCCATCTTAAATGAAGCTTATTTTAAAGCTTAGTCATTTTTAAATAATAAAATATCATCTGTTACTCTAAAACATGGGTCTTGAATTAAAATTCAATAAGGTCCAGTTAGAGAAAATCTCCTCAGGCAAAGGTCTGGAACATCATAAAGTCTAACTAGATACAGATTGATGATTCAGTGCCATATACTGTTTACTGAAGTAGCCTAGTAGTTATATCAACATCTTCTGTAGTCAACCACTGAATGTCAAATCAAATGAAGTACAGTTCAGTAATACTTCAGCAACGTTCATTGTCAGTTTTCTCTTTTCAGAGCATGCATGTTAAATAACTTCCCTCTGACTCACGTTCTTCTCTGGCTGCTCTGTCTCGCCTCATCTCTCCCCTGTATGTGCGTCGCTCACTCAGTGCTCATCATAATGAACAGGTCTGATTGGCTGAGTTGCGTCACCTGTGATATTTACAGTGCATGCAATTGGTCTGTGAGTTTCCCGGGTGCTAAAGGGTTACTGGTAAGGCTAGAAAAGGTATGCAGATTCAAATAGTCTAAATTAAATATTTCTCCATAGTTTATCAGCTATAGGTCCAGGTCCACATAGGATAGCATCTGGGTCCGGACTCGGACCGCGGTGTACCTGTCAGCAACCTCTGCTCTAAAGTATCAGTATTAGTACTGGGTAGGAAAAAGTGGTATTGTGCCATTTTTAAATGTAACAAAGTAATACATTCTGAGGGCCTAGAAAAATTAAAGTGTAAAAATAGGATTTATACAGTAATATGAGAGGCAGGAAAAAAATCTGATTATCAACAGTAGGATTGTGGCTGCAAGAGAGAGAAAACATACAAATAATATCTGACAAAAACAAAGTCCACGCTAATGGCATCACTATTTATAGAGCCACTATATCCCAATTAGTCAAATGCGTAAAAAGCTTGATGTTATCAAGCGTTAGCTTTCATGTTAGATTTTCTCCCTCCCTCCCATCCTTTCTGCTGTACCTTTTAGCTGCAGGCCCAGCTTTGCTCTTTTTTATTTAATTTACTGCCAGCCTGTTTTATTTATTTCGCATGTTGCACAAATTGCTTTTTGACCTTGCCTGTTATGAAGCATAAATGAATTGAAAAGCCATTGATACGCAGAAGTCTGAGCGCTGACTGTGCTCTGGCATTAATCTTCCCACCTGCAGGGACACTGCCACAAGGGTCAGGTTTTTTCCTCTCCATTATCTTAAGAGGGCAGAGAAAACCTCCTTGTAGCCCTCTGCACTGGCCAAAAAAGCACGAACACTGCCACCTCTCCCTTTTCATCTCTCTCACTTTTTTTCTGCAGAGCTCCGGAAAATGCATCTCTTGCATTCTCTTATGACAGTGACAGAGTGAACAGAGGCCTTTTGTTGTATTCCTCGTTATTTGTAATGTTGTGTTCTTGGTTACTAGTCTCAGTGATGCAACAGATTCTCTGATCCTGCTTCCTTACTTCCATCCAGTTGCTTACATTTAAGCTAAATATGTGAGTATTCTTGTTTATGTAGGTCTTTCTTAGTAAGGCCGTATTTTTCTGAAGAAATGTTTTACATCATGTAGAATTCATTGCAGTTTGATCAAGATTTAAGTAACGCTTTTAATGCAATTTAAAAAAATTGTCATCTTGAAAACCTTATATCATTGACTCAATTACATGACACCTACTTCCTAGCTCTTCATGAAAACTGACATAAACCTTCATTAATATTTATAAAAACATATTTGAATAGACATCATCTGTCATAAAGCCTGCTTTTGTTAACATTATGTCAAGGTGACATAACACTTATGTCAGGCAACATCATATTTTTTCTTGGTTGAACTGACAGCACATTCTGACTGACTTTGTAGCTCAGTGCATGTTAGTGACATAATGCTGTAATAATCCTACATAATGTCACGTCAACAGCATTATGTCATTGTGACATACACTGAGTTATAAAGTCAGATATTACAAAGTGCTCTGTTATTTCATCCCAGAAATCTGACATAGGTGTTATGTCAGACATAGGTGTCATTGACTTCAAAACTAACAAATGCAATTTTTACGACAAATTATGCCTGTTGGAATGAGTGTTTATACATGTTTATGAAGGTGTATGTAAGTTGTCTTGAAGGGTTTTTGTAGGCATTATGTAGCTTTATAAACACTCCCCCTGAGTAAAGTGTTACATGGTTCTCCTCTTACCCTAAAATATAGTCCATTAGCCAAGACATGAAGTTTTGCACTGGAGCTACAAGCAGTAGAAACTCATAACCTTTTGGAGATGTTTAACATCATACAAACTGCATGCCTATATCCTCACACGCTGGCTTCAAGTAGCTTTGAATCGCTGAGCAATCTTAAATAGATGTGCTTATATGATTTCCATAGTTTATGAAACCACATAAGCTTATCATGTGGTTTCATACATGTCTGCAGGCCAGTGCAGACATTCTGAGGGGCAAGGGCTCAAGGGAATGAAGGGCAACATATGTGTGAATCAAATTTCATTTAGTTTAGAGTGTATTACAGCCACCTGTATCATGAGACGAGACAGTGCGATCATGTTTCAGAGGAAGCCAAACATGTTAAGATTTTTCCTAAGGTAGACAAAAATATTAGGTTTACTGCCCAAGCAGAGATTTGAACTCCAGTCTCCAGAAGAACAGGTTATAATGTTATTCACTGTGCTACCTGATTATTTTGTGCGAATTATTCGTGTCCTTGTTACCGCCTGGTTGGATGCTGTTCAAAAGTACCACATTATGAAATATTATGCTTCCTTTAAGAATAAACACGCTGGCCTCAAGCTGCCCTGGGGTCTGTCTGAGCAGCCTGACAGCCTGAGATTTGGCAGAAATATGGAAAAACGTACATACATTTGACTATTTTCCTATTTACTATGCAAAATAACTAATGAACATACATCTTCTCTGTTTCTGTATGTAATGTTGATGAGGGTAAAATTAGAGTAAATCTGAAAGAAGTTTTCTTTGGGTGCTACTTTTCCTTGCCACCCTACAAACCTGCATGCAGTTTAAAAGTCTGTTTTAGGCCAAAGCCTTCTCAGAACAGTCATCTAACAGGGACAGGCATCATGCAGTGTATTTTCTTTCCTCTTTTGTTTAGCGTGACCTCTATTTGTCATGTAAAGCAAGCATGTCTGTGTATTTTCAAGCTCTGAAGTGCAGCCTTTAAAGCGAAGCCTGCCACCATCCGCTCATGGTGTCATGCACTGTGCAGCATGTGACATGTTTTTCCATCACGTCCACTCACGCTCTGGTGTCACACCGTTCTTGCATTCATTCCAGCTCCTGAGCAGGATCTATGGCGTGTCAACACGTTTCCACCATGCTAATGTCTCCAGTGCCAGAGCTGCCGTTAAAGCTGTTGACCAGATAGAACTCTGGCAATGGGATTTCAGCCCAAACTGTCAGATCACATTCTGCACACACTTTGGGTCCGTGTTATCTCCTTTCACTGCTTTCCTTACTGCTCTAATTCAGTGCATTGCTCTCCGAGCGCGATTTTGTCAACTTGCTCGGCTGTTAAAAGCAATGTTGGCCAAGGCCACAGGTCATTCACGACTGAAATGATCCATTCTAGCGGTCCTGGATGAACAGCGCTTGTTATTGTGCCATATTTTTCCTTAACAAGCTTACACAGTAGCCTACCATTGTATATGCTCCACCTACTCATGTTGTTTTCCCACACAAACAGTTGTTTGCTTATTCCTACCCTGTCCTCCCTGATATTTTTGCAGAAAAATCTACATGACTGCTTCGTACGATGATTTCATCTGGGCATTCTTCTGCCATAACATGAATGAAAATAGAGGACTCCACACTTAAAAGGGATTTTTGATTAAGTTTGATATTGTCAGCATCGTTCATTGTCAGTTTGGGCCACAAGCTCCATAGTTATAGCTAAAATATAGCTATATTAGCAATCAAATGAAAATACTAGTTTAATTTTAAGTTGTTGTGTTGCATTAGTTACTCATTCTACAATGAAAGTTGATAACATGGTTGAGTTAGTTTTTATGTAGTTTGTTTCTTTTCATTTCTACTAGAATGCATTTGCTTTGTGCATTGTGTTCAGTCTGAATCAGCTGGGTTTTTAACCTCATTGCCTGATTTGGCATGCTTTTGTCAGGCACTCTTCATGTAGTGTAATTTGGAGAGAGCATGATCGAGCTAGAGAGAGTAGGGGAGAGCAGGGAAAGGATTAGAAGTGAGGGATTGCTTTGCCAGCAGGGTGGTGTGAGGTGAAAATAAGGGAAGGAGAATTTCATTTGCATACCCAGCATGCCATCCGGACCTTTCTGGAGAGCTTGTGCCTTCTCCACCACTGAGCTTGGCAAGTGCCTGCTCATTCTACTGGGTTAAGTTTATAAGCCGGGTGGGGGGGCCGATGGCACGGGGAAGGCTTTAAAGCTTCGTAAAGGGAGTCTGTGGGGCAAGAGGGTGCCATCGGAGCCCATTTACATGTTTGCGCAGTGTAAAAAAGAGATTGAAATCCTTGACACGGCGCACACCCCGAGGAATTAGCCCAATTCGCAAGCTAGGCAAAGATGGCCTTGTTGTGGCGTGAGGGCTTGTAAGGTAATTTTCAGCGAGCAAACAAGTGATCTCATTATCCACCTGCACCTGAGATGTCCAGGAACCCCCCTACTCGCCCCCCACGAATCCCTCATTCACTCACTCCTCCATCCATCCTCTCTTTCTCATCGTCCGTCGTCCAGGCCTTAGCTTTATTAGAGCACAACATCTTTTCCAGTGACTGCACTTGTGCGCGCCGGTTCAGGGTCAAGTCAAGGGCGCCACAGCCTAGATTGAAATCATTTGTCACTCAGGGAGTGGATTTGGGCGCAGCAGACGGGATACGTTCCCTCGCTCTCTCCGCCAGCACCTTTGACACCACGAGCATCCGGACTACGCAGATGTGCCCCCGGAACACATTACGCCAACGAGACCCCCTTTATTTCACATTAGCCCGGCCTCTCTAACAGCGCGCCATCGGCTGCGGAAGAGGAAAAGGCACTCTGGTGCAGTCAGCATATATTCTAGAGTGTTCGGGAGCTGTTTCCGGCCTCGCTTTGACAGCGCTAAAATTGCCCCTCAAGTGACCGCGATAATCACCACGCCTTTCACAGCTGAAAGCGACAAAAAGCGAATAGGGAGGCAGGAAAAAAAAGAATGAGAAACAATTCTGTTGGAGGGGCCGCTTGTTTCTTAACTGTTGTAACGGTGTAAAGTGTTGCAATTTAGTTGAGAGCACACAGGGTTTTTTTCTGTTTCTGTGTCTCCTGCCATCTCTCTCTCTCTCTTTCTCTCTCACTCGCTCGCTCTTTTTTTTCTTCATGGTCAGCAGGAGCTTGCATGAACAATGGCTGGTGCTGAGGTAGCATGTGGAAAATGACTTTAATACACCATATAGAATGGCTTATTGCTTTGGTCAATAGGCTGCAGTGAGGACGGTGCATTTGGCCGCTTGGGAAGGTTACTGCTCTCTGAACTGCATGACTGATACAGCCAGGCCTTCTTATGGGCTCCCAAATGGAACAACCCCGACATTAAATGTAAGATTAGCCCACAGACATACTAGATATAGATGGCTACACATATTGTACATACAGGTTGCATGCATGTAAATAGCCGGCAAGTACAGTGATACGGCCTCTGGTTTATTGTTAAAGGCCGTAGTTGTGTAATGTGGTGATGCATTTTGTGAATTTGTGTCTTTTGCACAGAAAATAAAAAAAAAAGCAACAGGAGCATTTTGTCTGATTTCCTCTGGAAAGAATGAAAGACAGAACGGGTCTTCTAGCCAAGACAAAAGAAAACTGAGGGCATGTTGAAGAGTCAGTGACCGTATCTACATGCATTCACACTAAAAATCTGGTCATTACCTGATTGCAGGCAGAATGTACCAGTGGTCACACAAATAGCGTGTTACGAAATTTTATATTCAAGAAATCCAATAAAGGCACCTCTATTTCTAGCCAAATAAACAGGTTATTCAGTGTATGTGTACAGGTATAATGTAGTGATGAGCTGCTTTGGAAGAAATAAACCCTGTAGACCTAATTCAAAATTACACCTGCATCAACACATCAAAAACAGAAACAACTAAAGTTCTAGTTCTAGTTCTAATTTTATTGTTATGATTATTATTAAACTACGTCTTTAGTCACTTCTTTGTTTCGTTTATTGGAACATTAACAGGCAACTGTGCATACATAATGCACTTACAAAGAATTCATTATGTATTTAGACAGAAATCAAATTATTGACTGAGACGTGTAGTTTACCCATTATCAGATTATCAAACAAAGTCATTTAGAGGGATTTGTGAAATGCTCTGTCCTAAACAAACTCAAGTCTGAATTGTTCACAGTGGTGGTGAAAGGACCCAGACGTTGGAAGCATTTAATGCCTCTAAACACTCCCCACAGAAAGTTATAAAACAAAATGTTTGCATATAAACTGTCTGGTGAGACACTGGTTTACAGAAGATTTGAAATAACCTTTTTTTTATTTTTATTAAATCCATTCATGACAGAGTGGTGTATGCAGGTCATTGTACGGCAAAGCAGACCCAGACTTTCCCCATATTTGGTCATGATCAACGTCTACAGATATCTTCAAAAATTGTCTACAAAACAAACAGCCATAATTTTTTACTATCCAAACCATCACATGTCTTCTAAGTAAGTTTATATACACAAAATTAGACACAGAGTGGTTTTGGGTAGTAAAACAACATGGCTGTTTGTTTTGTAGACATTGTGACCCATGGTTCCTATCACCACTGTAAATGAATCTGTCAGTAAGTTTGTCTACAATCAGCCCTTTCACATCAAACCACTCGGGATGGCTGTGTTTACATCTCAGTAATTGAGTTATACAGACAATTTGAAAAATCCTCTAACGAAGCGGAATTCCTCTATAAGGGCATGTATATATGCTGAATAAAATGATTTCCAAAATCTGATTTTTGGCAGTTATCAGATAACCCTGTACATGTAAATGTGTTCAGTGTGCCGGTAAACGGGTGAGATTGAGAGATCATTAAGGGCAGAGCTTTTTCTTCTCAGTGTGTTCTAATTGGCCCAGAGGAAAGCTCTCCATATGTGCTCTCTCTAATGTAGCGCAGACTGCTTTAACACATGCTGTAGGAGACCACAGCCAGGTGGGTTAAGTAGCTCACACATGTATGCACACAGGCAAAGATTTTCTGGTTGAATCACTTGTTTAGCATGCCAGGTGTGTGTTCACCCATTTGCACATACATGATTTGATACTTTTCTCTACCATAAATTATTAAATAAAGATTTAGACACATTTTAATTTATGTTTGGGCAACCACATTTTCTGATGTGTACAGGATTTCCATATGAATGAAATAAATTACAAAATTGACACACATGAATCAGGTACACATTTGAATTTCAACATGTCCTTTTTTGGTGGATAAAGGACCCATAACATGGAAATGAATTTTGCTTGCATGAATTTTGAAATGAAAGAGCTTTTATTATGTAAACATTATTTATATAATACGCATTTATGTTGTATAAATCTCAAAACATATTCACTCCACAGTTCTTACAGGCCATTTATGGAAACTAAGCTGCAGAAACAGCCCATGAATTCATTGTTTTGATGTTATGTAAACCAATATATATATATCCACCTAAACAGCCTACAGCAGTTAAACTCCGCCCATTCACACTGAAGTTATAAATGAATGAGGCACAACACAGAACAGCCAATCAGGACAGTTATTTTTAGATATCAGTTTTAAAGGACCGATATAATGGAAAACATTTTTTCTCACTGAAATAAAAGAGCTTAATGTAATATGAAAATATGGAAGTTATGGAAATGTACCTGCAAAAACAGCCAATTTTTAATACATTGTGTTTCTGATGTCATTACAACATTTAAGTACATCTCCTACTGCCGTTTAGCTCCAAACACTCACGCTAAAGTTTTAAAGAGTGTTTCAGCCTAAACCACTTTCTGGATGAGGTAGGATACAGGGCAGCCAATCAGAACAGAGGTCGTTTACATATCAGTCTTAAAGGGATAAAGAGATGTTGGAAAATAGTCATGTAGAAAGGTATTATTACTGTTTTGGTACATGAAACCACAAAAATGTCATAAGTTGACTTCTGTGAACAAAATAATTCACAAAAAATGTAGGATATGGGCCCTTTAAAGTACACACCTCAGTGGCCACAACATAAAGAACATTCCACAATGTCCATTTCTTTTACGCTTTTTCAGCCATCAAACGCAGATGAGAAAAAGCGGTCAGCTGCTTGCTCTCCACTGTGCTGTCCAATTCACACGTCTGGAATATAATTGCCCTGGACAACATTCTCCCTGGCCAGGTCAGCCTGCTGTCCTTGTTATTAGTTCCGGCCTTATCAGCCAACCAGGCCTGCCCAGGTCAGTGGAACCTGGCTGCAAGGTGACCTGGAGGTCACGTTCAACAGTTTCAGGGGTCAGAGGGTCGACAATACTGACTGCACTCAGTTCAGCTTCTCTAATAAGGAGGTGAAACAGGGTGGGGGAGCTGAGGCGGAACTAGGCTCTTTTCATTAGCCAGAGTTTATTTCTTTATTAGGTGACCAGGGAACACAGGTTCTGTGGTCAGGTTTATGCCTGAGAATGTGGGATCTGAGCAAAGATTCATGTTACTATTGACCTCACCAATTGTATTTAAAGCTGTGTTTAATTCAACTCAGTGTTTATTATAAGGGTGCAATACAATGAAAATCTCTATTATGGGCTGACTATTCCTGAAGGTTGCAGTAAGCCTGTAGATGCCATGCATTCCAGTGATTTTACCATGATAAATGCAACTAATTCTTCAAATGTTCAGCATAATTAAAATGTTACGATGTAAACAAAGTCATTCAGAGTATTTTAATGTAAAATAGTGCACTTATAGAGAATCTTAACAATTTGGATTTCTTTATAGCGGTGGTGATAAGAACCAGGAGTCGCAATGTATCACAATGCAAATATAGGATTATGTCAATTGGATATAATGCAGTGCAGTATGTGAATTGTTTAATAATAATATAAATTATTAGTCATAGTGTTTGGAAGTATTTTTTAATGCAGCATTACTGGTCCTTTTTTCCTGTTCAAACTCATAAGACCTCAGTTGTTTGTTGTGATATTGTGATATTGTAATGTAATGTATTTGCCATATCGTCCACACCTAACATACAGCTCTTATTAAATTACCCTAATAGTTTACATATGAAATGTAAGTCTAATATCCATTACACAACATACTGTCTCTGTCAGGAGTAGGAAAGGTCCACTTGGGAATCTCGTTTCATTAATTTACATCCAAATTTAAAACTGTTTTTCCTTCTCCTAAAAAAAGTAACTGTTTAGGAGAAGGTTTTGTTGCAGCCATGATGTGCTAGTAGTTCTAGGAGTTCTTTAATTCATTTCAGCACACAGACTGTCCCTGTGCTTGTACATACTGTACACAGTACACTCTAAGAAAAAAAAGCATATGATGCTGTCACTGGGGCAGTTCCCCTCTTGTAACTGGGGCAGTTCCCCTCTTGTCACTGGGGCAGGACCCTCAAGGGTGCATCTGAATACCTTTAGCCAGAGAACATAATTGTATGATAGTCCACTGAAACGATATTTTCTAAGATGTATTGACTCCACACACCCCGTCACGTCTGCAGGCTTTTTAATGTATTGTTGTTTTAAAACATTAGATTATGAAAAGGAACACATACATACTTTTCACCTGGAAAAAAACTTATTTAAAGTCTAGAACTGGACCTTAAAACCATTGTTGTACCTTTGAGGGTACATTTACTTTGAATGACTTTAATGATACCGTTAAATATACAGGTTACACACCCTTTGTTTGATTGAGTTTAATTATTCGTCATTTATGTGTACTGTTTCAGCTAACAGTGTATTTTGTAGCTGAGCTGCCTATTTTGGACTGCTAATAATAACTAGCAGCTATTACTAAATTATTACTTAATATTAGTTCAAATATACATTTTAAGTAAAATATACATTACCACAAAATATAACACTTTTATTTAATTCACTACATAAATGTACAGTACAGTGAAAATCTCCTTTGTGACTGAAATTGACTGCACAGTAAAATGTACACTTTAAGTAGGATATGGATGTGGCATACCAGCACTTGTACATATTTTTCCACTAACATTTGCAAAACCTTCAGCGCTCCATTTGATGATGCATTAAGGCACATTTGCATTATTGTTACTTAAAGCCTGCTTTACATCAGAAGCAGTGTTTCTTACAGCGACGCTGCTCTCTGTGGACAGTGAAAGTGCAAAGGCCTGATTTATGCAGTGGCTGGCGTGGCCCTCTCAGCACAATCGTTTTCATTAACTCTTCCACGGCCCAGGCCTCTTAAGGGATTAACTTTAAAAGACACCCCAGGACTGGAGGCGACGGAGAGAAAACTGTATCTGATAGGAGGGACTGATAATGGGGCTTTGTGCCATAATTGCCCCAGTGTAACCCTGACAATTCCGCTTGAGCTGTGTAAACACCAGGCCGTGGAGATGCCAGCCGGGCTTAGCCAGGGATCTGTTTCAGTTTAGTGAAGAATGTGGAGAGATGGACCCATGATGCCACTTGATTAATGGAGGAGATATAGTATCTGGAAGAGTGTGAGTCCACAATGTGTCTGTGCATTCTTTAAAGGAATTGTAGGCTAACAAATCAATTTACATCATTTTTCTGTAGCCCAGATGTAGTCACTCAGCCAAGATGTGATGGGTGTCTGAAGTTGGAGCTACAGGATATTGTATCTAACATGTAATGGTAACTTGTTGTCTACCAGTTAACATTGTGCAAACTGCATGCCTAAATCATAACTGTAGGTCATACTGTTTTCTTTTTAAATGAACAAAAGATTGTTGCCGTCAGTGGCAACCCATTCAGTTTTCCCTATAAATTAAGGATTTTTTCCTTTGTTTTGTCTCCATATGATCTGGTCTAGTACCTTTTCATATAAACTACGGCCAGTTAATGACAATAATTCTGTTGCATTTAAATATATTTTCCACTGTCTGTTTTATTACACTAACTACCAGCTGACTTACTACTGCCCCAGAAAAGGTTGTGGGGTTGCGTGCGGGTGGGGGCGGGAGCGCGAATATAAATATAAATATAACTTTTTCATGATAAAATAGATTTCTTCAGACACCTGATATCAGATTACCAGAGGAAAATTTCTTATTTTAAAGACATGGATAACCTGCTGTAGCTGGTTATTATTTTAACAGTAGAAAGATATTATACATCGTTAACTGAATTTAAGGTTTACAGTGTAGGGTGTTCTGACTCTGTTACGTAAGTCTGATTGATTATCTCAGCTAACAAATAAGAGTTGACTTTTTCAGCTCCAAAATAGCTCTTCATTTAGTAGCATTGACCATTATTTTTTTCAATATTATGTTTACATTCTTAAGCAAGATTATCCATCATTTCATTTTCACTACAACCTTAATCTGCTTTCTGTATAACTAATAAACAAAAACCTCATTATGTTTGTTGTTTAAACAAGAAATAAAGTCAGGTGTTATGTGCTTTCACTACATGAATCCTGAGAGGAGAGAGATCACAAGCATAAAGTGATCAACAGAGTAAAGATTCATTTTCAGATACAGTGTCATAGAATTTACTTGTTTGTTTTGTTGTAATTTTCTTTTTTTTTTAATGAGAGTGTGGTCCCAGTGTTCTCCAAAAACAGCTGAAAGATTTGTGTAAAACACATAATTAGTTTACAGTCTCTAGGGGTTGACATCTATGCATTGCATAGCTAAAAACAGTAGTAGCAGCTAACCTCAGGCCTAAGTTTTGCCTGTTCTTTATTATTTTTCCATAACGTATATGTGCAGCGTTTCTTTTTCACACACAGACATGGGAACTAAGCATTTTTTTCATGAGAAAGTATAATCCAGACCCAGAGGGACCCCCCCCCCCCCCCCCCCCCCCCCCACACACACACATACATATACACACGTACTGTGTGCTATGTTCACTCAAACACTTACAGTGTTACTTTTAGTCCACAGAAACTAAATATTTTCTGGGGAAAGTATGATCCATAGCTGCCAGGGTAGAGGTGAAACTGATATAAGGGTCCTGTGCAGGACAGAGCCCACATCTTCTGCCACCATAATGGCTAAAAGGAGGTTCACAGACTCTGAAGTCCCTGAACTTGAGCAAGAAGATGGCCATGATTTACAAGAAGATAGGGAAATAGAAGAAGAGGCATCAGAAACAGAGAACAATGTTGAAATCAATTCAGACAATGAGGAATTATTCTCTGATGAAACTGATGTGCATCACAATGATGAACAGCAGGCATTCATGTCCAAAAATACCCAAAGCGCATGTTCTCATCTGAAACTTGGAGTAGAATGGCCTCAAAATATGATTAGACTGACTCTAGTGCCCACAAGATCTTCAGGAAAAATGTCTAAAACTATTTTGGTTTCATCTATAACCTAAGGGTCAATTTTGACCCATAACATGAAAATTGTGAATTTATTCATAATTTGATGTAATCAATACAAATACAATATCTGTGAAGTACATACATGCTAGAAAGAGATAATACAGTAGAATATGTGGCTCTTGCATTCAAAACAGCAACAGTGCTCTAACGTGTGTTTTTTAATGAAACTTAATGTCTTTAATGTCTTATTTTAAGGTAATTATGATTATTATGAACAGTAAAATAAACTAATTAAATAAGTTAATCTCTAGGTTATTCAAGGGGATTAAGTTGGGAAAGTAGGGTCAAATGGAATTGCGCAGTAGCATATGTTCTAGGACTGCTTTGAGGTGGTTTAGCTATACATGGTCAAAATTCACCCTCAAAGATTAATTATGTATCTGGTTTGTGAACATAATAGGAGAGTTAAGATTACTTAAACACTTAACATGCGGTTTGCACAGTTCTATTTGATGGTACAAATTCTTCTGTTCCTTGTATTGGTCTTGTAGATCCATTATAACATCTAAAGAAGCAAATTTGAGACAATAAACATACCTTGACTGATTGGTTGCAGTTGAGAAATTATATGATTTAGATTTTTTACTATCATTTATTTTTTGAATAACTTTAAATATAGTAGGAATTCAGTCTCCTAAGCAGCACCTGTTCTACATATTCAGCCAAACATTTTGGAAGCAAGCAGATCTATTCAATTAAAGATTGAGCTATTTAGTCGGACTGGTATGGATTAGCGAATCGCTGGCTTCAGCTGTAAAACAAGGCAGGACTATGTCCTCTTGTCCTTAAGCCAGCTTCTTGCTTGTAGTTCTTTAAGCCCTATTGATCCCCAGGTGTTCCTGTGCTCAGGTTTTCAAAGTCACTGAGCTTACATTGCGCCGGATTTATCTGTTTTGCTCTTTAAAACAGAGAACAAAACACGGCTTGTTCGCTGGACACTGAACTCCTGCTGCTCTTGGCCTTCACCAGCATCCGGCCTGCATGCTCTTGGGTGGCGCCAGGGCTCTTTTCATATCGAATCAAGTGTTATTGAGTTCCATCATGCACACACACATACACACACGCCCACCTCTTTTTCCATCCCGCCGGCCACGGAGTGGGGCCTTTAATGAATGAGGGATTACCTGCCACCCAACCTGTAATCTGACCTCATTACATCCGAATGACATGCTCAAAGGGGTCGCTCCTGGGCGGCTGAAGCAGCGTTTGCCTGAAAAGTGCCCGTGGTGCAGCTCCACAGACCTCCCAAGTCGACAGCAACATGCTCTACCGCCCATACCTGTTCCCTGAAGCAGATTGTTCCTTTTTCCCCCTGTAAAAGCCACGTGATTAAAGCCGCCAGAGCGTGAATGGGATTCGGACGAGTGAGGGTTACCGCAGGCCTGGTGTTGGTAGCCTCTGCAGGGCCTTATTTGATTTGTTGTAATGCGAATAAATGGATCTGAGATCTGCTTGTATTGACAACTTTAATGTATGTATGTCTGATATGTATACCAAAGGGGAATTCCACAAAATTTTCAAGATTTCTGCATTATTTAATCACTGAAATGTAAAGAGCATCTGAGTGGTTTGATGTGCAATGTGCCATTTGGAGAATACGGTCAAGTCACAGTTGTTCACTACAGTGGTGATAGGAACTAGGTGTCTGCATTTAATGCCTCTTAAAGTTATCTTACAAAAAAGTTATGACATGAAATCGTTCCAGTCCGTTACAGTTCTGGGTCAGTCTAAGTAGTTATTGAAGGACTAAACACTAGAGAGACATATGGAAGGAACTGCAGTTCTTTTTGGGTAATTTAGCCTTGGTTTAGCATTTAGCATAACAGCCTGGTAGCCTGTGTTTCCCTGTCTGCGGTACACCTCTGTCAATAAGTGTCATCCCAGAGCGACCTTTCGCTTCAACCAAGCCGAGATGTCCAGGACTCATCTACTGTTGCTGTTAGCATAAATGTAAAATTGACTAAAATCCAGCAAAGTATGATGCTTAGAGATGTAAGCACGAGTATGAATTCAGATGTGAACAATTAGGAACAGTATTCAGCGTAGTTTTTGCTGAGCCACAGAAGCTGCAGCATGTAAACACTACAGGTTTATTCATATATTTTTCAGTTCTGTCATTTTGCACAATAAAAATAATGCAACTGCTGTTTATATATAGTAAATATACAAAAATAGATCAGCTTTAAGAATCTGAATTAGCTCTGTGGTTACACAGAGCACATCATTTACCAAAATAAAATACGAAAAATATTTATCAGCTGATACTCAAGGATCAGGTATCAGGAGGTAAAAAGTGATATTGGTTCATACCTAATTTTCAGCATTACTTATATAATCTCAGAATACACATGTAGGGTTTACTAGCAGAGGTATGTATTCAAGTCTGACACAAGTCATGAATGTAATGACTTGAGACGCAACTTGACGAAATCGAAAAAGACTTGCGACGCGATTTTGACTACAACAACAGTGACTTCATTTGAGCCTCACGACTCAGAAAGACTCAAGACCCAAAGTGGAAGAGGCATGGAGAGGCATCTGACCGGACTCTACGCAGATGCTTACTGTTCATGTGAATGGATTTGTTTCTTGCCATTTGATGTACTGCAGCATCCTCAAAAGTCTGTTACTGTTCATTTATTTTGGAAGAGCATTGAAGTGTCAACGTTCATCTCTGTAAGCTAGAAACAAGAGGCAGCAGTAGCATCGGTAAGCCTTCTCTCAGTGCTTAAACTCTTGCTTGAGAAATTTAATAGACAAACTGACCGTTTTCCTCATGGCAGCAAAGCAAAAGAAACACAGCTCTCCTTTGCAGTTGAAACAAGTGCAATATAAGATGACAAGCTTTATATTCAGATTACATAGTGCTGCAGGTGGGTGTCAGAATGTAACTGCTGCACCATTTAAAGAGGAACAGAAAATTTGAATGAATAAAAATTTTGAAAAATAAATAAACAAATAAAAAGTCAAGCTTCATACGTTTACCATCATTGTGCTGTCTTTTCTGTTAACTTAGTTCAGCTTTGGTTTCTGATGTTATCTAAATTGTTTTCAAACCAGCAGTTGGTTTTAGTTAGCTGAAGTAGTTGTAGTTGATATAAACTGATCTAGTTGATCTAGTTTTGTTTTAATCCTTTCCCAAAGATCATAAAAAAATCACCTTTTAATATAAAGTTTTATTAAGTTTAATAGTATTTTATTTCTATTTCTTTCCATTTGTAGTAAAAGAGCAATTTGCACTGCTCTTTGCATATGCTAGGTATGCCAGTGTATCTGCCATGGTTACCTATGTACCATAGATGTTGTATTTTATTTGGAAGGATGGAAAAAATGTATAAAAAGTAATATACAGCCATACACTACTTACGCGCTGCATATTGCATATTAACTTGTGTGACTTGAAGATTAGCACATAGGACTTGAATTAAGGCTTGCCTGTATTGACTTGGGACTTAATTTAACACACAAGACTTACTTGTTACTTGTTACTTAGTGACTTGTAACCACCTGTGTTTACTTGTCTTTTTGGGTAGCATGTAAAATTGCTATATTAATGCTGCAGATATTGAGACCCCAGTTCCTGTCACTACCACTGTAAAAAATCAGTCAGTCAGTAAATTTCTCTACAATGAGCCATTGCACATCAAACCATTCTGAATAATTGATTACATCTTAACCATTACATTATGCAGAAAGTTTAAAAAATATTTTTGATGTCTGATTCTTCCACTAGCAGTTACAAAATAAAAGCACTTTGTTGTACCTCTGATGGGTTGATTGGTTCACTGCTTGTCACTGGGAGGTAAAAGTAGTCAACACTGAAGCCACTACATACTGAACAGCAGGATGTCATGTTGTTATAGATTTCCAATAAAACCACTGGCTTTTGTAGGATTTTGAAAGCCTTCTGGAAATGTTTGTAAATGTTCTGAATGCTCTAAAGGAGACTTCTTTTATTGGCTTTTTGAAAATAAAGTCAGAGGTGTGTTGAGGAGTTACACTGTTTGCATTATTAATGCTATACAAGATGGTTACAGGAATTGCAATCGTCAGGTAAAATGAAGGCAATTTTTCTGTCTGTCGCTGTTCACCATTTCTCTTCTCCCTTGTCTCTGCCAGGATGAAATATCCCAACCTGTTCCTTACATTTTCCTCCCTCTATCCCTTTATCCCTCTCCCTCGTTCCTCATCTCTCGCTCGAGCTGTGCTGATGACAGCTTGCTGGCGCTCCGACAGTGTTGTTCTGCAGAACGGAGGGCGGTGGGGATGGTGGTGGGGATGGTGTTGGGGAGGGGGTGGGGGTCAGAGGCAGCGGCGGGGGCCATGACATCACCCCGATCAGGCCTGATTGGGCTGTCTGAGCGGGATGGCCCATATGCCTTTAATACAGTACCAGATGTGGAGAGGGTTAGCCTCTCCTACGCTGCTCCAAGCCAGCCGTATCAGCTGAGGTCATGCTTATTGCCTGCTAGTAAAAATAAGCTTTAATGGGAGCAAACTGCTAGACTCCGATGATTGGGTGGGGATGATTTGTATTTCAGATGGTCTCTGTCCGTGCGTGCTCTGTAGGGAGCGTATATGTGTGTGAGTGTGTGTGTGTAAGGGAGATAAGATGAATTACGAAGGATCCATTGCTAGAAATATGGCTGCTCTGCAGGGTTGTGTTGGGGGGTGTTTTTGGTGAATGGGTGTATTTTGTTAGTTTGCACATTAGATTGTCTTTGTCATTTTTTTGTGTTTACATGTATGTGTATGTATTTGCAGCTGTCAGAGTATGAGCACAGATTTTTAAAACTCAACTATACTGAGTTCAATACCATAATGAATTAATTACTTAGTTTTAGTTTTAGTGTAAATGAGTGCTGTGTAACTTAACAGTTAAATCATTAAAATCTAGCTGATTTTAAATGACATGCATTAGTCTGGTATGCTACATTAATTTTCTTGGATTGAGTAGGGTTTCAGTGAAGAAGAATGGGTTTTGTTCCATGTCAAAAAAGTGCTGCTGTTCTGTTAAATGCGGCCCCTACAGACCCCAAGTCTGTCTATGGACAGCTTCATATAAAGTTGTTTCATTCACAATAGCATGTTGTGTGTTCAAGTACTGAGCAAACACGCTGAGAATCAGTGCTACAGCAGCTTGCAAGGCACACTATTTAATAAAATATGCTCAGCTGGACAGTACACTCTCTCTGCAGCCAATTTTGTAATTCCAAGACAATTTGTAAAAAAAAAAAAAATGCCATATTAATGTTTACACCTTGTAATTCTATTCAGTTAAATATTTGAATGCATCTGCATGATTTTATGCACTGCGTTACTCAATAATAAGATAAATACTTGAAAGGCAGGTGTACAGGTGATACTAATAAAGTGCTTGATGCATTCAGAAGATTTTATGTTGTGGCTTTGTGCTAAAATAAAAAAATCAAGTTTTCTCCATCACTCTGTACTCAATACCCCATAATGACAAAGCTCTGTCAGGTTGGATGGGGACCATCGATGCACAGCCATTTTCCGATCTCTCCAGAGATGTTCAGTTAAATTCAAGTCAGGTTTCCGGCTGGGCCACTCAAAGACCTTAAGACCCTAAGCCACTCCTTTGTTTTGACTGTATGCTTAGGGTCATTGTCTTGTTGGAAGGTGAACTCTCGGCTCAGTGTGAGGTCCTGAGAGCTCTGGATCAAGTTTTTATTAAGAATATCTCTGTACTTTGACTTGATTTGACTCCAATTAAGGTCTAGAAAGATCTCAAATATGATCAAAAGGAATGGGAAGCCCCCAAAGCTAAATTTCAAGTGGCATAGCAAAGGGTCTGAATACTTATGTCCATGCGAAATTTCTAAAATTCTGTTTTAACTTTTTCATTATGGGGTATTGAGTGCAGATTAAAGGGGGAAAACTTGAATTATATATATGATGGTTAGTGTTTATATAATATAATACATTTACATTATATAATACATTTTTATTGTATTATCATAGAGTGATAGAGTCCATTGTTTGTAGTTTATTGTCTTTCTCTGGGACTGGTCAACTGTTCAGTTAAGAGCTTAGACTCATCACTTCGTACACTGACATTTCACTGAATGCAATGCTATGCAGTGGAACGTCCAGTCCTGCTCATATAAAACGTCCCAGTTGGCGCCGGCGTTAATATGGAAAGACGACAAGACTGAGATGGAAGCAAGATGGGAGGAAGAATGGGCCAATGAGTCCAAGAGAGCTACAGTTTAGGACACAATGCGTCACAATACATTGATATTTTGGATTGTCTGGAAGCAGCGCTGGGCCTTTGTTTCCAAAGCACAGTCGACCATGCCAGAGATATTTAAGGGGGTCTAGGGAATCAGAGTCTGTTGTATTAATTTTAGTGCTGAATGTTTTGTCCTGGGGGAGCTGGACAGGAGAACTTTGGCATGAGATTGGCCTATAGTAGTATGTTCCATATGGCAACTGCTCAGCCAAAGCAGAGACAAGACTAAAGCCAAGCCTCAGAGGCCCTTAGTGCAGTCCCAGAACACACCAAATCTGAACATTCTTATGGCAAACTGAACACTGTATGCAGTTATCAATTAAACTCCATTCTGTTCCAAATATATGAGGATGTAGTGTACACTTGAGTGGCATTCCAAGATGGCTGACATGGTAACCTTTCCTAGTCCGCCATGAGCTCAGTTATACCGGAACAGTGGGTTTTTCTGGCAGACTAGCCACTGTAGTGTCCTGCCTCAGCCAATGCAATAAGTCTGACAAATCAGAAGCGCCGTGCAGGCCTAGCCTCATATTTTTTCCGGGGGATTACAAGCCCCTCCTATAGGGCTGGACAAGGCTTCACAGTCTGACATCATGATGATCTGGACCAGGAAGTGAAAGAGTGTGTGTGTGTGCATGTGTCTGTGTGTGTGTATGAGTGTAGGAAGCAGGTTAATAGACACTCATCAGACATCTGCTCCAGTGTTGCCTTCCAATAATCTTTGCCTGCGATCTACTGCCAGCAATTGATGACCACATTTTTTCCCCCTCCCCTCCTATCTCTTTCTCTCTTTATCTCTCTCTCTCTCTCTCTCTCTCTCTCTCTCTCTCTCTCTCTATTCCCGCTTCCTCCCCCTCTCCCTCCGTCACTCCCCCCTCCTTTCCACTCGTGGCAGACTTTTTCAATTTGGATTGCCACTTGTGCTGGACTATGGTGACAGATTTCGCTGGCCCGCCGCTGCCTCAGTCAGGCTGGGGTAATGGGAAGTGGGCTCTGCTGAACAAGTGGCCCCTGTAATCCCTGCTAAGAACGGCAGATAGATCCTGCCTCTCCAGCTCTCCTCCTAACCTGAGCCTGGAATGACACTAGACCCTCTGACTCCATCTCTTCTCTCTCAAAGTGATCTCTTATGATCGCTGCGTCGTCTTCCATTTACACTGTTGGCTTACTTTTGTCATCTTACAACCGTTTTCTATTTATTTTTATTCTGTGATTTCTGTGTAATGTGTTATTCAACCTCTTTACCTTCATGGAGCTGACAGCAGGTCCATTCTCTCATTTCTCGCTCCTATAACTTAACTGAAACTCAGTTTTTTTGCAGTACATAGTTACTGAAAAACATGCCTTTAGATTTAGGTTTAAAAGGAAATGTGCTCATAATAGAAGTTACACTGCATAGCTAGAACAGTAGTAGCAGCCATGATTGATCCCGAATGTTGTCCATGCTTTTGTCCGTTTTTGCTAATGGACTATATTTGAAGTAATTTTGTTGAAAATAAGTTCAACATCCTGTGAGGAGAACAAATACAAATATTACCTTTTATGCTAAAGTTAGTGCACAGTTTCTATTTTATTTGTTTATTTCTTGATTTATTTTTCCATATTGCAAATAAAACATAAAATATAAAATATAGCATTACTTTTTTTTAAATATATGTAGTCATCATATAAACAGCATGCATTAAAATGTTGAGAGGTGTGTTCTGTGTAGAGGAGGTGTACTTATTTTTTCCTTAGAGAAACATCAAAATCGGTAATAAAATTCAATCAGAGACACTTTTGAATATGACTGTATTTGTGTTTTGACAGCTACACAGTTGAAATGAGGTAATAACTTGCTAATTTTATATCAACATGTGAAAGATGAGTTGCTTCCTTCTGGTACAGTTGCAAGACCATTGCCTAAGGAAGGGTGGTAGCTTACAGGCAATGAAAGCTGTAAAAATGCCTTACACTTGTCTCAACCCATATTGAGCCACTAAGTAATCTCAAATAGACTTAAGTAATTAGACGTTAAGTAATCTCAAATAGACTTGGTTATGTGGTTTCTGACACTGTATGACATACTGTAATGCAATGGTATATTGACTAGCCAGAATATTACTAGCAGCCATCATAAAGCCTGCATTTTGTTCATGTTTGTCCTTCATGTCTGAAGGAACATTGACAGTTTTTTGTTTTTCTTAAGTAACTATTCATGTAAAAGAGCCCAATTTCTGTTCCTACGTTTTGCATTGCTAACATATAAGGTGCCCTCTGTCCATTGTACTACACACAAATTGATCTTGCCATTTTTTTTTCAGTCTAAAGAATGGTACATGTGCTTAATCTGGCCAGAGGACAGGTTCTCCTCCCGGGATATCCCTGCATTCCCACAGCTGGAGCTCCAGCCCGACCTCTCCCTGCAGACGGCCCAATGTGGTAGTCATTTTCAGCTCTCTCTGTCGAAATAAAAACCCAGCCCAATCGTTTCCACGTTTCTTAAGATAACATTATGAGAGGGTGAAGGCACGGAGCACTAGAGCAATCAGGCGGGTTCTGTTCGGGGGGTTTCTGATGGAGGTTGAAGTAATGGGGTCAGGGGAGCAGAGGGGAATGATATGTTAGTGCAAAGTTTGGGTTCAGGCGCAGGACAGTGCCACTGCTGTGTGACTATGCAGACCTGGAACGTTCCGAGCTGTCAGCGCCAGTGGCTGACCCTGCAACAGCGAGAACATTCCTTTTTCCTGAGGGTAATTCTTCAAAGTGGCCCTAATGGCAGTGGAAATTACAACACAAACACTCCAAACATGAAAATAGGCCTTTGAGTGCATGAAATCTCACACTTACACTGCCCTTTGAAAAGACAGGCCCTTTTTAACGTCTAAGACCGTGTGCAGCATCTGAACAGCATCATTTTAACTCGTGCTGTACAATGGACAGAGGGCACCTTATGTTAGAAATGCAGTTGGTACCTGAATAATTTCAGATCTTTTGAAGGAATAGTTCAGCGAGGAATCTAATTTTCACAGTTTTATTTTCTTACTTGAACGTACTCCATCAGCCAAAATAGAAAAAAAGCCTATACTGCTGGATGGCTGCTGCTTTGTCTATTTTGGTATGTTGTAATGTGTTAGAAATGACATGAAAAAGTCTATTTAGGATGACTTAACAACATTATTTGAGGTAAGTCTATGATTTAGGCAGTTTGCACAAGCATAACGTGGCTATAGGCTTCCAAGAGACCAAATTATATATGTGTATAAGCATAAAGTTTGGGTAAGTAAAACATGTCAGGCAGCCTGGAAGCAGGTATTTAGGTAACCATAAATACAAACAGACAGAACATTGGCAATAATGGTAACATTTTGTTGAATTTGACACTGACAGGTGTACCCAAGAACATAATGAATTTTATGAGCATTTTTCCCATTTTTCAGCTTTCAAAAGCAGGTAGAGCTGCTATGAGCTGAAGCTAATGACAATATAGTAAACTTGTATGTGTTCAGGTAAAGGTAAAGTCACCAAGTGCTATTATATCACCAGAATGTAACCAGAACACTGTGTTGATGAGAAGAATTGATGTCTATTTTTTAGAAAAGAGGTAACTATAAGTTGACATAAGCTAGTTAGGAGCCTAATGTTATTAGCATCATGTTAGCCTCCAGAGAACTAGTCTTTTTGCTTGTATTTTCACACTTGACAGAGAAAAATATAAGCTTTGCTTGACTCTGTGCATGTAGACATTTTTGGTTATGCGTATGCAGACCAGTGCAGTATATCATTTCATATTTCATATTCCTGCTAGAAAAAAAAACAGCATAGACCAGCATTGCTGTTCACCAGCAAAACCAGCATATGTTATGTTTTGAATGCCGGTATGCTGTTCAACCAACATGACTATACACTACCATGAACCAGTTATTAGCCAAATTGGATGCTTTCGATTGGCATGAAATGACTAAAAGGACAGTTTAATTAAACTGTGTCTGAAGCAGGTGGAAAATGAACTAGAACTAGGCTCCTGTTTGGGTCAGTTTTGGATGTGCAGTATAAAAACATCCTTATGAAGTGACCTCTTATTCAGTGAATGCTGCAATGAAATGTTGTTAGTGCATGTTCATAATTAGCCTGTCTGACAAAAAATTGGCCACACAAGGGTGTGAAGCTATCAACCCGAGAAGATCAGTTTAAAAATAACAGACAACTTTAACCGTAACAGGTATACAAGCTTACTAATGTAAACAATAGTGATGTCATTAGGAGCATCTTGTTTGTAAAACTATGTCAAACAGAAGGCCCGCAGGCCAGATCCGGCCCGCAAGACAATCATATCCGGCCTGCAAAAGTATTTCAATTTTCTATTAATATAAACGTGTTTCATAATACCCTGCACTACAGTCCCCAGCATGCACTGCTACCCCAAGAGCTATGGGACAGTGGTTACACCTCAGTTCTACACAATTCCACACAATTCCACACCAGTTATATCACCAAATGCACTAGCTTCATTTACATCTAGCTGTACACCCCAGCAACTGAGACATTGAGCCCAAGTCTTAATAAACATGGATCTGAGAAAGATGGCAGGTGTCTAGTTCAAGCAAATAAATTTTAGGTTTAAAACACCAAGCACCTGAGGGCATTTACATTTTAAATATTTCACGTATTCATGTAACGTTTCAAGGTCTACTACAAGTGTGTGTATTTTATTGTTGACGTTTTGTGTATTATGAATAAACAATGCCCAGTTTGGGTTTTAGCGCAACATGAATTAAAAATCAAATA
The DNA here is from genome assembly GCF_015220715.1 of Pygocentrus nattereri. Lineage (NCBI taxonomy): Eukaryota > Metazoa > Chordata > Actinopteri > Characiformes > Serrasalmidae > Pygocentrus > Pygocentrus nattereri. The sequence continues at coordinate 12,508,789 of NC_051230.1, forward strand.
AAAATGTAGGTGTCCATTGGCCCACATATTTATTGAGATTTTTTAATATGGTCCTTTTCTTGGTTGAGTTTGACACTCCTGATCTACACGCTGAGCAGTTTCATCTGAAGATCACTGAAAGCTTTGTTTTTCTAGTATCTTGATTAAATAACTTTCAATCTTTAACTCTCAGGATTAGTACAAAATCCTGGTGTACCAATGCAGCACTATCAGTGTTATCCACCCAGAAGTAAGTTGCATGCTGTTGTGATGGAATGCAGATGTGTCCTATACATTAGCTAAATTAGCCTCTTAGCTGCAGTGCAAAACTCCAGAAGCAAACCTCAGACATGTCATGGGTAAAGAGAATATTTTCTACATTTGATTTGAACTATTTCTTTAAGCCTTTTTTATTCAAATACCACATCTACGGAAGAGTAACACAAGCAAATCTGTTTAGTTTTGTGGTTCAGTGAGAAAATGTAAAGGGGCTCATTGAAGCGTCACTGTGTTTTGTGTGCTTTTTCTACAGACACAGTCTCTTATATAGAATTTCAACCAACCCCTGTTTCAAACGGATGTCCATAACCGCCCAGCGCAGCGACGCCCGTCACACTTTGAAATTGTCTATTACGATCTGGCCCTGCCTCGCCCACAACCTGACAGATACATTTTGTCAGGAGATAAGTGGGTGGATGAGAGGAGGTAGTGACCCATGTCAGTAGTTCTGTCGCGAGTATGTGAGTGCTTGGGGTGCGCTGAATTTGGGGTGTCCCACTCGGCCTCTGTCAGAATAGACAGGGGCGGCGTTGCGTTCACACTTGAGCTCAGCCCAGTCAAGCTGAACGCTGATGGTTCTCATCTCCACACATGCCTATCTTGTTCTGGCTCGTGGCGGGGGACGCGTCCTCATACAGTTTAATGGAGTGGGGAGCATTAGGGTCAATGCGTCTAATAAGTGGATAATGGCTCCGAGTTAGGCCTAACCTCCTGTCTCTTCATTAACACGCACGATGTTAAAGTGACATTAAGAAATGAGTAGGCCGGACCCATCAGACACTCAAATTGAATCTAGAATATTCCCCTCATTCTCTGTGTGATGGAATTACTCATTTGGGCCATTTTCCGTCCCAGCGTTTTGTCTATTACAGATGCAGAGCTCACAGACTTCTCAACTGGTAGAACGTGGACTTCAAACTGACTGAGGTTTAGTTCAGAGCCGTTTGTACACAGACTACAGAAAGTAGGCCTAACCTCCAGTCTCTTCATTCACATACAGTGTTACATTGAATAGGCTAAACCCATCAGAATGGAGAGTCTCGTTCTCTGTGTGGTAGAATTACTTATTTGAGCTGCACTCAATGAGAGCAGTGAGAGAATATCTTTTGATTCCTGAAAGAACTGAGTTTGAAAAAGAGATGTGAGTGTGAGTGTGAAGAATTATTTAAAGGTTTAAAGAATCTTTACTATAATGGAAAGGTTCTTTACAAATTCAAGAGTTCTTCCAAACACATTTACATCATAATTTTTCATACATTATTTGCATCACTGCATTATTATGTATTAATCTGAAGGCTATGATTCTGCATGTTAACAATTATAATGATGCACAATTTAGTATGCAGTCATTTTTTGGCTGAAATGAATTTCTCAGTCCATTACAGCCATTTTTGCTACTGTCTGTGTTTATTATGTTTGTTGTCTCTGCTGCTGTGTAAATTCAGCCTTGTATGTTTATACATTGTATTATGAAACAAAATACAAATTCTACCAAAATAAATTAATCTAATTTCATTTAGAAAAATCGTGGTGAAATTTGAGATTTCACAGTGTATTGAATTATTTCTCAAAGTAACGGTTTGGCAAACAGAATCAGCTACATATTGACATTTAGTTCTTTTTATAGTTTAGACTGGATGCTAAACAATACGGACAAGTCTGCACGACCATGGTTTTGGGGATGAAATTACAGAAAAGATTTGGGTGACTATTGATGTCTGTTATCACCATTAGCCTCATAGCTCTAGTTTAATATTAAAGAAGCTAAATTTGGACACAAGAAAAGTCTTGTCTAATTAACTACATCTGGTGGAATTGGAAAATTATATAAATCAAAATCTTTCAAAGGATGATTTTATTTACATAAACAACCTGAATTGAAATGAATGACTGTCAGATCAGTTTTACACAGCTAATTTAGACAGTTTTCCGTTGTCTGTTCTGCCTTTAGTTCATTCTGGGCACAGAGATTACAGAGTTCTGACTAGTAGAGCTGGAGCTCAATTATGAATGAGGTTTAGTTTGTATACATCTGAGGTCTACAGAAAGTATAGAAAGTACCTGATCACTTTGTATTGCTCTTTGATGAGCTTTGTGTAGAGAGTGTGAAATACGCATCAGTGCTGCAAACTGTCCAGCACTTCCACTGTTAGCCATGGGGATGGCAGCGATTCTCTCAGCGGTCAGCAGTGCAGGGATCAGGTGGGGAAAAGGCTCTCAGGGCCCGGGGCTCAGCGCCTGGACTTTAGAGACCTGCACAGCTCTGTGTCTTGGCCTCTCTTTTTCTGCCTCTATCTCTTGCTCTCCCTGTCTCTCTCTAACTCTTTTTTTTCTCAAACTCCTCCAAGCTCACTCCTCTCCCATCAGCCATTTTGTTTGCTTGCTCTACTTTTCTGTGCACTCTGAGGGATTGCTCTCTCCTTTTCTTCTTACTTTCAACTCTCTGCGATCTGGCTTATTGTGGAAGCCGATCCTGGGACGGGGACCAGATGATTCTACTCGGAAAGACTTTCCCTGTCTTGTACTGAGCTGTGAACCTTTTTTGCAGATGACTGTTTTACAGTAATATCCTTAAATGGGACTACAGAGAGAGTGAAGAACTAGTTTCTAGTCTGAGTCAGAGTCATAGGCTTATAGTCACAGGAAAAAATCTTGCTTTTAGTGCCATTGTAGTTCTGAATGACATATTTTCATGTATGACATAATAAAGCAATAAAGAGTCATTTACTTTTTTTGCATTTTAATACAGGGTCACACTATAATCAGTAAATAAAGAGCATATATATATATATATATATATATATATATATATATATATATATACACATGCTATAGACAATGTGTTGTTACTTTCATTTAGAAATTTGCTTCTCTTGCAAAAACTTATATACATTATAGACCACTTTCAATAGTTTTTTTTGTTTTGTTGTCTCGTGATATACGTTGTTGGGAGAGATATCAATGCAGAATTATTTAATACCATGTTTATTAGAGAAATAAAGTATATTTTCCTATTTCTTAAGGTATTTCATATTTTTTTTTATTCCAAAATCCAAAGTTCCAGAGTTGTTAGAGATGTGTATACTGCATTTTGCAATAAAACTGTTCACGTTTTTTTTTCTGAGCAGATAAATAGCTTTTACATCTTTTCATCCGTTTCATTTCAGATTGAACAGAAAGAGCTGTGGTACTCAGAATCTGACCAAAATATTCGGAGTCTAGCCAAAATAACGGTAAAGTGACTAAAGTGGTTTATATAATTTAACTGGACTGAGATTTCTCCTGCATGATCTGCAGTGGTTCCTGAAGCTCTGGTCAGGTGGAGGCCCACCTTTCTGTTCCACAGTAACTAGCGCTGAGGCCATTAGTGCAGACAGACAGAGGCATTAGCGGGCGTGGCGTGCGGCTCGGCTGTGATGTATTGATCTGCTGTGAGCACCCTGGGCAGGAAGAAGAACTATTTGCTTTAAAGCTCAATGGCTCTCCACTACTATTAGTGTTGTAGCTGCTTGAGCAATCGATATCTGGACAGGCCTGGTGTCACCAGACATGCTCCCTGTTTAGAGACATCATAATACATCTGGCTGGGCCGACCACGGCTGCTATCATGTTCTCTCCATTTCTTTAATATCCCACTGCATTTTACATGTTTGTGTCACTGTTTCATTCCTTTTAAAAGAGCCACATCCTGCATTATTCTTGTGCTTTGTTGTTTTCCATGAGGTCCACTTTATGCTGTTTTTGTGTGATTATTTACCCAAAACCTTTTTTTTCCATTTTTACATCACTATTTCGTATCCACATTAATCAACCTTTACATTTTTGTATATTTTTTATTTAAAGGCCACATATTCCACATTTTTCATGAGCTTTTTTTCCCCCTGTGGGGTCCACCTGTTGTATTTGTGAGGGCTTATATACCAAAAATAGCACATTTCATTTTTATGTGACAATTTTCCAGCCTCTTATCTCTCACAATTAGCAGGCTGTTTGTTACCTGACTCTTTTAGATGCATAATTTTAAATATGCTCTGTTCTGACTAGCTGCTCCATATTGTACGCCATTAAAAAGCAGTCAGAACTGAAACACTTCTTATAACTTCAGTGTAAGTAGGTGAATGTATGTAAGTAGGTGAATGTATGTAAATGCACTGATTTCTGTGACATTACAAAAACAATGAATTCAGAACAGCTCAGTTTACAGACAGTGTTTCCATAACATGGACTGCATAAAAGCGCGACAAAAAATATAGAAAGCCAAACTGTGGTAGAGACATTACAAGGTTGGAAATGAAAAGACATTTATGAGAAAAAATAAGGTTTTATTAATAACAAAAACATGAAAAAAAACTTTTCCATTTATTCTCTTTTGGCTCAGGTTCTAATAGCTAGGCGAAGAAAGAAGTGTGTTTATTTTTGGCTCAAGGTGTATAATATACATGGCCAGTGGTTCCATACATAATGGGGTATTGTCAAGGGGTGGTGTGGGGATATTAATGCTGTGGATGCGAGGGCCGGGGTGGGGGGCAGTTAGATTGTGTACGCCTTAAGGGAACAGCAAGGGCATGCTGTCCTTTCCCCCAGCCCTGACGAGAGGTCACCCAGAATTTATCACACTCGCTCAAGCCCTTCTCGTGACATGACACTGCACAATTATCACCCAGCACCTTCATCCCACATCCCCAACCCCCCCAACACAGCCTCTGTGGGCTGCTCTGGCAGCACAGGCGTATGTTGTCTGGTCGGCCTTGCATTTCACAGCTAGGAGACACTGGAATATTGGGAGATCACACCTTTCTTAAAGTGATAATTCAACCAACAGTCAGGTTTACACAGTATTCCCCTCAGACTATAGTAGTTGATCAGCTAAAGTACTATTCAAGTGGGATTGATTTTACATGAGGAGATTGGATTATTATCATCAGTGTTTCTCAGTGACTGTCGTCCAGTCCAAACTACAGACTGCGTGTTCCTGCATCAGTAATGATTCCAGCAGTTTCTACCTTCTATAAAATGAACAGTAGAAATAATCTCAGTTCATATTAATTCTGAGCAAATTGCAGAGGCTACATTATATAATATATAATATGGCACATCAAGCTACTGTTGCCCATCTTCTATCTGCTATGCAAATGAGTGGTGACCTATCAGATTGTTGATGTTGTGCAGTCTATGCCGTCTATGCCACACTCACAGTCACACAGTGAGATTAAATACTGGATTGCACTCTGAGTGGGAGGTACAAATACATCATTATCATGTTAGATGATTTTTTTTTTATTTAAAAACAATATCAAGCCAGTTTTTGGCTGAGAAATTGTCTATAACTCCGCATAGACTCCCACTTTGAACCTCAACCTGCTGTGTTCTTTGCAACTCAGCCACAGTTGTTATGAGAAGCGACTGGGCTCACTGCGATGGAAATACATCCTTAGAGAAGGGCTGCTGAAGATTTTGAAAATATATAAGTAAAATAGGAAAGTATAAACTCTGCTCGAATACAATCAAACATGGTCTTTACCACACTCAAGTTATGATAAAGTTTATTATCATTCAATTATTATTATTTTTCCCACATCCCTGGGTACGCTTTGACATCTTCCACATATGAACAGTTGTACTGGGTATGGAACTTTTTTTTTATAAGCTGTAGTGCATAAGTTGAGCAGGTGCTTCAGTCTCTATCATTTATACTAGGATATCCCTTGTGAATTGCATGTATATTACATGTTGTTCTATGGCAAAATTACATTGTTCCATTTCCACATTCTGTCTAAATGGTGCTTAAGGCATGTTTGGTGTCTGAAGTTTGCTTCCTTGATTTTGCACTGGAGCTACAAGCCTAATTTAGCTATCAATCTAGAGTTGTGCAAGCTGCATGCCTAAATCATCACACATTTACCGCAAACCTTGTTTAGTTGTTAAGAAACCTCAAACAGATGTGCTTAATTTCTGACACTGTATCACATACTGTTATCTATTCAAATGGACAGATCTGTGTGGTACAGCTAAAACAGTAGTAGCGTTTAAAGCCGGAATCTTCTCCACCCTTTTGAACATTTTTATAGTTAAACAGTGTCAGCAAGTCTTTTTGACCCAACCTCGACACACTTTAAGGCAGTTTTGTTAGGCATGAGGCTAAACTGGTAGCTATAAGCTTCCATTACTTGTTATCGTAGCTTCATTTAGCTGATACTCTACGTTTGGGGTAAGAGAGGATTTGTGTGAATTATCTGCCAAACTATCAATGTAAAAGCATTAGGAGTTCATTAGCTGGTTTTCTGTTGCCTGCATATGTGCAGAGGTTTGCACTCACATTCACCGAACACTCTCATCACTTGACTCTAGCACACTCTCCACTCTCTTTTCCTGGTAAACACGCTATGTTTCTTTTTTTCTTCCCTCCCTGCAACGTTCTCCAGCCGTTGCTTGAGCATTGTCCAAACGTTTGCCCTGGTTTGCAACCCCTCTCAGTAGCTGGAGCCAGCCCTGGGTGTAATCCCTCCCCGCTCTGTATGCATATGCAAACTATATGGCTGTGCATACATTTGCATCCCATTGCGCTCTCCTCTGCAGCATGCAGGCTGGAAGGAATGAAGGCTCTTGCTGTAGCCACCGAATGAACCTGTTTACGTTCAAGCGCTTGGCTGGCATTTGAACTTGGCCCATCGATTTGTTTATGGTGAGCAGTTCCTTAAAGAGGCTTGCAATCGAATGGCTAAATATTTGAGCAGGGGGTCAGCGGCGGCAGCTGGAGACGACACACAGGCTGCAAATGCAGATGGATCGTGGAGGAGAGGAGGACGACAAACAAGGCTCAATGTTTCTCACAGCAGAGAGTGAGAGAGTGTTAAGGAGCTGCTGCAGAAGAGCCTGCCGCATGATGAAGACCTGAAGTTCTACCTCTGTCCACAAGAGGGAGCTGCTTGACAATGCTTACACAAATCTGTGTTCAGGATCAAGACCTTTTTCACCCTTCATACACTCCTGTATCACTCAGCGTACACACGCACACTCACACACATGCGCTCAATCTGAAGTTATGTTAGGTAGTAGTACATGTTGAAATTTCCTTCTGAAAATAATAATGGAAATAAATGACATTGCTATCGACACTAAAGAAAACATTAAAGAATGATCTCAATCTGACATTTAATGCAATGGCATTTAAATGCTACATTTGAGTTTAGTACAGAACAATATGAAAGCGTATAGTGGATGGGTCGAAAAGTACTACTGCTGTGCTTACAGGGCAAATTAATGAGAACATTAACAGCGTGAGGAAATCCTTATATGTTGTTTTTGAGCTAATATGGCTACAATTGTTTGTAAAGTTCATATTTATATTTTATTATTAATATTTTTAAGTGCAATAATTTCCCAATAATGGGAAAATGAAGTTTGAAGTCCTTATTTAGGATCCAGTGAATAGCAGTATAATTCAATAAATATGAATAATTATTCAGTTAATATTATATATTGTCGCTGTTGGAACAAAAGCTTGTATCTCCAGTTTGTCAATGTTATTATGATATTACGTATGTAACATAACTTATATAAAAACTATCTTTTTTTGTCTACTGTATTTTTACTCCAATAGAGATGATATCTATCTATCTATCTGTCACATATATTCTCTTCTGTTAATTTCATTTCCATTTCTTAACTGCTCATCAGTTTCAATATTTGAATAATATAGAAACTACTACTAATACGCACTTTAGCGTGGCTCAGTCTCATCCAGCCAGTGAGAAGTTGCTGCTATAGGTTCGTTTATTCCTCAGTGTGGTGTGTTATAGCTCTGAGATATTCCACTACAAAAAGCTGTACATCAGAGGCATTTAAGAGACGCTTTCTCCTCACAATAGACTGGCGAGCCATAATCCATTTGTTATTTGAAGCTGTTTAAATAATGGTAATTACTGATCTTTTTACATTTTGGTCCCTCCAGTAAAATTCTCTCTCTCTCTCTCTCTCTCTCTCTCTCTCTCTCTCTCTCTCTCTCTCTCTCTCTCTCTCTCTCTCTCTCTCTCTCTCCTTTTTCTCATGACACACATTTGCTGAGCTTCAGGAGTGTCTGTTGCCTTGCCTTTCACAAACCCATGCCAGATGTCATAGTTAAGTTTGTGAAGAGGGGGGGAGAAAAGCGTGCTCCAGGCAATTTTGTTGTCACTGATTTTAGATGAAATACGACGATGTTAAAATGTTCGACTCGCTCAACAAAGCTTTTACCCTGATTTTTTTCTTCTTTCTCTCTAGCTAGCTGGTACATGTACCTCCAGGGTAAACAGGCTTTTGTTACCTTGGATGCTACACCGGTTCAGACCCCAATTAGGAATCTGCATGAAAACAAGGAGTTGTCACCGAGAAGCTCTGATTTCATGTCGTTTCATTTACTGCTGTAGTCGGGAGAGCTAATACAGGTCTGGTGTTACTTCTTCTATCAGTATTGTGTCTATAGCAGCATATTGCAGCTACAGTATATTCTCATTTGACTAAATGCTAAAGACTGGCATTATAAACATCAGGTGAATGGTTGTTGTTCTAATATCAAAGTGACGCTATTCCCATTCTTAGGGGGTAGAAGAGTTTGATTATTTTATGAGTATAATGAGATACACTTAGCATTAGCATGACTTCAGCTGACAATGTTCATGCAAAAGCATGTCATGGTTCAGTCATACTTCAAGTCGCAATAACATCATGATTAAGATACAGTCCTCTACATTTGTGTTTGTTATGCTGCATTGTGTGTTCCAAAAGGCACGCTCCTGCTGCTGCTGCTAATATACCAACATGTTAGGAACTCATGAGAGAAAGAGATTTTGATGTTCTGAGGTTAAACAACAGTTCATTCCCTTTTCCGTATAGACTTCCATTCCTAATACAACACAATGATAAGGGACTCTTAAGATTACATACAGAGAGAAAGGAATGTATGCACATCATCATTCAAAAGTAAAAAAGGGTTAATTGCTTATCTCTGCTTTGAATATAAAACGCTGACTGCAGCATTTCCATCTGCTTTAAATAGTTTTCCAATTACATTTTAAGAAAGTTTGATTTAGGAATTCTAGAATACAAAAGTAAAATCGAAATAACTTCACACAAGGTCAAAACATTCTGAAAGGGGAGTTCAACCGATTTTTGAACATTTCTGCATTATTCAGTCTTTGAAAAATGAACATGTTCTGGTTATTATCTGTTATTTATGTGTTGTTATGTGAAGTCATTCAGAGTCCTTTGGTGTGAAGTGGCTCATCATAGAGAAACATACTGAGTCAGATTTCTTAACAATGGTAGTGATAGGAACCAGGAATGGCAACATCTAGTCTTTATATTTACAATCCAGAACCACCAGTTAACCTACATGTTTTATATACACTATTGATAAAGGTCAAATTTTGGTAAATCTGAAAAAAATACACTTTTGTCTGGTACTGTGTTGCCAGACAGCACCCTGTAGGTAACTTCTGTAAAACAATGGGTTTTATGACAGTGATTGAGCAATGAGCTTATAACCATTTTATATAACAACCTTCTGAAAGGGAGTCTTTAGAGGCCTTAAATTATTCAGACATCTGGTTCCTATCACCTCCACTTTGACTGATTCTGACTGTGTGTGTCTTATCAAATAACTCTTAATGACTTTGTTTACATGTCATCAGTATGATGTATAATAATGCAAAAATTTAGAAAATTTGGTGGAACGTCCCTTTAATGTAAGTTAGTGTAAAGAGATTTCATACCAGGACATTTTAGAGCTTTGCTATTTGTCCAATTGCCTAATGCTGTAAAACTAAGCTGGTTGCATTTTCTTATAATGTGTTTCTTATAATTGACAAATCTACCACTTTAAGTCACTCATATTTGCATGAAAAGTTTGGTTAACTGTTGTGGTTCAGTGCTTCCAAAGTTCAATTAGTGTACCAAAAAGTCTGCAGAGCACTTAAGTCTCATTTCAGAGAGAGTCGTTATGGCTAATTTCCCCAGCATGCTTTGGGTTGATGCAGTTATGCTTTATTGCATGAACAAAACGAAATGAAATCATAGTATAATCATTTTTGCATGGCTCGAAAAAGAGCACATTGTTTCTTTCTCTCTGTATGCCGATGGAATTTACGTTTAAACTCATTCCAGATCAGTACCTGCTTCCACATGGGAGGCAATGCATACACAGCTGTATAATTACAGGAATTGATGTGTTTGGCTACTTGGAAATTGTTCAAAATGAATACAGTCTCGCTGATTGCTGCTAATGGGAAGGTCTCAGTTAAGCTGTGCATATGTTGCCCTTTTAAACTTTGGAGCGTACAGAGGAATTATTGCCTACTGCAACAGGATTAGGCCTGTATAAGCATTTAAATACCCAGTGTCTGATGTAATGTTACTTGTTAGACACATTTTTTTAATGCATTTGATTTTTACTCATTTTTGAAAGGCACTTTATAGCATTTCCAGTCTATTTTGTTCATTTTCTTAATGGCCTTGTTGAGGTATGAGCCTTATATATCAAGCTAAATGTGCACATATATGCACATATCAGATTTTTATATTTCTTTTGGGGTTCTCACTTACAGTGAAATATAATTGATTCATTTTCATGCTTATGAATGCCTGTACATGCTATGTACATTTTGTTTTAAGACTCTTGGTGCTGAAAATGAATTAAAACGTGGTACCGTGCTTAACATTTGGGCCATATTTCATCAAGTTACTTTTATTAGTTTAATTTATGGATAAGCAGTTTACATGACCGAGCACTGCCGTAAACATCATTAATCAAAATACATTATTATAATGAAGCTGTTTTAAAATGTGTATTAAAGGGAATAAAAGGAGGGTTAGCGTGGCTGGCTACAGCGTGCTTCTGCATTGATATAATTAATAGCTAAATGGGGCTTTCCTTTGCCAAACACAGATGAGGAATGGAGAAGTGGAGACAGCAAAACAGCAGCCTATAAATTTAACAATAGGTAAGATTAACCTCCAGTGATGAACAAACACACCCGGCTGCAGAACACAGTGTAGCAGAGGACACCCAATTAAAGCTAAAATGGAAATGAAAGAGGCTGGAGGCTGGCAGATGATGCGGGGTGTCTTTTGTACGCGTGAGAGATGCATGTGCGTGTGTGCATCACACAGAATAGAGAAATCAGAACATGTTATTCTATCATATACTGCACTGAGAACAGTTATTAAAAAGTTTTAAACTACCTTTGTTTTTCCTCTCCGTAGCTTCTTTTTTCATATGTAGAATTATTGCTTATTTTGCTCATATCCCATGTTTTTTCTGCATTTTTTCCCTATGAGTTTCACATGAACTGATGTAATTAATTTTTTCCAGCTTCTATTTATGCTGTAGAATTAAAGAGGCTGTTTAGATTACTGCACCTTTAAGATATAGATATGTCCGTAATCTCTCTTCTGATTGGCTGCCCTGTACTGCTATTAAAAATAAATAAATAAATAAGATAAACCCAGCCTAAAACCCTTGTATGACATGATTGTGAGCAGGTGGGGCTAAACTGCTGGGGGTTGAATGAGCAGATATATGTAAAGTGTATTTTTTGTGACATCACAAAAACAATAAATATGTGGGCTGTTTCAGCTTAGTTTGCATGTATAGACCATATAGACTACAAACGGGTACATTTTGAGATGTTAACAATGTTTACATTCTATCATCAACTCTTTAATTTAAAAAAATTAAGAAAAATGTATTTTCCCATATTATGTCCTTAAATTGAAGTTCGGCTTCTAGATCCTCATACTTTATACAGTTTTTTTGTAATATGCTTATATTATTGAAGTGTCTATTGTGTCGATTTAGGACACAATATATAAAAGTAAAACCTGCTCTCACTACTGCAAAACTTTTTGCAATTAATGCTTGTCGAAATCCATGGTGCTTTGCATTCATCGTTGAATCAGTTACACTTTAAGACACAATGCATTCTTCACATACATGTACCGCCCATTTACAGTAATGCCTTTTGTGTTTTAGGCCATCATCATTTGGTCACATCTCACCCGCTTTGGCCTCCATGGCCTTTTTGCTCGTCCTCATCAACCGTGAAGAATCGGGTGCCTTGAGTGCCATTTGTTAATCAAGGCCAAAGTGGCACATTATAAATATAAGGGAAGAAAAATGACACATGTAAGTGATCTCATTTACGAGCATTACATTTGAATTTATTGTGGTACTTAGAGGGGACGGAAGGGTCATGACTCAGGGGTGATGGAGGACAGGCATGCAGATGAAAGAGACTCATGACAATGCTTGGCACCTCAGCTTCAGCTCCATTATTACAGTGTAAAGCTCCATAACCATCTGTTCCTTGCTCCCCAGGAGGCAGAGCCCCAGTGCCAACCCAGGACCTCACCCCTTTTCCCTGCCAGGGTACTGTCACTAACAGCCCATCTACACACACACTGTCACTGAGAATCACCCCATTCACACACTCCACACACAACAATCTCTGATTTATTTCAGCCACATCAAAATAATACATGTGCTAATTTCTTTTAATCAGGCATTAGTACAGATCTGCAGATCAGATTTGAGAAAATTCTAAATAAAATGAACTCTGGTATGAATCTTATTTGTGCTAAATTCTGGAGCTTTTTTTGTTTGGGCAAAATTCTCTGAGCTTTTGGGCAAAGCATTTTTGTGCAAAATTCTCTAAATTGAGATATAGTACAAGTTGTATTTCTAACTGGAGCTTTGGTATGAGTCATTTTTGTTAAAAATTCTTTAAATTGACCTTTGGGACAAATTCCATTATATGCAGTTTGTTTTTCTCAGGTTGGCCTTTGGGGCAAATTTAGTCACATTTGTACTACATTTTTTAAATTCTTTGTTTTTTGTAAAGTAATGTTTGCTGCAGTGTGTGTTGGTTTTTTTTTTTGTATTCATGGCTTTGGTACAAATTGTATTTGCAGTAAGTTATTTAAGTTGAGCTTTAATACAAATCTACAATCTTTGTGCTGAATTCCTTAAACTAAAGCAATTTCATGAAAAGTTACTGCAAAATTGTGGTAGATAAGCTATAGTAAAAAACACGTTTGTGCTTAATTCTTTCAATAGACATTTGCTACAAATAGTATTTTGTCCTAATTTTCTTTTCAAACTGTGCTTTGTTATAATTTTGGCGTTTAGCTTTGGCTATTAGTGAACTTGATTCACTTCTTTTTTGACAGCTGCATAAAAGTATTTTTGTAAAATACATTAATGCTCCAAAATTATATGTATAATTAATGTCATCAGTAGATAAATTATATGTGACAAAGTCAAATGCAACTGTATTTTAAAATAAGAGCTCTATTTCTAGAAATAATGTACTTTTCACAGAATGAAACAATTAATGACTGTATACAGTATGCATGCATTTAATAAAACAAGCACAGAGTGAAAAACAAAAAGAATAAAACCGTAACTCTTTTGTGTGTTCAGGAGCTTTTTGGAAGGTCTCAGGCATCTCTCAATTAATGTCTATTGTCTTCTGGGCTGAGTGCGAAAACGGCAGCTGGCGCGACTCTGTGTTTCAGAAGTGAACTGTCTTCACAACACAATAGCGGCTAAACCTCTTTGTGGCAGCGCAGCGCAGACCGCATCCACACTGTGTGTTTTCCTTTCCCTGTTGATTTGCTCAACATGAAGCGATGAAGGAGCAAATGAAGGACTGAAGATGTTTAAAATAAAGGATGCGAAACGCCTCGAACCAGTTGACACACTTTCGAACGACGTGAGACGGAGCGATAGCTTCAATCCATTTTTGGCCCCGGTGTATGTTTTGTAAACGGAGCGCGTTAGGTTTTTTGGAAGAGGGATGTTGACAGAAAATCAAAAGCGCCGTGGCGGCGGTGGCCCATAATGGAGACTTAGCTCTACTTTACACACCTCTTACAAAGATCGATGATTCTCTAAACAATCAGGGCCCCTCATAAGAGCTTGTTATTTTGCCTCATAATAGGTGTTACGGCTTTTCATCATTGCTCCGTGGACGCGGCCGCGTTTGCGCACGGGAGTGGCTCTCATCTTGAGTGTACGTGCGCATGCTGAAAGGATAATATGCCAGTGGTTTTATTTTGGAGCATCCCACACTCAATTTTTTAACTCCACACCCCCACCATCACCAACACGCACCTCCTTTTTGAGTTTGTGTTGTTGTCAGATGTTATTGAGAACCGAAAATATCTTCATGGTGTATCGACGGCTCGGAATGAAGGTGGCACAGCGTGGAGTTTGCTAAAGCCGAGTGGCGGATTTCTCTCCCCCTTTCTTTAATTTGAGCAAAAGAGGCTTGCCTGAGATTTACCAAAGAGTATTTGTGCAATTAGGCACGCATGGGGGACTCTGTGCGCCCCACTCTCCTCTCCTGCTTCTTCTAACCAACTTTTTCAGGCTCTGCCCAGGAGTGGAGTGTTCCTACTGCGTGCAGGCATGTATGTGCTGGCTGTGAGATGGGAAGAAGGCCTCGATGTGCCTCTTGTTCTTGATTGGCCTGGAAAAGCCTCATTAATTGAGAAAAGTGTGTGTCCATGTGTGCTTTTAGTTTGAGACCTCTTAGTATAAATGTGAACATTAAGTATAGCCACTAAACAAAGGCATTTGCAGTACATACAGTATATGGTAGCTTCTTCCACTTCCACTTTTTGGCTTCCCGTTTAGGGTTCAATTAAATAGATATGCAAATGCAGACATCCATGAATTATTAGTCAGCCAAGCATTGCTGGTCCTAGTTAGCACACCAGTGTAAATGTGGACACTAAATGTGGTCACAAAGTGAAAACCTTTGCATTAAATATGAGGTAGCTACTTTCAGTAGACTTTTAGCCTTTAGGCTAAAGCCATATAAATAAGTGTGAGAACACTGATTGGTTTATGACAATTCTGTAAATAGTTTTCAGTGCTATTTAAAAACTAAGAGCAAATTCAGTAAAGGCTTCAATTTGTCAGTCTCATAGCTATAATGTATATATTACGTATTAGTTCCGTAGTAATTACTGAATAGTAAGACTTAAAACGCAATAACTGTGTTCTAAGCCTAGAGTGTAACAGTTAAATGCAAATAGCACTGATCTGGACAGAAATATTTGGGGGAAAGAAAAACTTCTCTGTTTTATTTGATGTAAATTTAAATACTTTACCACCACATGCGTTCCTTCTTTCTGAGCACACTCTTATAATGAAGCACATAAAGAACATTGCCCATGCAATTTGTTTGGCAAAGTGCACTAAGGAATATGTCATAGCTTGTTGTTTTAAACTGATGTGGCTCAGGGCTGCAGTTTCTATGGAACCTAATGTTTTTAGCTGGACATGTAAATGTAATATCATTTTGATGTGTCTTGTTCTGTTTATGTCTTGCCATTCACCATTTTTATTCTAGCTGTTTATGTAGTTTTAATTAACTGAAATGTTAACACTGAAATTCCAATGTAGGGGTAGTTTTCACACTGCATGCACCCAAATATTCTTTTGAATGCATAAATACAACTTAATCAATAGGGAAAAAAAGTAAGAAAAGATCTGGACTAAGTGACTGCTTATTGCACTGATGGCAAAAATGCTCCTGCTTACAAATGGCAAGTATAAACTGAACTCATGATGCTCCTCTAACTTTTATCTTACTGGATTTCTGTATAATACACTAAGTGGGTAGTGTTTCTTAATGTGTGGGGAAGTAGGCTGGGGGAAAGCTTTAGAGGCAGGCATGCCTGGGGTGTGCTCATGCTGGGCCTGGTTGAGTTTAGAGCCATTGAGTGGCTCTGCTGTGGATATTCCTCTGTCATAATTGACCACTAAACCATCTTCTGCTCTCTGTTTAACCCTTCTTCTGCATTGTGTCACATCCCACCACACCATCATGTAATCGATTAAAGCTCTAGCACATGTGCTACACTGTCTCTGTAGGCTTTTTCCTTCTTCTGCAGCATTTCAGCTCTACTGCAAAGTCAGGGCCATGCATGCCATCACCATAGCAAAGCTCAGGATATATATATTTTTATATACATATGTGTGTGTAATTTCACCACCCCCCCTCCTTCTTTTGGCCTTGATCACTTTATCTTGGTGGTATAGAGTCTGTTGCCCTCAGGGCCAGATTTAGATGTGTGTGGGTCTTCAAGGGTTTTACTGCAGAAAAGCTGGTTGGATCGGGGCCGCCACGGCATACAAGTGCGACCGAATTGTGTCATTTCAGGTTTTCTACTCGGCGCCGGAACCAAGTGGAAGTTTAAAAGAAGAGCAAAAAATACAAGACAAAAGCTCGTAAAAACGCGCCCGATTGGATTATGTCAGACTTGGCATGTTCCTAGTTCTGAAGGAAGTCTTGGTTTGCTGTCTTATCAGCCTCCTTGCCTTCCAGCTAAATGAATTAAACAGGCAGAGCTCAGCACTACCTCCAAATGATAAGTCACTGTGTGAGTTGATGGCTCTACACAAGACACAGAAGTTCTTTGTCGCAGCTCAAAAAAAAAAATCTCATCTTTTTACCTGTCAAGGGAATTGTAATCACTAAAATATGGAATAAGCACATATTACTTACAATTTCTCTGATTTTCTGTCTTGGTACATCATGATCTTGACTTTTTTTCCGTCAGCATTATCTTGTAAAGTATTTTGCATATTTCAAGATCCTCAACCAGAGCCGTTAACGGCACTTGATAGGAGCATAAGCGCAATATTGGATCAGAATTGCGTAGTTATTGGGTCTGAAACCACTATTATGCACTAATTTCTGCATTCAAGTCCAATCTTCTCAATTTCAGCATCCCATTTAGCTGAAAATAGAGCATGATATTTTCACCTTTCTGCAAACAGGTAATCAAGTCTGATTAGCCATGTAACACATAGCTAATTGCATTTGGTTATGGAGCCTATTTTATCCCGCGGAACTATAAACACGGGGGGACTTTGGCTGTTTGACTGAAAAAGCCTTGCTCGTGTGCTCCACTTCAGTTTTAAAGCCAATGTTTAAAACAGTGAATTCGTTGTTAAAACTAAAATTGTGTCAGATTGACTTATTATTGTCTAGAATAAGTTCTTTTTGGGAAATAATGATGTTTGACTATGTTGATGTGACATGTTTTTTAAGGATTTCTTTCATTCCGGAATAATTTCTGCATTTTTTTTATTTAATAGTCTTGCTGTGTTGGAAGGAGCCTACAGAATGATGTGTACCTGTAGTAAATTGCATTACACTGTGTAAAAGTCAAAGACCACCTTTCATTTATTTCTAGAAAAAACAACCAATGGGTTAGTTTAATTTTCACTTAGGAGATATTTCTGTGGAGATTAGAAGTGACATAATTTACATACATAAAGTGGAGTGAAGACAAAGAAAAATGAGTGAAAAAACAAGAGTTTCCAAAATTAGCATTCCCAGAATTGTTAATGATACAGAGAAAATGTGACTCCTGACAATCGTAAAAGACCTGGTAGACCACCAAACTGTCCCCATCAGATAAACAGTACTTAAAACTTTTCACCTTTGAGAGAGAGGAGAAAATCAAGCTTCACAGAAACAAGTGTTTCTGTCAATCCTTCCAATGTGAGAAGACACTTTGGCTTCCACTTTGTTTGGACAACCCCCAACAGATTATCTATAGATGTTCAAATTATTAGCAAACTGTCACTTGAAAATCAGTTGATTCTCAGCAATGTTAGGGCTGGGATTAGTACAAGGGTATAGGTCCAGGGTTAGGTTTAAGGTTTGGGCGGAGTTTAAGGTTCGGGGCAGGGTGTTTGGGAAAAATAAAGTGAATAGATATTTAGTTAAATGTAAGTTAAATACAACACAAGCATCTGCAAGTCATCTACAGTGGTCTGTCCAAATAAACAACTCAGCGCTATGGGTCTGAAAGGATGTGTAGCTGTCAAGTAGTCCTGACTGAGAAAAGAAAATAAAGACTGAAAAAAGCAGACAATTTGTAAATTAGTCAGAAAAGCTTTTGGTCTTTTCAGAACAATGGACTGACCACCCAAGAGTCCAGACCTCAACATCACTGAAAGTGTTTGGAATTATTTGGATTGTGAGAAGCAGAAAATGCAACCAACTTCTAAGACTGAACTTTGACACTCCCAAGTGTTCTTGGAGCTTTTCTACTGGTTCATCATGAAATTTTCAAGCAATAGAAGAGAAGCAAATGTGTTCTAATGATGTTGAAAACTAAACATGGACAAAAATGGACATGTAGAGGTGCTTTTTTCAGGTTCATGTGTAGAAATATCACAAACTGAGTAAATATATAGGTCGGGGTTCCCAGTGGTCTGGTCCTCAGTAGCAGAAAGCTGTGTGGAAGGTGTTGTGACACATGTTGAAGTAATGCTTTAGCACCTCTCTCTTTGGGCGAATGGTGTGAACAGATCTGCTCTGTCAGCTGGTTAAAGGCATGATGCGGGCGAGCTGAGGTAGAGGCACTGCTTCACACCCTGCAGCCCCGAGGAGAATGGAGCATTCACTGTACCTCCATCACCCCTATAGTGACTCAAGCATTCAAGCCAGTCTCAGACATGGCCCAGATACAGATTCAGGCAATGTCTGTTTGTTAGATTCTGTCTGGTATGTCTGCTATGCAAATATGAAAAGACATGCTTACAAACACATTTTATGTTGTTGCTAATGAATGATGGTTTTGTTTGTATGTCAAATGAGTAATTTAACTCCTAGAACGTACAGATAGCACCGTTGATAACAAAGCAGAAGGCAAAAGTCACTCAGCGCTCATTGAAACAAGTGGAGAAATTTAGTAACAGTTGCAGGTTCTAAACTTTCAGTTGGTATCACATTTATTTTATTAAGTAGGGCGTGAGATATTTTATTATGATTTTACAGGAAATTTCCACCAATGTTCGTTCTGCATAATAAAATTGTTAAGATGTAAGCAAAATCATTCAGTGTAGTTTGAAATGAAATGCTCTGTTGTAGAGAAATTGGATGAGTCAGAATTGTGCATAGTGGTGGTGATGGGAACCAGACATCCAAAGCATTTAATCCTTCTAAAAGGTACTTTGCAATAAATTATTACTTATAATGGTTACTACTATGCTGTCTGATGCCTGAGACATAGTGTTATGGCAGTTTTTAACGTAAGATTTTGGCCCAAAACATATTTTGCAAAAGCATTCATGGCAAAAGGTACTTCTGGCCTTTGTAAGACAAAATAATCCTCAAAGAAAAGTATATTTTTCAGATTTAGGATTATTTTATCTTTATCATTACATTCCAGTAACTCAGAAGACACATGTAGGTCCATAGCTGGTTGTAAATAATTAATAAAATGGCTCAATTTGCATTGCAGACATGATGATGCCCAGTTCCTATCCTATGTTAAGAAATCTGAGTTTCTTTAAAACCACTCTGAATAATTATATTTACATCTCAGCAAATGAATAATGCAGCACATTTGACTAACCTTTACATTTTTGGCTTGTTTATGTATTTATTATTAATGCAATTACTGATATATTTTGGGCTGTCACAATCATGAATTTTAACTGACCATTATTTGTCTCGTCAGTTATTATGATTGATGATTTAATTGTCTTTTCTTCCTCATTATATGCATCTATTCAAGTACAAGCCAAAAATGGCTTGTTTCCTAGCTGTGCTTTCTAGGTGGCTAACATTAGTACTGTCAGTGTTACACAACACTTTACACTGATACACTGCACCATTACACAGAATCATGTGTAGTCAAGTCAAGCAAAGCTTATATTTTTGCCAAAATAAGTCCTCTCATTCTGCTACCACGTATGCTAAAAACATTAGAATTAGCTACATAGCTGACAGTACAGAAACGTTGCTTGAGCTGCCCTTTAAACATGTAAGAGCACCACATTAACAGTCCCGTGAAGTGTCTCATGAATGTACTTACTACTTTCTTTTATTTACATTTCTTTTTCACCACTCTAACTTCACATTTTGTTTATTGCAGCTTAATATTATTGTTAATCTGACGTGCAAAATGATTGTACAAAATGAATGCAGTAAGCTTAAACAACTGCAATCAGTTGAAAATACCAAAATAAATGGCCCAAAGTTATGTGGAAAAATGTCTGGTTCCGTTGACTTATATTAAAAGTATATGTTTTCCTTCTCCTGTAAAGTTATCAATTTTGAGATATGAGGTTTTGCTCCGACAGCAGGAATATGTAATTCTATAACATATATAACATTTTAATAGTGAAGCAAAATATACATAATAACTTTTGACTTCTGAGGGCTAAATGAAGACCTTTTAAAGTGGTCAATTAAATCCTATCCGGCCTAGAGACTCTTTCAAAAAAAAAAAAAAGAATGCTTTACTTCAGATTTACATTCATTTATTCTTCACCTCTAGACAACTCAGACAGTCTGGCTGTAGCACATAAGTCTGAGGTAAAGACGAGGCAGTAAAAGTAGAAGTTATGTTCTCAAAATCAACTTTGCTGTGATCCCATCCAGATTTATAAGCACTTACGCAGGAGTGTTCATAAACACAACTTCCGAAGAAGTCACCACCTGCTGTCAGCTTTAAAGACTACTCCTGCCTGCTTGTAAATATACATTGATAGGCCAAGTTTATAGACAGTGGCAATTTAATATATTGGGACTAACATAATTTTATCACATGCATTAATATTTTATGGAGCATTGTATATTACCACATTGAGTCTAAAAGTTTCATGGTGTACAGTTTATATCTTAAAGTGGGTGGGCTGCTTTTATTGCTATCATTGAGAAGTTTGTGAAAGGGATTATGAAAGGAACTTACCACTTACCAAGTGTCTTCAGGTCACAGCTATAAAAGCATGTTTGTTGTGCAGAGTTAACCCAAACTAGCATCCATACTCTTTGTCCTCTGTGATGTACAGGCATTTTCAAAAGTTTGAGCAGCCTGGTCAAAAAGTGAAAATGGGTTAACCCATTTTTTCACAGGGAGCAAATGACATTTAACTACCTGATTATCTTTTTAACAGATTGGAGTTTAACATATTAAAATAAAATAATAACTTTTGCTGATTGTGTGGTATCGTATTGTATCAAAAGCATATTTTCTTGTATCATATTGTATCACAGGGTATCATATCATGTATTACGGCATATTTTGTGGTGTTACATCGTATTTTATTGTATAATATTGTAACTTAGTGCATCGTATGGTATGGAAGCGTATTTTGTAGTATTGTGTTGCATTGCAGCATATTTTGTTGTATCATAGTGTATCTCAGGGTATTGTATTGTATCACAGCATAGTTTGTTGTATTGTATTGCAGCATCTACAATAAACTACACAAAAAATAAAGTGTTTATGTAATTTAAATAGCAGCTGACATTAATGAATTATTGCTAGAGATCAGTGGAAATGTATTCAGAAACCCATGGCATTTTTCCCTAGTCTTCATATATCGAATTAGCTGGGATTTTTGTTGCTATGTATCATATATTTTTTAAAATGTGCAATTTCTTTTTGCTGCATAAGTAAGCTGTCCATGTTTAACTTATTAATAATCAAATATAATGTAAAATGAAGAATAAACTTCTGTTTAAGGAGTTTTGTTCAAATGTGTACTTTTACATTCTCTGTCACTTACTGGTAGTAATATTACCTCAGCTAGCAGTTTCTTTTTCTTTCTTTTTCTCTCTCTCTTTCTCCGTGTGTGCATTTGAGTGAAATGCCTCTTTATCCAGGTGAGAGTGCGTGCGCTGATCCCAAAGCCCGCAGCTCCTGTCGCGAATCTCTAGCAATCTGCTCTGTCTCAGGGGAAGCGAGAGATGAGATGGATGTCTGGAAGGGGGAAATGACACCTTTAGCAGGCTTTGCCCTATCGAAACCTTTTCAAACCCAAGTGATCTCCCACATTTGCCCTCAGAGGGATCGGTCTGAAATGGAGCCTCAAAAGCCAGTGAACAGAATTGAGTGAAAAAGTTCTTTTTTTTTTCCCCATTGGGAAAGTGTGAGCTTCTTCTTAAATGCTAAAACACTAACTTGGTTGAACAAGCCTCTGTTTGGAACAAAGGCTTATAAAGCTGGAGATGCCTTGTTATATGAAGCGAAGTAACTGGGATTCGATGTGAAATCAATAGCCACAACAAAAACATTTTTTATCGCTTGTCAGCATGCAGTTTTGTTTTAGAGAAACAGGAATGCTGTGTTCTTGCTGACATAGAAGAATGGAATGAGCTCCCACCACAGAAATGCGCTTGTAAAAGTAAAGGTGCTAAAAAGGATTCTTTGGGAGGGTTGCCAGAGGAGAACCATCTATGGTACCTTAAAGCATCTTCGTGAGGTTACATAGTAGGAATACCTACATAAGCTTTTCACGACAACTGCCATATACCTACATAAGCTTTTGTAAAACACTTTCTCCATCAGGGGTGAGTTGTTATGAAAGTTGCTTTTGTCCATTTTGATGTAATTTCATCAAAGCAAGTGTTATGATGTGAGGCTTGTTGGACTAACCCTTTATATCTATACAGGTTCATGTCATTTGTTATGAAAGGCTTACATAGGTGCCTGGTAGCCTTATGAAACATTGCCTGAGCCTTTCTGTGGACAGTTCTTTAAAAAAAAAACATTTAATTAGATAATTAGATAGTTAATTAGATTTGCAAGTGAATAACCTTTTGAAAGTCTCCAGATAATGTAAACCAGTAAAAAGCCTTCTAAGAACTGTATGTTCAAGCAAGAACCATTAAGTAGCCTTAATTTTTCATGCTCTGATTGGAACAGAATGCTATAATGCTTCTTCAGCTTGTGCTATGCTTTAATACATGTCTGTGTTTTTCACTGTGGCATCATGCCTGACCTTGTGCCACTTTAGGTCATTTTATGGCACTTGGCCACGCCACTTTCCCACAACAATCAGCTGCAATGATATAATATGACTTTACAGGCTGGGAACAAGATGTTAGAGAAAAATAAAACACCCTGCACTCTTTCAGTCAGGCCACTCTGTCTGTTTTTTGACAACTCAGAGGTTTTCATGGGCTTATTCCCCTCTGTGAAAGAGCGACGAGAGAAAGACGGAGTGAGAGAGAGAGAGTGAGCGAGTGAGAGAGGGGTGTGAAAGGGCCACCTCTACATTCCTCATTGAGTAAGGCCACTCTTTGAGCTGTGAACCCTTGAGCAGTGAAGTCTCTTTGAGTCCACACCAGGAGCTGTGAGGCCCTAATTGTCTCTAATTGATAGGGAGGTGTGGAGGCCTATTCTGCTGGCCTGGCCTCGAAGGGAGCGAGCGAGAGGGATTAAGAGTGTGAAGGAGGATGGGTGAGAGCGGTTGCAGGCCTCAGTAGTAATGACTCATTAAGTTTTCCTGGTTTTGTCCTGCCTGGCTCATTATAGCCTATAGAGCCAAGAGAACAAAGAGAGCTGGAGGTAGGAGGTGAGTTTAAATAGCTGCAACTCAACAGTGGGCCACAAAGGGAGGACAAAGAGTTGAATAGGACTTAGAACAGATGCAATAAAGGTGGCAGATGCAACTTTGCACTTTTTTGTGGAGAGAAAATTATTTCAGACGGAGGATTGCCTCTTCATTTAAGGAGTGCTAAAATGGGGGAAAAAAGTTTTAGCGTTGATTTACATTTAATGATTAGATCACGTGAACTTATGACCCAGCATGGGCCGGAATAGTTTATGGTTATAGATAAGCATAACGGATTCTCAACTTCAATTAACCCTGGAACTCACATGATAATATTATAATTAATATATGTGTCCTCTGGCTTATTTTTATTGTGTTTTTGTCTGTTTCTAAAGGTTGAACAACTGCAGATTGGCAATGATTGTTTTGGATATGCTGTTGGTCTTCAGTTCAGGAAGCAATCAGAGTCTTAATCTAAAAGGTACAATATTTATTTCTCTTAATAAACAGAGTAGCAATTTATTCAGTCCACAGTATATGCTTTATAGATGCACACTTTGTCTATAACTTATGCAAATATGAACTTAACTTAAAAGTAATTGTTCAGTCAATAGACCAGATGTTCCTGCACCACAATGCCAGAGTACCACAGCCGTCAGTGAAACATTCAGTTTTCCCAGCTTTTGCTGTCAGCTGTGGTGGTGAAATAAACCGAATGCTGAATTTTATTTTATTTTTTTTGTGGGCCATGGATGCCAAACATCTCATTGTTGAAATCTATAGTTAGCGTTAGCTATAGCTGTAGAAGGTGTAGTTGGTATGGTGTAGTGGGTAACACCTCTGCTCTCTGTGCTACAGACTGGGGTTCAGTTCCCTGCCTGGGCAAGCACTGTACACTATATCAATAAGAGTCCCTGACTCCAAACGCTACCTTCACTTGTGTAAAATGATCAAATTACAAGTTGTGTCTGGCATAAATGTAAATGTAAGTCGAAGTATATCTAGTATCATGCATCAACAATTATCCTCTAAATATTTTCCATTTTCCAAAAAAATCATATATACCCAATACCCGAGATGTAGTTCATCAGACAAGGCAGTTTGGAATCCAAACTCTGCTTTGGAGCTACAAGGCTAGCACTGCTAACAAATACTAGATACTAATACTTGGGTGACTGTTGTCTTTAATTGTTCGTCAGCAATGTTAGCTGAGCAGTTCCCGCGCTAAACTAAAGAAGCACCGTTTGGACACCATCTATGTCTTGGCTGATCTGAGGTAAATGAAAAACTGTGTAAAAGTGTTTTTCTGTGGGACAGTTCCTTTGGATAAACAGTTGACATGGAGAAAAGTGTGCTTTAATATTCATTCATTTTTGAGACTGTTACAGTGGCAACATTTTCATGGCTGCATGAACATTGGTTGCATACTGGTATGAGGCAAGCAGTATGAGGCAGCAACATGTAAAGAGGCAGCATCAACCCAAATCTAACTTCAAACCAAAACCTAATCCAAAACCTGAACATAATTCTAACTGAAGACTACCATATAGTTTAATTGTTAATTAAAGCATCTGTAGATGCTTATAGGGGACCTGTAAAATAAAAGGTGACCTATTTCTACCTATTACTTTATTTAATATTTATTATTATTTATTATTATGCTGTGAATGCACAATAAAACTACAAGGCTCAGCAGTTTCACTGAAAATGAGAGTGAGTAAACATATCATTTGTGAACATGTATCCATTTCCTTCACTTTAGCTTTTTGAATGAATAAAATGCTAGCTGGACACGCCCCCTGGCCTCTTGCACCAAGCTTAGTCAAGAAAGAGAGAGAGAAAGTGGAGAGTGAGTGAATGAGTGAGAGCACTAGAGAGAGGTGGAATGGCCCTGGCTTGGCTGATCCATAACAGTCATTGCCTGTTACATACATTTCAGGATCCATTCGGGCTCTGGAGATAATCGAGCTGGTCGACAGTTTCCCCCCGCAGCCCAATGGATTTATGATAGCACTGTCAAGAAAATGAGCCGGAATGACACAGTAGCTGACTTTAGCTGCAAATAATGTGATAGGCCGTACAGTGGCTGTGCAGCAGCTGCTGTCATCGCAGGTAATAGGCTATAAAGAAGGCTGATAGCAATACCTGTCATTGCTTAATGGCTGACTTCACTGAAGAGCTTTTGTGGCCTTTAACATGGAGATAATAGAAGATACAACAAATTTTACAGCTTCCCGCCTTGCATTCATAATTTATCGGCAGAAGGCAACCGCACAACAAGGACAACAGCCATGGAATGGGTGTTGAAGAGGAGTTTGATGGGTCAGTCAGGAGAAGGAGATGAGGAGTTGCTGGGCAGAAGATGACAGAGCTCCTATAGTGCAGTGCTGCTCTTCAGGAGTGAGAATGGCAGTGACAGCAGAGAGAAAGCTCAGCAGTATTTTTGAGCTGGCTGACTATAAGGGTTTCTCTTAAAACTATCTATCTGTCACTGTCTAATTGCTAACATGAAGACTTTGTGGAACTATTTTACATGATGAATGATGTATGATGCCTGTTTCTTTTTGTAGCTGATGGAGAGGCACTCCTGTGGCAATGTGGTACATCCTCCAGCCAGAAGAATGATGTCAACTTCTGGACAAGGCTCAGGTTTGGCTGAAGAGCCCTAGTCAGCCTGATGCTAAGAGGTATTTTCAGTGTTTACTAGAACTACTTTAAATCTAACAATGATGATATCTACATAAATAAATGAATAAAAAAGTAAATACAGTTGTCATCACTGTAAAAGTGATTTTTGTTTTTAACTTACTAACCTGCTAACCTGACTGATTGTTTTAATAACCTTCAAATAATAAATTAACAGAACTTGCTCTTTATATTTTTAATAGTGTATTAATTTTAATGATTTAGTCTGATACTCTATCATTATTGTCTGGATACTGAAAAATATTGTGAGTTCCCATGGCTCAGCCCTAATATACATATATAAATAACTTTATATTTTTTTATATTGTTGCAATATGAGCTATTTTTGTTATTGAGGAAAAAGAAATTGTTACAGTTCATATTTGTTCCTTCATAAACTGTAATGTTGTCTTTTTCTTCGGTTATAGACCCAAGTAAAAATGCATACATATACACCCCCTCGTGCTCACACTCATCTTCACACACAGTACACACCACACACATATCCTCTCACCCTGTGTGTGTTAACTTGGCTGTGTGTAGCCGGACAGCCTCATATATCACCATCCTTCATTAAAAGTGCTAGCAGCCACAGCGTGGCTACATAAACACGGGGGTCTAGGCTGCGCTCTCTCTCTCACCTCTCACTAGAGGACTTCAAAGTCACTCCAGCCACACAGCTCTCTGATGAATGCTCCCATCTGCCTGCCTGATGTATGTCTCTGTCGCCCCCTCTCTGCTGTGGAAATGGCCCCGGCCCATCCGCAACCTCTGCTGAGAATGGCCATTTTTTAGCGGTTAGCTTGCATCTGGGAGCCCCCAGTTCTAATTCCGTACGCAAGCCCATCAATCCTTTTAACACAACACTCCGGCAAAGTCGTTCTGGCATGTTACTAATGCTGCCTATTATTAACTCTATTAAATGTAACGCTGTATAAGTAGGCCTCTAAAAGTGGATCGTTTTGGTCGTGCAATTCTATTAGGATGGAGAGTCAATTTATGAATTGGATGGTTTTAGTGGTAAAGTGGTTAGTGTTGAGGTAATGGGTGGGAGGCTGAGAAGACCATTTAATTTTCAGTAACACACCTACACACACATATGCTAACATAGACACACAAATCCACAGTGCCTTTCATCAAAACTGACTTTTTTCACCTAAGGCCAGTTTCCCCCACCAACTGGGGGGTAATTTGGTCTAGCACAAAATTAAAATGGCTGTGATTTCAAAGAATTAAGTTTTTAATTTAAACCAAACCACAAATACGAGTTAACACATCCTCTACACAGAACACACTTCAGCACATTTTAATGCACTGTTACTGTTTGTGCCAACTTACTCCTGTGCCAACCTACACCATTCTCCCCTCTATCTGTTTAATTTAAATAAGACATTCTTCAAATGAAACATAAAACTCACTCAGGTTCACCCTCACTTGCGAGTGTGCATTTGAGTGGTCTTCAGTTTCCCTTCTAGCACCAATAACATTTCAGAAGGAAAGAAAGGAAATGGGTAATTCTAATCACTGCCCATTACACAGCGAGAGAAGTAGAGTTAGGAGAGAAGAGGAGCAGATGAAATGAAGAAACGGTGGAAAGAGAGGGAGATGATTGGAAGGTCAGCAGTGCAAGGCACATGTAGAAATTAATTCCCCACTCTCTGGAAAAGAATATGTCTAATTCTGTCAAGCAGTCTGATAGAATCAGCTTGACTACATGGATGAGGTGAAGCTATAGACCCGTGGGGGTACAGGCAGGAGGTGTATGGGGAGAGAGAGAGAGAGAGAGAGAGAGAGAGAGAGAGAGAGAGAGAGAGAGAGAGAGCTAATGAGAATGGGACGAAGGGAAAAAGAGTTAAAGAGAAATAGAAACAGAGGAAAGAATAGAGGAAGATGGTGGAAGTGACGGTGGAGAAAGAACTGAAAGAAGCAGAGAAACATACGGACAGTTAAAGAACATGGAGGGCAACAGGTGGAGTAGTTAATTGAAATGGCTTTCACTGTGGCAGTGGAAGTGCTGTTTATGTCATTGAAGGATATCAACCATGCTCTTTGGCATGAGTCCTGAGTGAAGTGATTTGTTTTCTACATTTTATAACACAGCTGTTAATCAACTAATGTTATATATCAAATTTATATATATATATATATATACATATATATATATATATATATATATATATATATATATATATATATATATATATATATATAAATATATATTTTGGCCAGGGGCACCCAACTTTGGTATACGATTGCATAAGTTTGGCCTCTATCTTTCTGTAGTCCTGTTCAAATTCTTAGAAAAATTCTACAATGTGATAGATTTCACTTTGCTGTTGTGTGCAGGTGAAAATTCCATTCATTTTTGCCAGCTTAGACTCTGAGTTTCTAATCTGGGCATGTCGCTGAGTAAAGAATGAAAGTACGACTTCAGTGGTCTAAATCTTTGCCATTTCAAAACCTTGCATCTCCAGTAGCAATAATATGTCTAACTATCTACATATGTACTATCTGTATATCTATATGATCCCCCACAAGCCCCAGAGCATCACTGTTGTATGAAATGCTTACTATACATTTCATAATACAATAAAATGGAATTCCACTGGCAGGAATTTACTGCTTTGGACTGTCTTGGAATGAGATAATTAAGTGTTGTCCTCTCTGGGTAACTGGACATTGCGCTGCCCGCGTGCTGTAGCTGGTTGTCCTGGCCTGCTGCACCGCTGCTTTATCAGATCGTGCTACATCACCTCTGGATTGCTTTGTCAATAAGCTGGCCAGGCTTGACCTGGCTTTGGCATCCCTAACCAGTCACGTTGAGTGACAGGCAGGAGATGGCTGATAATTCAAAGAAATTGGAAGTGTGAAATCTTTAAGGGCCACTTCTTACTGCCGCCAAATGCCAGGGTATCTCTCCATCAGCACGCTCGCTGTGCTCTCACAAGCCCGGGCATTGTTAATGGTGGCCTGTCTGTCCGTCAAGCCCCTGCTTCTGCCAGGATTTATCCCCTGTTTGCCTCCTTATCTCTGCTGGCTGTATGCACTCGTGGGGCCTGGAGGCACTAGAGGTTATATGTGTGTGTGTGTATGTGATTGGATTGAGAGGTAGCAACCTACAAGCTTCATTTCATTCCCTCATACTCTCTTACCTTTATTTTTAGGAGGTGAAGTGGCATCCTGGTGGTTCCCTACTACTCATTTTACAGCTCGTCATCTAATGCCTGGCCCAGGCTATAGTATAAATGGACCTATTTTGAGGCTGATTTACTCCTCCCAAGGATTACAAAAGGTAGTCCCAGATTTTTTGTGGTATGGCATGTGTACAGTCTGGTATTCAGCCTTCTAATCTACTCACAGTCCAGACAGTCCAGTTGTGGCTGTTCCTGTTTGAAATCCTGGGTGTTAAATACACTGATGTTGATGTTGATGTTATAAAGGGCTTATGTGCTACATTTTTCTTGCATATTTAACTTTTCTTTGATGTTTTCTTATGATGTTATCATGCCATAATTTATTTTTACTTGGCCATTTTCCAACCTTTTATATGCATTAGAATGAAACAGGCTGTTTTTGTTACTGTACCTTTAAAACGGATATATAACACTCCTTTTAACTTGATCATAGATGGATGGGGCTAAACTAGTGTAGGCTTAATATGCAGATGGTTTGTCATAAAAACAATGAATTCAATGGACTGGTTTTTTAGACATTTCATGTAGATATAGCTAGAGAAAGCAAATGTAGATAGCATGTACTGTGAAAGCAGCATATATAAAATCATAAGAATGCATGGTAAAAACATTTACAGTAACTATCTCTGCAAATATATGCAGTAATACTGAACAAATATGAATAGTGCAGTGATATTAGGACATAAAGTACAGTAACAGTGCAGATGCTATTAAAGTGATGGTGTGGAGTCACAGCCTTAGGGAAGACATTGTACCTGAGCCTGCTAGTTTGGCAGTAGAGGCTCCTGTAATGCCTACCAAATGGGAGGAGGATAAAAAGTCCCTGATTAGGATAAGAAACGTACTTGATGATGTTCTTTGCCCTGCCCGGGCAGCGCATATGGTAAATGTTCTCAGTGGTCGGTAATTGAGTACCTGTAATTCTTGGGTAGTTATCACCACCGCTGAAGCTTTTTGCGAGTTATATACAAGTTCTCCGTATTTCCAACATCAGGCGTAAGCTCTCACCTACCGCACCACTGATGACATGGAAAACGACAGGCAGATTTGCAAACTTTGATATGAGAACAGATATCTAGTGTTACGGTGCATGTCTTGACGCACTACGAATCATATTTAGGCATTTTGAAATGTTTGTTATTCTGCCTCACCTCTGCGTACTCTGCGCTTGCCACTCTTTTTCACCTTGAAATTCACTTGAGCAGTCACAAAGGCAATCTGAGGAGACTTTACTAGAATGAGTATGATCTATGAATACTTTTCATTAACTGTTGGAGATCTAGGCCATTTTATTACCTTTTCAGCCTAATTAGAGTCTGACAAATCGGATTTACACAAAAAAAAAATGGAATTGGAAGTTAATTATTACAATGGTAATTAGTTTCATGATTAAGGAGTTAATAAAAGAAACACATTTTAGCTTTCTTAGATTGACAGAGATGAGGTTTGTGATCTACTTGTAGATTCCGTGCAATGCAACATGTGTGTCTTTTTGAAGTTTTTTCGCTACAAATCCACATACTGTGTTCATTTGTCCTTCCACTCAATTAAGGCTGAGTTATCTCTCCAAGTGAAAATGCAAGATAATGTATTAATTAGCATCATTAACACAAGCAATTACTGGAGTGAAAACACTTGCTTTTGTAATGAGGAAAAGGCTCGCAGTGTTCAGATAGTGTTTGAACATGTGGTGTTAAAAAGAGAGAAGGTTGATAGAGATGTAACGGGAGGAATGCTAAAGCTGCAAGCAAGCAGCAAGCAGCTCTCACGTTCACTGAGATTGTCAAAGTATTTCAGGTAGGATATGTGTGTAGCAAATCATTAACCTTGGTTAGAAATTCCAAACATGACCAATGATGCCATCATTGCTTAGCAGAGGAGAGCTTTAAATAAGGTGGTGAAATGCAGAAGGACGCTCTATACTTGTTGAATTTTTTGTTAATACTATACCGTAATACTGGGTTCTCCTCTCAACAGTGAGATTTTCAGTGTCCACAGCTCCCAAAACAATCCACCGGCACAGTAGCAGCAAAAGCTGGGCACACTGAACTTTCGCCGCCAATAAAAACAATGGAACATCCAGTTTGCCATTGACCATCTACTGCCATAATGTAAACGCAGCATCAGAATCAACATGAAACAAACTGTTCATTTCAAGTTCTGATACTGTTTGCTGAATTTCATGGACTGGGGAAAAGTAAAACAATAAATGTGGCCTCTGCAAAAGTTGCGCTGCCTTTTATATTTGTTTTATTTTATCTGTAAAACTTTGTCAACAAATAGAAATGACACACTACAATTTGCAGAAAATGCCATATGCATGAATATGTTGTGTGCATCATTTAAAGAGAAGAAAGAACAAAAAAGATTTTAACGGGAAAGTACAGTATGCTTTTTAAATTTTTATAAAAGCTACATTACAAGTTTTGGGGTTTTCGCTGGTGGAATTTGCACACAATGTGTGGAAAAACATGTTTTGATGTTGGTTTGCTTCGGAACCCCTTTCTAAGTGGATGAATGTGATGATTGCGAGTAAGTTGAAAGAATATTCAGAGAACTCAGTCAGAACATGGTGAAGCATCTGTTTTTGTTGTGTGAGTGAGTGAGCTTCATCAGTATAGTGTTGATTTTGTGAGTCCTACACATTTACACATACAGCATTTAGCAGACACTCTTATCCAGAGCGACTGACAAGAAGTGCTTTGTCTATCTAGAGAAAGTATCGTTGCTAGTTACCAATAAGTTAGAAAGAAAAAGAAAGTCCTGAGCTCAGATACTGCTAGAAACAAAAGTCACTATAGATACCCAGAAAAAAGGAACAGAGTTGAACACAGAACTCTGTACACATCAAGCTGGACCTTCTTTTTAAGGCTCTATATGTGACGTCAGTATGTAAAGATGTATGACTTTTATTTAATGGAAATAAAAACTCGCATAGTGCAACTGTAAATAAAATGAGATAGAAATAGATATTTAATTTTTTTTCAGCTCGGCTGAGCTACCAGAACTTTGTCACTATGTTGAGTTCTATCCCATGTAAAATGTCCTGCCGTTATGACAGCGTTGCGCCGCAGTGATTGAGTGTCAGCCGCTCGTTGCGGAGGAAGCAGCCTCCTAAACCCAATTCTAGTGCTTCAGAGCTGCGAGGTGAGTGATGAACTGCTCGGAACAGGCTGCATTTCCCTCAGCCCGCACGCTGTCACTCACCATGCCAACACCATGCACGCTGAAGCCAGGCCGCACTCACTCCGACTAATGGAAACTGGAGCTAAAGGAGGTGGGAGAGATGGAGAGAGAAAAACAAATGGAATAAAGAGATGGGAGAATGGAAAGGGGGGGAGAGAGAGAGAGAGAGAGAGAGAGAGGTAAAGGCGGGAAAGTAGAAGAAAAAAAACGGATGCTCCACATCTGTTAATCCAAAAGGAGCTTAGTTTAGAGACAGTGTCCTCTGTTTGTTTGCGGAGAGGAAAGCCATTCAGAGAGAAAGAGCGAGAGAGATGTGTTCCATATTTAGCTACTGCAATGTTTAAAGTCTCTGTCACAGCGAACTGAGTTCCCAGGCCGACACATCTCAAGCTGTTCAAATACCCATTAGGATGTTTTGTTTCCTCATACGTACTGACAGAAAGAGAAAAAACAGAAAGTACAGCAGCCGTAGAGGTAGTGGTTGGGAGGAGGGATGAAAAAAAATGACAGAAATTTATCAAGAAACTTCTGTGCTATTTAATGATCCTTGTATGCAGAGGGGAAGACCACGGAGCGCTCCGCCGCTGCCAAATACCGATCCCCTAACTTAATTTCCTGCTCAATTGCTGTTTTATAGTGCATAGTACAGTGATACCAGCTAGTAATATAGAAAACAGATTGCCTGCGCAGCCAAGTGGAGCAGACTGTTGCAAGGCTGTGGAGGACCTGTAGTCTCCAGGGGGCTCAGGCGGGTGGGCTCCACTAAACCAACAAAGCCAGGCGCTCCTGTCTTCCCTGACTGGCAGCAGCTGGCTGGGACAGAGGGAAAAAGTGCTGGAGGAGGCATGTGCCACAAAAACAGAAATGCTTACTTACAGTATAGTAAAGATTCTATTACACCATGGAGGTGCATGTAATTGCCGTACGACCTGAATGACTACAATTACCTCGTCTCTTTAAACTGTTTAATCTGATGTGCATGTAAGTGAAACTTTCATTGGGCTGTCTGGCTTTTTCTCTACATCCTCTACCCAGAAAACCCAAAGAAATGCATACCACTTTCTCAGAGTTTACAAATACAGGTAACATTGTGCATAAGGGTGAGCAATATGGTGATATATTAACATCGTCATGATAACGTCATGATAAATTATGCCACAGTCTGCTTTTCTGAGTATATTGTTGTGTTTTTATGACTTTATTACTTTATTACTTGTTTTGACATGCACTCAATAGTGTTTTTACATGCACTCAATAATCTGATCTTATTTGGATTTCTGCAATTATCTCATTATCCAAATGTAAATATGTAAACAGCATTTTAGGATTTCTTAGATTGGAGTAAGGTCTAGAAATGCAGTTGAGAAATCAGATAAAGAGAGCTGGATTTTAGCTTAGTAATCAGATCTCTCAGTGCAGGTGTAGTACGTTTACATGGATTTCTTTCAGATTTCTCAGTCTATGCATGTGAAAGCAGATTGTGGTACTTGAAATAAGCAAAACACTTTTGGAGTGACCCTGAAACCAACTACATGAAAAACATGTTTTGCTGCAAAAAAAAAATTATTTTTATGTGCCACTCCTATTTTGCTTTGTTCTGCCTTTTGTCTGTTCCAACACAATATTGCACAAATATTGTGAAACATACTGTGTCGCAGAAAATTTCATTCAACTATTGTAACTTTACATTATCACGCATCCTTAGTTGTGCTCAGATGAACTGAATTTTATTACAATTCAGCATATCATTGCAGCACATTGCAGTGCAAAATGCAACTGGTACACAAAACAAGCAGTAAACAGAGTCATTTGTTGACAGATATGATAACATGGGTTGGTATACTTTCATTTTGTAACCAAATCTTGCAACTCTGAAATGATAAATTTATAAGAGAACAAAAACTGTTCTTTGCTTTAATTTATAATGATCAAACTATATTTTGTTCCAACATTTCTGTTGGTCCATTTATCACAAAATGTTCATGCAATGTAAAGGTAGCTGATGTTTAAAAATGATTTATGAGTATGATTAATTTTTAAAAAAATGCAATGTTTTGATTTCACAGCAATGATAACTGAATCAGGGTTACTGTCCCTATATTATGTGAACTGAGTAAAGCAGGTCGACATACATGTACATCGAAATGTTTCTTTTTAATGAATCTGATTCATTTATGCAGAGGTATGCATGTGTTTACTATACAGACCTATTTCCCATAAGGCTTAAAGGCTTCAGCCTGTCTTTCTTATCCTTTTATTCCACTCCTATACTCTCCTCCCTGGAGTACAATGCAGACGTATGCATATGTGGTGTGAAGCTGCTGGAGAGAGTCTGTTTGAACTGAGACAGGTTGTCATCCCACCTCTATACCACAGCCTGTGGACATGACTCCTACACTCCAACTGCATTGACGTTCCAGAGTGCCACTTATTTATAGTGACTAATGTCATTGGGATGTTTTGTGCTAGACTGTCTGGACTGCTGTAAAGTGAAGGAAAGTGGTCTATGTTATTAGCCCACTTTGTAATCCCTCAAACAGCACCACAGCTGTGTCAGGAGAAGTTCTGAGTTAACAGCACAAGTCGAATGGTAAGTTAAGTGAGTTAAGTGATGTGATACTTTTTTAATCCCACAAACAGGGAAATTCCACCTCCTCATTTAACTCATCTGTGAAGTGAAACACCAGTGAATACACACACACTAGGGGGCAGTGAGCACACTTGCCCGGAGCGGTGGGCAGCCCTATCCACAGCGCCCAGGGAGCAATTGGGGATTAGGTGTCTTTCTCAAGGACACCTCAGTCATGCACTCTCAGCACTGGGGATTGAACTGGTAACCTTCCGGTCACAGGGCCAGTTCCCTAACCTCCAGCCCACAACTGCCCCCAAAATGTGGTCATGTGTGCTATATTGGATGTTCTAATTTGAAGTATTGTTATTTTTTAAAAATCTGTTTATATTAGCATAGCTTCACTTTTGAAGTTGGGAAGCCGTTAATGCCATCACAGGTTTTGTGTTCAGGGCTGCTCTTTTTGACGGGTATAGGCATGTACATTGTCCAACTTCAGAGAAGAATATGTATATGTACATGAAATGAGCATGAATATGTACATTTCTACTATACAGTACTGTGGAAAAGTCAGAAATCATCATTCATTTATTTAGTTTTTCATCAGAATGGTTCTTAATTAGAGAGATTGATTCTGATTAGATTAAAGATCCTTTACTTCCATAAGGAAGGGGAAAGAAAAGAAAATAAACAGGAGTTTTCAAAACTAAAGCTAATAAAATTATTAATGGATTTAGAGAAATTTACTGCCAAAGACAAACTAAAGGTGTCACTGTCATATAAACGTACTCAAAGCTTCATCTTTGAGAGAAAATCAAGCTCCACTCTTGCTTCAGATCTGAAAAAATCCACTGGTGTTTCTGCCATCCTTCTTTTGTGAGAAGACAAGTCAACATTGAGAATCTGAAAGGATGTGTAGCTGTTCAAGAAGCCCTTAATGAGAGAAGGAAATTAAACAGAAGCTGTTTGTGTTCTCAGAACAATAGAGTGACCCCCCCAGAGTCCAGATTTCAACTTCACTTAATTTGTGTCAGATTAGTTGGATTGTAAGGAGCAGAAACTGCAGCCAACTTCTAAGACTGAACTTTGAAGGTGTGGAAAAATATCCCTGAAGATTTTTGCTAAACTGAAATTGAGTCTGCTGAAAAGAATGAAAGCTGCAGTAAAGCTAAAGGGTGGACACAGTAAATACTGAAAAATGATATTATATTTAGTTGTTGAAGCTTCTGTCTGTTTATTTTGAATAATTTATTCTTAATGGCTGGTTTGAGTGGAAGTTAAATAAATGAAGTGGCCTTTAACTTCTGCACAGCATTGTGTATGCATCCCAGTTTTGTTTAAGATTTGAACCACAGTTGTAAGTTTATATCATATACAAGTTTTATTTTTGTTTTGAAATGTCCATAAGAGC
This sequence comes from Pygocentrus nattereri, assembly GCF_015220715.1. Taxonomy (NCBI): domain Eukaryota; kingdom Metazoa; phylum Chordata; class Actinopteri; order Characiformes; family Serrasalmidae; genus Pygocentrus; species Pygocentrus nattereri. The sequence continues at coordinate 12,545,445 of NC_051230.1, forward strand.
AGAGACCAGAGTCATTGGACAACCTTACATGTCTGTGTTTGGTTCGAGGAATTTACTGGATCTAATCTTTTAGATTTTGCTTCACAATGTCAGATATCATTTGCATAAAGTTGAGAAACTCTCAGTGCAGTTTGTTGCTTGTTACTTCAGTTCAGTCGCAGCTACTGGTCCCCTACCTCCATTGGAATGATGCAGTTTAGCGAATGATGTATAGAGTTTTGGGAAAGTAAGGGTTAAAATACGCAGAAAGGAATGAGTTCCTATATTTATTTATTTATTTAAACCACTCCTACTGCAACAAAATAACATAATAGCCTCATAAAGTGGTAGTTTGGCAAAAACTAAACCATTTGTTTACTCATTTTCCCCTTACTCCAAATTTAGTTGATGAGCCAAGACTTGTTTGATGTCTGATGTTTGCTTCTTTAGACTCGCACTGGAGCCACAAGGCTGATGTAGTTAACAATTAATGGAAACTTATAGCCACCAGGCTAGTATTATGCAAAATGCATGCCTAAATCAACACAATATTGCAACAAACTGCGTTATGTTGTTAAGTAAACTTAAACAGGCGTGCTTACTCAGGTTTTTACACTCTGTGGCATACTGTTACCTACAAACAAATCATTTTTTTTTATCTGCCTGCTTTTGATTTTTGCCGAACTATCGCTTATAACACACTGGCTTGCTATATAGTGGTGCATGTAAGGATGTTATTTACACTACATGAGAACACTATGGGTTCAGTACTTTCCCCCTAAAGCTTTCGTGATTTCTGACTATAAATAGATGCATTATTAGATCGTGGTCTCAGTTACGTGCGTGTGAAAGTGTTGAAGCTTTTATTTCCATGAGCCATTCCAAGAGTTACTTGTAAAACAGTCTTGGGTAATGAACATCCCAGAGAGAGACCTCATTAAGGACAAAATTGTTTGTCTTAAATTCACGCTGACATGAAAATCCACCAGCACATCTACTTCTAATCTGAAATGAACATGAGGTCAAATTTGCTTCAGTAGATATTCTACATGACTGCTGCATATGTGGTGTCATCTGATCAGCAGGGACTTTTTTCACACAAGCCCATAACATATTTTCTGCTCAACTGCCATGCGAGGTCAGTGAGCATATGTATTAGTCTTGGAAGCGCATTTTTATAGACCTCATGTCACTCCAAACCCGACAAAGTGCCTTTCCTTCTCCTGTTCTTACCAGATTTACATATTTGTTTTGACTAATGTGCTGTTATAGGCCACTTAAGGCCCGTAATAACACTGTTTGGGTTTCAGTAATGGATGGTGCCAAGAACCGCGCAGTAAAATAAGACGTGGATGAGATACAGTTGTCACAAGGATTTTCATCACGGATGAGGATCTGGAGCGTTTAAACATTTTCTTTGGGAAATGCACCCAGTTGGTCAGCTTATCGCTGAGTTTGGTTTTCATGACTCCTCTCCTTTCCCATGTAGGAAGCTCCACTGGGATGTGTGCATGTGAGTGTTGTTATGTGTGAGTGAGCAGTGGGTGGAGTGCGGGTTCCTTCTGAAGAATGCATTAATTATTTTACAATACTTTTTTGGATGCATCTGTAGCTTCTTTAATGTTCTTCAAATATAATCTCAGTAGCTCTAAAGTCGAAGGCTGAATCAAACTCAAGGGGAGAACCATACAATAATCGAAACTCATATCATGGATATCCCTCTGAGCGCAATACGAGCTCACTCTTAACTTCAGGAAGCAATCATTTCTGCAATAAATTGCTTGTTTACGTGCGCTAGTCAGTTCTATATCGCTGATCAAAGGCAGAAATGTCAGGAAAAACGTTGCATTTGTGTTCCAGTGGGCAGGAGGAAATTGTGCATCCCTGCGGACAGAGGTAGGCTGTAAAACAATCCCTCCTCAAACCACATGAATCCCTCAAACCGTGCAGTTAGGGCCTCTGCCAAAAGCCGCCAGAACTTGAGCGGTCCAAGACTTGACCCTTGAGGCACTGCCAGTCAAGTCACTTGTCAGAACCGTCCTGCAGAATGCATCCCCTGACCTTGGCAACATTCCCCTGCCTTTTTCCTCCCTCTCTCCCCTCTCCTGTCATGGGATAGTGAGAATTATCTTTTGCTTCCCAAATGCCTTGAATGTTTGATATTATTAATAGCCACTTTGGCTGAGGATGTGGGTTGATTCACGCCTCTTGCAGTTTTTTGTCCTGATGTCATGTTGTTTCTCCCAGGGTTTTAACAGAGGAAAGGTCCCGGGATATTTTTCACACAGTGACGACTTACATAGTTAGTGGTCTCTCCCCCCTTTGCTAATCTTTTTGGTCTTGAATATGAAAACATTCTCAAGTGCAGCTTGCTTGAAGAGAAACAGCAGTCTCTGAGGAAGTTTGTTCGTTTTATTTAGTGCCTGGACGCGCTGTTCTTATGTCCCTGTCACCTCTTGCTAGTTTATCATTCTCTGTGGTTATATTTGGAGACTAATAAATCATATTTGTTCTCTCCGAGGTATATGAGTTGACACATGCTCTCATAAAAGCTGGATTCACTACCAAAGATAGATGGGGGAAATTGGTTGGGTGTTTTAAGCCAATTGTTGAGCTGTTTTATTTGATTTTCCAAATAGCTTTTAAAATGTTGCTTCTCTTAAAGCAATAATTTTATATCACAGTATAACTCTGGGCCATCACTTAAGAGGTCCACTTATAAATGTTTAAAATGAAAACACAAGTACTTTCCATGTTTGCCCGTTCTTTTCCATGAAGTGATCCCTGCCAAGCTATGTTAACTCCTTTAGCAGTACCCAACTCTTCTTCAAACGCTGCACCCCTACCCCCCTCCTCAATTTTGTGTTTTTTCCTCCGCAGTTCAGGGTTGCTGCGTCAAAGGCGATTCGAAAATCGAGCATGAACTTCAAGCAAAGGTTAATGCTATTCACTGTTTTCCTTTTTCTGGCTTATTTTCTCGTGGGCTGAACCACCCACTTAGCTTAAGGTCACAAGCTGAGGCTAATGCCGCACAGAAGGGGCTGCCTGCAAAACTCGCTATCCCCATGATTAGACGTCCCACTGGCCTACAACACATACCAGCTCACTTTGCCAAGTCAAATAGCACATTTAGTGAGTTGGAAGTAAGATTTAAGTGGGCCAGCACAATGAAGCCAACCCTCTCATCTTTTTAGTCCTAGTTTTCTCTTTGTGTGCTAGACTGTGAAAACTGCTCTTCTTGGGGAGAGTTAATCTTCATTTTTTTTTCCTGTAGATTATTTGGAAACAGGTCAATTGAGTGAGCTGAAAACTCCACCCTTCACAGAAGAGAAAAGAGGCAGTTATGCGCTACAGCGCCTTCACCGCATCCCTTCGTCGCCTCTCTTCTCTCTCCTACTCCTCTTTTCTTTTTCTTCCTCTTTCAAATGCACTGCCTCCCTCTTTATATGTGGATAAGAACCACTTCCAAGGAATTCTATGGCCAAGTACAGGCCCTTGATGTGACAGCTTTTGATTCTAAGACCCCATTTTTCTTCTCAGCATTATTTTTGTTCCACCTCTCTCTGGTTATTTCAAAGGAGGGCGCAATAAGTTCATTGATCCTGACTCCTTTCACCTTTCTTTCTCTACCTCACTACCTTACCACAGTCTTAATCATCCACGGCACGCTACCGCATTTACTAACGGTGTACATTCAGTAAGACGTTAGAGCCAAATTTGTTTTTGACATTTCTATGTCCCCAATTTTGTAAATACCGGCTCATTAAGCGTTTTATTTTGAAAGTAAGGCTATTAATAGAGAGTTTCCACCTTTGTTGCTTTAACAGCCTCTACTCTTCTGGGAGGGCTACACTAGATGTTGGAACATTGCTGTGAAGATTTGATTGCGTTCAGCCACAAGAGCATTAGCGAGGTCTGGTGCTGATGTTGGGTGATTAGTTCTTCATCACAAACACCACTTCACCTCAAAAGAATTAAATGGTGATCCCCAACTCACAGTTCCACTGCTCCACAGCCCAACGCTGGGGGCTTTATAGCCCTCGAGCTGTTGCACAGGATTGAGCTTGGTGACCTTAGGCTCGTGTTCGGTTGTTCCAGAGTGTGCCATTCTGCTGGCAATGCTGTTGTGCTGTTGAGTGCCTGTGTCAGCTATAGGAGGAGCTGAAAGTAGCTGAATTCACTAATTAGAATAGGAGTCTAGATATTTTGAACAGGCATTTGTATGCACAGTTTGAAGTTGAAAAGATGTTGAACAGAAGTTAAGACATCCTCTATTCCTTAAATAAGGAATTTTCTGCAAATTTTACTACACAATTTAAATAAATTTGCCGATTTAAACAGCAAAAATTAAGCTCAAAATGTGCCTATATTTACAGAATGTTAAATTCAGTAGATGAACAGTGATTGTATATTAAAATATGCAGAAGTGTGTTCTCTTTAGAGGATGTGTTAACATATCTTCACTTAAAAAAATCAACAAAGCATAATTTGACCAGGATACCCAAACGGTTTATGGGCTGTGTATATGAAACAAAATAAAATGCACTTTTCCTCCTCATGCTTATGCAATTTAAGGGAGATCTGAGCAGAATCATGCAAGTTGGAGGATGTATTGCACATGTAGCTGATTACATGTTCCGCTCAATTTACTAAAGTTTCAGGGGCTGGTTTTGCATCAGTTTTCCTCTGCCTTTTAAAACCAGACATGAATTTGGGTTTGCCTTTGGAAAGATGTGCTGTAAAGACAATTCTTTTAGCAACAGCAGCAGACAGAGGAGTTAGTTGGATGCTCATGCTGACAAAATATTTACCATCAGAGTAGCACTGTTTAAGCTCACAGGACCAGATGTATGTGTAAAGAAATACTATAGTGTGGCTGCAATGTGCCCATGCTGTCATGGTATCGTTTTTTTACCCGGAATGAAATAACACCCTTGTATGCTGTTTTGGTGGGTAGAACTGTATTTATTAACAGGGCCATCACTCTAAATGATAAATAAAAATAAATGATTTGCTCAGACTTTTAAAGGGATAAATTAAGGATGTCCTGCACCCTGGAGTGAAAATAACATTGCAGTTCTCTGCCCTGCACTGAGCAATGACATCAGTAAACATTCATGTCTGAGTCGTGTGGTCAGAGTATCTAGACATGAGCACGTCTATTGGCATCTTAGGCATGTATAAGAATGAAGCTGATAATAGAAACATTGTGAATAGAAAAATGGCAGGACCAAAAAATGAATCTGGAATGCTGATTAGATTAGATGTAGCACTAACATTCCACAATACCCCTCCTAATGTATGGTCTTTGACTTCATCGCCTAAGCAGCCCACAATGTGATTCTACATTGACCACCTAGATGAAAAAATTCTAATTTGCACATGGTGACAGCGGCACGCTTCGGTATGCCACGTGAATGCTAAGCACTATATACAAAACCTCAGCAGCGCAAAGTCCTCCGTGACAAGCATCTAATGATGGCCTAATTAATCTTTGTGCTTCTGATGACATAAGCATGTTTGGATCATGCGTCTTGGATGAGTGGCTCGCCTGTAATGCCAAATTGCTCATCTCCTCACTTACTTCAGTGACAGGGGCCTAATGAATCACCTTCAGTAGCCCAGGCGGTTTGTTACATTTGCTGAAGGTATGGGACATATCACAGGCACACTGCAGGAAGTGGGCTTAATCACTTGCTGGAGGGTGTTTAGCATGTACAGTAGCTGTCATTTGAAATTATATAAAGCTCTGTTTTAGCTGAAACTCTCCAGCTTGTATTGGAGATTATGAAAAGGTGAAAACATTTTGAGAATGTGTTGGATACTGTTTATTTTATGCTCTGGCATTCTTTATACTTTGTGTTTTTTGTCACGGAAGGACAAAAATAGCAGGTTTCAAAAAGGGTTCTTTGAAGTGATACCATGAAAGAACCATTTTTGGTTCTCCAAAGATGGCAAAAGAAATGCATACAGTGGTGTGTAAAAGACTTCATTTTTCAGAATCAGGGTAGAAAACAGGAAACTACTGAATATGAAAACAGGAACAGTGAACACTGAACAGGAAAATACTGAAAATGTGTTCAGAAAATTACACAGGAACCTCAAAAACGTAATGTAATATACATTTTTCAGCATTTAGTGTCCATCCTTGTCTTTGTTACAGCTTCCATTAATTTCTGGAGACTCACTCTTATGAATACTTCTTTAAAGCTCAGTCTTAGAGGTTGGTTACATTTTCTGCTTTTTACTATACGACTAATCCCAGTTACAAGCATTGAATTTTACTTCGCAGTCACAGATGTCCAGTTATGCTGTTGTAGTGCACATTTTCTTCTCTGTTTTCTTTTTCCTTTTCTCAGTAATGGCTTCTTGACAGCCCCATGTTCATTTGTCTTCTCTCAGTAGATGGATGGACAGAAAGAGTGAATCAAGAGTGGAGCTTGATTTTTTTCCTCTCTCTCAAAGATGAGAGCTTTAAGTGCTGTTTATCTGAAGTATGTGTGTGTGTGTGTGTGTGTGTGTGTGTATATATATATATATATATATTTTTTTTTTTTTTTTTTTTTGTGTGTGTGTGTGTGTGTGTGTGTGTGTGTGTGTATATATATATATATATATATATATATATATATATATATATATATATATATATATATATATATATATTTGTGTGTGTGTGTGTGTGTGTGTGTGTGTGTAAACAGTGGTCGTTGGTGGTTGCTACTGTTTCAGGCTACTGCATACTCTAGGTACCAATAAGGGTTACTTGAAGCAATGCCATAAAATGGAACCTTTTTAATGTTCAAAGAACCTTAACATACAGTGTTGTGAAAAAGAAATTGCCCTTAAACTCAATTACTTATTATGCCACCCTTGGCAGTAACAACTGCAATCAACTATTTAAGATGAGTCTTTTATATTGCCGTGGAGGATTTGTTTGTTTTAATTCGGCTACATCAGAGGGTTTTCAAGCATAAACTGCCCCTTTAAGGTTTTGCCACAGCATCTCAATGGGATTCAAGTCAGGATTTTGACTTAGCCACTCCAAAACCTTAGTTTTATGTCTTTTTCTTGTGTGTATCAGGTCGTTTTTCTACTCCATAACTCAACTGCTTATGAGAAGGAACTCATGGTTTTTGTCATCAGTTATGACAAGTCGTCCAGGTCCTACAGAGGGAAAGCAGCCCCAGACCATCACACTACCACCACCATGTTTGACTGTTGGTATGATGTTCTTATAGTGGAATGCCGTGTTAGTTTTAGGCCAGATGTACCCATGTCTTCCAAAAAGTTCCATGTTTGACTGATCAGTCCATAGAATATTATCCCAAGATTCTTGTGGGTCATCTAGGTGTTTTTGGCAAATGTGAAACAAGTCTTTGTGTACTTCTTGGTCAGCTGTGGTTTGCGCTCTTTCATGGTTAGGATTTTTGGCCAGTGTCTTTCTTATTGTGGAATTATGTATCCTTGACCTTAACTGAATCAAGTGAGGCCTGCAGCTCTTTAGATGTTTGTCTGGGCTCTTTTGTGAGTCTGGCCACTCCTGGGAAGGTTCGTCACTGTTCCAAGTTTTCTCCATTTGTGGATAATGGCTCTCACTTTAGTATGCTGGAGCCCCATTTTAATGACTTTATTTCACATCTGTATTTGAATCTCTTTAGAACGTGGCATCATGTGCTGCTTTTTGACACCTTCTACCTGCTTCACATTGCCAGACAGGTGCTGTTTGGGTTCAACAGGTCAGGCAGTAATTATGTGTGGGTGTGGTGAGTGAAACTGAGCAGTCAATTGAATTTGGTTAACTGGTTGATTTAGTACAAGGGGGCAAATATTTTTTCACATAGGGCCAGGTAGGGTTAAATAGCATTTTTTTTCTTCAAGGAATGAAATCATAATTTAAAAACTATATTTTGTGTTCAGTTTTAGTGTAATATTAAAAATAGTTTGATGATCTGAAACATTCAAGCGTAATAAATATGCAAACATAAAAGAAATTGGGAAGGGGTAAATACCTTTGTACAGCACTGTAATGTAAAGGCTCTTAAACAAGTGAAAGTTTCTCCTAGAACTGTAATCCAAGCCAAGAAACATTTAGGAACGTTTATAAGATTGGACATTGAAGATATCAACATATGAATGTTGTATGTCAAATGGAAATGCACAAATTGCAGCGTATTTAAGATTAAAAATGTATGTGGATCTGGATATCTTTAAAGCTTATCTGATCTGACTTGAGTAAAAAATGCCTCTGTTTTTTTCCCAGCTTAGACTGATAGAATGAAATAGAAAACCCTGAATGGCTATTTGAGCTAACAATTGAAAATTAAGGACATGGTCCTGGGGACTCATGTCATCCACTGCTAGCCTGAAGCAGAGGTCAGGCGCAGTACTAGAAGGGCCAGCAGCTAGCTACAGTATGGAGCTCCCTAAGTGCAGCGCCGTGGCATTAGTTCAACAGCTAATTTGTGCAGCGCTCGCAGGAGTGGTGGAGACAGGCCTGGCTGTGTGTGCTGGCTGGTGCTGGCAACGTTGAAGGAGGGGGAGGGATCAGGAGGCCAGGGCCGGTCGAGCTGCTGCTTGCGGGGACCAGCTGGTCCTTCACATCCTGGCAGGGCTCCAAGACACCCACCCACCGCCTCCCTCCCCCCCTTTCTCTCTCTCTTTCTCTCTCTCTCTCTCTCTCTCTCTCTCTCTCTTTCTTTCTCTGTCTCTCTTTTTGTCTCCCTCTCTCTTTTTTGATCCCACTTTCTTTGTTTGATCCTCTTTTGATTGTGATGTTTTTCTTAGGGCCAAAGTAGACAGAGGGAACTGAAAGAGAATGGAAAAAAAATGAAAGATTAAGCTATGCTCTGAAAAGATTTTTTTTTTGAAGTTGCAGAAATAACAAACACATACACACATGTGTGTGTGTGTGTATGTGTGTATATATGTGTATATATATATATATATATATATATATATATATATATATATATATACACACACACACATATATACACTGCTCAAAAAAATAAAGGGAGCACTTAAACAACACAATATAACTCCAAGTAAATCGAACTTCTGTGAAATCAAACTGTCCACTTAGGAAGCAACACTGATTGACAATCAAATTCACAGCTGTTGTGTAAATGGAACAGACAACAGGTGGAAATTATTGGCAATTAGCAAGACACACTCAATAAAGGAGTGGTTCTGCAGGTGGGGACCACAGACCACTTCTCAGTACCTTTCTGCTTTCTGGCTGATGTTTTGGTCACTTTTGAATGTTGGTGGTGCTTTCACACTCGTGGTAGCATGAGACGGACTCTACAACCCACACAAGTGGCTCAGGTAGTGCAGCTCATCCAGGATGGCACATCAATGCGAGCTGTGGCAAGAAGGTTTGCTGTGTCTGTCAGCGTAGTGTCCAGAGGCTGGAGGCGCTACCAGGAGACAGGCTAGTACACCAGGAGATGTGGATGAGGCCGTAGGAGGGCAACAACCCAGCAGGAGGACCGCTACCTCCGCCTTTGTGCAAGGACGAACAGGAGGAGCCCTGCAAAATGACCTCCAGCAGGCCACAAATGTGCATGTGTCTGCACAAACGGTTAGAAACTGACTCCATGAGGATGGTATGAGGGTCCGACGTCCACAGATGGGGGTTGTGCTCACAGCCCAACACCGTGCAGGACGCTTGGCATTTGCCAGAGAACACCAGGATTGGCAAATTCGCCACTGGTGCCCTGTGCTCTTCACAGATGAAAGCAGGTTCACACTGAGCACATGTGACAGACGTGACAGAGTCTGGAGACGCTGTGGAGAGCGATCTGCTGCCTGCAACATCCTTCAGCATGACCAGTTTGGCAGTGGGTCAGTAATGGTGTGGGGTGGCATTTCTTTGGAGGGCCGCACAGCCCTCCATGTGCTCGCCAGAGGTAGCCTGACTGCCATTAGGTACCGAGATGAGATCCTCAGACCCCTTGTGAGACCATATGCCGGTGCGTTCGGCCCTGGGTTCCTCCTAATGCAGGACAATGCTAGACCTCATGTGGCTGGAGGGTGTCAGCAGTTCCTGCAAGATGAAGGCATTGAAGCTATGGACTGGCCCGCCCGTTCCCCAGACCTGAATCTGATTGAGCACATCTGGGACATCATGTCTCGCTCCATCCACCAACGTCACGTTGCACCACAGACTGTCCAGGAGTTGGCGGATGCTTTAGTCCAGGTCTGGGAGGAGATCCATCAGGAGACCATCCGCCACCTCATCAGGAGCATGCCCAGGCATTGTAGGGAGGTCATACAGGCACATGGAGGCCACACACAATACTGAGCCTCATTTTGACTTGTTTTAAGGACATTACATCAAAGTTGGATCAGCCTGTAGTGTGTTTTTCCACTTTAATTTTGTGTGTGACTCCAAATCCAGGCCTCCATTGGTTAATAAATTTGATTTCCATTGATGATTTTTTGTGTGATTTTGTTGTCAGCACATTCAACTTTGTACAGAACAAAGTATTCAATGAGAATATTTCATTCATTCAGATCTAGGATGTGTTATTTGAGTGTTCCCTTTATTTTTTTGAGCAGTGTATATAAATATATATAAACAGAAGGCCATTTGTATCAACACTTTCAAATCAAAAGCTTGTACCTTCAAATATTAACTACAGGAGAAGAAAAAATGTTTATTCTGAGTGATTTGAATCATCTTAGTGTCCACAATTATCATAGTATTTATGTGTAAATATATATATATATATATATATATATATATATATATATATATATATATATATATATATATATATATAATGGAAATGGCAGCTGACACTTTTAATGGAGAAAAACATATGAAGAACACTTCAATATAACAGTGACAATATGCATAAGAAAATAATCCACATTTGCCACCTCTTTATCCATTCTTTTCCCCCACAGACACCTTTGCAAGAAGAGAGGACTAAAAGAGGTGTTACTCAATATTAAAGCCTTATACCTTACATGCTAAGAGATTATACCAAGCTAATTGACCTACAGATCAACTGCAATTAAATTACTCTCTCCTCTCCCTGTCCTACTCGTAGGATTATGCTCATATTTGCTGGTGATAGTGCACCATGGATTAGCAGTCGCATTTAGACATGCTTATGTTACAAGCTAATGAGATTAGAATTCTATTAAGTTTGCTTGCTTTTTTCCCGCTAATTTTCCTGTCAAAGTGCACTCAACCTTCCGCAGCATCAAAACCTGCCAATGTTAGAAGAGTTTCCGTCATTGTGGAGGAGATCCGCATTCTAATATGTAATGTAGCTCAGAACTATGACTAGTGCAACCATTTCCCCTCATTTAGCGTACCTGACTAGGAGAGAGAACGTTAATCCAGTTGTTCTGTTGCCTGTGGAAATGACTCTTAAGTCAAGATCCTTTATGCTCTTGTTAATGAGCCTATTAAGAGAGATATTTACAGCAAAATGTTTGGTTTCTGCTGTTTCGTCATGCTTAGATGAGCTAGCATGTAGCTCAAGGCCACTGCCTTTGTGAAGCTTTTCTTCTAGCTATTGTAATGAATATAATTGCTCTTCACTTCTAAAGCACATATTTTGCAACTGGTGTATATTACAGTCAGACATGGTTTTGATTGGTCCAGAAATCCACAAAATTTTAAATAAATGCAGTTGATCCCAGAGGGGCAGTTAATTGTTGGGCATCAAGACAGTAAGAAGAAACAGTGAAACTGGAAGTAGAGTGAAAACAGCATGTATAAAGTGCACAGAAAGAATGATACCACTTTAACATAGTTACAGTGAAGAAAGGTGTATAAATTGATAGCTTATTACTTAGGTTGTAAACACCTTAAAATCCTTTACAAGCAGGTATATCATATGAAGTAAAAGGGCAACAATGGCCTATTGTCTGCCAAATAGTGAGCCCACATTATATACTGTTAGACCTCATATCTTGCTGGTTACGTACACTATATGACCAAAAGCATGTGGACACCTGACCATCATGCCTATATGAGATTCCTGATATCGCAGGAGGACATTCATGCTAGAACAGGAGAGGGCCTAAGGGTCCATGCCCATAACCCAAGCAACAGCCCCAGACCATTATCTCTCCTCTATCAAACTTACTGAGGCCAAAATGCATTCATGATCCACCAAATCCAGATTCAGACATCAGGCTGCCAGATAGTAAAGCATGATTTGGGGCAGTCGTGGGCTGGAGGTTAGGGATCTGGCCCTGTGACCGGAAGGTTGCCGATTCGATCCCCAGGGCCGACGGTCCATGACTGAGGTGTCCTTGAGCAAGACACCTAACCCCCATATGCTCCCCGGGCGCCATGGATAGGGCTGCCCACCACTCCGGGCAAGTGTGCTCACTGCCCCCTAGTGTGTGTGTTCACTAGTGTGTATGTGGTGTTTCACTTCACAGATGGGTTAAATGCGGAGGTGGAATTTCCCCGGTTGTGGGCTCAAAAAAGTATCACTTTAATCACTCCAGAGAACTGTGGTGTGGTGTCACTCAACCGGCCAGTCAAAGCAACCTCATAGCTGCGGTGTAGTATCAAGCGACTGGACCAGGCAGCCTTATAGTTGTGGTATAGCTGTGCTTGAGCAGCCGAGCCAGGCAGTCTTGTAGCTGCGATAGCGTCATTCAGGCAGCCAGGTCAAGCAGCCTCATAACTGTGGTGTAGCATCAAACAAGCAGTCAGTTCAGGCAGCCTTGTAGCTGCGGTGTATAATCACTTCACCGCCTGGTCCAAGCAGCTTCTAAGCCATGGGAAAAGTGACTCAGTTGCTATTTCCATGGATACAATGGCTCCTTAGCCAGTAGAGAAGCTTCAAAATATACACACGAACAATACAAAACAAAGTAGAAAACAAAGTAGAAGCCATACCTACACCAGAGAACACAGACATTTCCTTTTCACAATAATAGAACTGTGGCACAGGTGGCATCCTATGACATATTTGAAGTCACTGAACAGACCAATACCCATTCTACTGCTAATGTTGGGCAGATTGCATAGTTATGTCCTTGATATTGTACACCTGTTAGCAACTGGTATGACAAAAACCTGAAGTCAATAAATAGGATTGTCCACATATTTTTGGCCATGTAGTGTATCTTGTCTTCTTCATCAGTCAGCATTAGACTGATCAGCTTCATTAGATATCCATATTGATGAGATATAAAAAGTCTTTGTTGTCCTTATTAATAACCATTACTAAACTAAATCTAAATCCATTCATAAATGTTTTATAATGGTATCCTTATTGTAAAGTGGTCAGAATGTGCCAGGATGACGTTTCATTTCAATTTCCATTGACTTTATGGTCATTTTACAAGGGAAAAATCCAGATTTATAACAAGAGACAAACAATTAATTAGAATATAAAAACTTTTTTTGTTATTTGGAATATTACCAGTAACTGCCATTGCTTACATCTTCAAACATTTCTAGGTGTTAAGACATATTCCCTTCCCTTGGATGGAAACTTGCCCTGTGTCTTTGTATTTGGAAAAATGAATACAGTTCAGTAAATACAATAAGCCAAATAGGCTAGTACAACAGCTTTAATCAGCCACAATATGTCCATAACAGACAATGCTGTCTTCTATAAAAAAAGCTTGAGTGCTTTTTAAAACACTTCTCCAACTAATTTTAACAACATTAAGTCTGAGCCAGATGTATATGTTTCCCTATATTACCTGAAAGTGACTTCCAATTGCCTTAACGTAGGCTAATTAATGTTACATTGCAGATTCATTAGCAGTAATCAGTGTATAATGTACTGCTCAAATTCTTCATTTGTTTCTTTAATTTGTTAATCAAATAGCTAGAACAGGTGACTTGGGTGTGAGTGCTCGTAAGTCTAAGTTTAATTAACTGCTTGTTTTCGACTGCTTTCGATGATTATGTCCATAATAAAGCTTTATCTTCAGCTTTTGGCCTTTTAAGGTTGAGTGATTATTTGGATTTTTGCAGCCCATTAACTAAGAGTGGCAAAAGTTTCTGCTGTTATTAGCAGCGCAGTGACCGTGCCTACTTGGCTGTGTGTCTCTCTGTTTACTGGTGAAGAGGTTGGGCTCCTGGATCCGTGATGGCTTCCACAGAATTGGCACATTAATTAAATTCACACCACGGTGCACGTTACTCTACTCCACTGCATAAATGCAGCACAGTTATGCCATAGACTCACTTCTTTCCCCACCCCCCCTTGTTGCAGCCCTTCCGCTGCTGCCCGGATTAGAATGTCGTTTTTACAGCCAACCAGGAACACGTTCCCTATCGCTGCACTTGAATTATTGTTATGTAGCTTGGGGCCTGTGTTCAAAATCACTGAATAATTGCAATCAGATTATTCTAATCAAGTGCTGGAACTGTAATTATAGGTTGCAGTCATTTAAACTGCCCTGGAAGTCCCGTCCGCCGATTGCAGGCATATTAAAAGTTTATGTCCGAGATAAAATTAATGAAGAGGATTGTAATCATTCGGTGGCTCGAGAGGTGCCGCACGTACCGAGACATTGAGACTTCGCCGTAAGGTGGCTGACCACTGCAGAACTGCAGTCCACTGCCATCTCCGCACTCCAATACTGTATCATCTCATGAATAAATAAGTAAATAAATAATAAACAAAGGCATGCATGAGGAATATATCCCCGTCCTTATTTGCATATGCAGCCAATGACCTCATTTGCACCTGGGCCCGTGTTTTCGTGTCAATGTGAAATGTTAGGTGACTTCCAATGCCACCAAGCCTGTCAGAAAGGCATGTGAATTACAATCCCTTGTGCGTGTGACAGCACAACCACGGCCATAATCCTGTTTACCCACATCCGCATCTTCATGTCACTCGACATAAATGCAGAAAAGGGAGTTTGAGGACTGTTCAGGAGGCAGTGTGTGCATGTGTCTGTGTGTGTGGTGCATTTTGGAGGGGCCATGGTCAGAGCTCATAATTCAATATGACTAATCACGGTGGCTGTTGCCAAATCAGGAGCCTTAGCTGACAAAGTCAAGCCAACGGCAATTTGATAAGGTTGCAGTGGCCCATGGAGGAGAGAGAGAGTGGGGAAAAATGGTGGCATGTATCACATTGTGGAAGCATTGCACCATATATAATTTATCAATCATTACCGCAGTTTTGACATTTGCAATAATAATATTACAGAGTGCTGTGTTATGCAAATCAGCCTCTAGCCAATGGCTCAGTGTTTTAGGGTGTGCCATGACCACCTAACCAATCACTTAAGTAACAGTACTTCTCCAGGTAAAACTAATACAGCTTAGTAGAGCTTACAATAGAGCTTACACTAGGGAGTACAAGCCTGGTTACTTATATTGTGTGGTCCAGTAAGTATGGCCCTGTATTGTATGTTACACCTTGGCCCTGGAGGAACAGTGTTTAGTTCCATAGCTAAGATAACAAAGTTCTTCTTGATCTTGAGAGAGCAGGCTAACCAATTGAAAATAAAGGTGTCAAAAGGGGTTCTTTGGAGTGCTGCCAAAGAAGAGCCACTTTGGATTCCTACATAAAGTTTCAGTAAACCTCCACATAATGCAAAGTTTTTCTATAACCATACATCCAAGCTCAGAACCGTTTAGGAAACCGCTAGGCTTCAGTCCATGCGCAGCTCCCTGAGTATAATCCCACACCCTAGAAGAACCTGGCTGGCAGACTGAGCTTTGCGCCGTTCATCACGCAATACATTCACTCATCAGAGCACCATGAACCTGCGAACAAAAGGCATTGCTAATTTACAGTAATAATCAGCAGCGAGATAAGCAGCACCTATGTGTTGTTAAACACACAGGGGCTTACTTAAATTGATCGTAATGGCTTTCACCGCTATTGCTGAGGCTTCATGCTTTGCTCTTAGTTATTGTCACAAAAGCAGGTCACGTCATAATCTTTTTGTTGTGCCCATATAAGGCCCTAATCCCATATACACCGGCAAAGAGGCACATTTGCATATCTTGTGAGGATTGGAATGGGTGATAGATCATTGAGCAGGCATATTTTTGGACTGCTTAGCATTACTTAGCATTGCTCAAACATATTTTCTTCTGTCTGGAACGGCAGCGGTGTATGAGTAAGTGGCTCAATGAGGCCAATATAAGTATATACACACATAATTAATACCGGCTGAATGTTCCAGAATGCTGGAGTAATAAGAACGCTGAGTCTGACCTGTCAGTCATTCCAAGAACCTCTTTCAGCAACCATTAAATCTCTCCACGCTGCCCTGATCAACTAACATCAACATATAAATAACGATTAGTTTACAGTATGTCATAAAAATTAAACATTATGGACGTGTATATATTTCTCTTCTTACAGTGTTGGTTGGTGGTTGTATTTATTACTAACTATTGCTTCAATCTCTAGTACTCTTTTAAAAATAAAGGAGCCTTTAGAAGAGAGGCCCTGGATGAACCACTTTTGATTCCCTAAGGAGCCATTCAGGAGATGTTCATTTATAAATCAGTTTTCACAAATCTGAAAATCCTTTTTGATGTTAAAAGAACCCCCACATATTGTAATAGAAAGGTTCTATACCAGTCAGGGACAGAGGAAGGCTCTGACAGGGAGGCTCTGACTGTAGCATTCCTAGATTTCAGGACTGTTTAACAACAACTGCCAAAAATAATAATAAAAAAAGAACTGCACGTTCAAAGTAGGTGTTTTTTCAAACATTATATCTTTCTCTCTGTGTGCCTTCACGTATTAAATCAGTGCGGTGCTTGACTGAGGGCATGACCAAATTGGTTGCTCACAACATTTAAAGAATCTGACTGGTCACTGCTAAGCTCATGTAAAATTTTTTTGGCTTTATTTTTTATGTAAATTACCCAACACTTTAAAATGAAAAAGATTAAATTAAACTTAGCTATTTTACATAATATATTTACATAACCATTTTTTCATGCCATCACTGAGTACATCATGTAAGTATATCCAACATGGTAACGTTTAAATAGAAAGCAAAAACGAGATTTTATTTAAATACGAATTAACACAGAGCGTTTCTGTCGGTCAACTCATCATTACGTTTTTCACACAATGTAAAGGCCTCAAATTGTCCTTGCTGTGTTCAATGTAGAAAAGCAAAAACTGAAAAAATTCCTTTTTGTGCAAAGTGATGATATGCTGCTTAAATGTATACACACTTCAAGTGTCAAGTGTTTCCTACAATTGTACATTCAAGCCAAGAACCGTACAGGAGTGTTGATTTCTAGCAACATACACATTCAGTTACAGTGCAGTAACAGTTGCATAGACCTCCGCTTGTGGCCTGTACCTGACCTTGATGGGGGCAGGAGGGGTTTGTTCTGGTTCCCACTAATCAGAGCTAATGCTAAACACTCCCTTGTCCCTATCAAACACTGAAGGTCTGCGACAAAGTCACGTCTACAGACAGAGGTTTTGAAATGGTAATCATCTTGACACTTAACCGTCAGCCATTGTCTACGAGGTCAACAGAAGCACATTAGCTAATTGGAGATTGCAGTATTTCTAATTAGTTTTGAGGATGATGAGAACAAAAGAATACAGGTTTTCCACACCTTATTCATTCCTGGCTTCTTTGTGTGAGTCAGAACGAGGGAAAGTGTGCTAGGAATGTAATTACCTCTTATAAAGAAATCCGCCTTAATGCAGCTCCCTGGAAATAAATAAAGAAGTCGAGTTAGGACTTTGTGCTCGATGTGCCTCTTTAAAAAAGGGAGGATAATGGTATATCTTCAGTGCCATTAAGACTCTATCTTTGCTGTGGTGTTGCTCAAGAAGTCCATTTTTAAGTGTCTAATGGCTATCTAATGGTTGATTTTTATCTGGGTGTGAATTTGATGCCTGGCCAGTGATTAGTGATGTAGGGTTATCAGTATTTGATGTGTCATCATGCTTTCAGACAGGAATACCTGAGTAATGGACAGGTTTGACAATGTGATATTGGTCTAAATATACATTGTAGAGTCGTAACCATAGGTTCGTAAATGGTTCTTGGCTTGGATTAATGGTTATAGGAAAAAAAAACATTACATTATGTGGACATCCTTTGAACTTTAGAAACTTGCATGTCCCATTTACATCTATGGAAAGTTCTCTAGGGAACCAAAGGTGGTTCTTCTGTATTGGTTCATGGAGAGACTTCTTTGGTTTCATATTTAAGCCCATAACGTCCATGCTGTTGTGAATGAGCCATTAGCATAAAGCTTCAATTGCCTTCCTCTCCACCTTAAAGGTGCAAAGTTACCAACAACTTTGTGTGAATGTAGCAAAGCAACTCACTGAAAGGAAGCCCACATTGCAAAGCTAAAAATATGAATCGCAAATGTAGGAATCACCCCACTGTCTCTTAAATGCTTAAGATAAAACTGGCAGGTTATTACACTTTTCAATTCCAGAGTCAAATATAAAAATTTCTATTACAAGGGCAATGAATTACCTCGCAAAATGGCAAATGTGCATCCTTGTCAGGTGGAGTGTACTCTGATGGCCTTTCCTCAAACCCTGGATGGGCAGATTTGATCTCTCCTAATGGTTCTCCTAGAAAGGGTAATTACGCCATGGTCAAAGCTAATTTGCTCTCTGCCAGATGAACTGTTGTATTTTATTGTAGGCTGACATTTGAAAGTAATTATGGCACTGTTGACCCTGGCCCGTTCAGCTTTGTAGCACTGTCTTCAGTGGCCCATCTCTTTCTCTCTCCCTCTCTTTCTCTGGCTGCTAGTCAGAACTGTAACAAGGCAATGACACGGACCAGGAACGCCATATGGAGCTCTGTTGAACGGCCCAAACTCGCTCACCCAAAGTCCATCAGCGTCCGCCACTGAACATGGAGCAAACGTGGCATGTATTTCTGCCATGTTCCCGAGCTCTGTTCACTGGCCATTCTGCATGGATCTATGTATTGATAAGTGTGTCATTATGTGCCTCAGTGATCATCTCCTCGTGGACTTATTACTGGAGAATTAAATAAGCAAAAGGTCACAGTGGGCTTCCCCCTCCCTGAAATCGCCTACTCCGAATGAGGTGGCAGTGAGAGCAATTATGGACATTTTCTGTCAGTGCTTATCCTTTGTCTGTGGACACTGCCAACAAATGTCAATCAATACCCACTCCTCATGAGTCCACTGTGGGCTAGGGACTGGGCAGCATGTCCAGCCTCATGCCAGATTTCCTCCTGTACCATGCATGACTGGAATGGATGCCATCATTTGGAGGGTGCTTGTCAAACAGTATTGTTCTATTCCACTCTATTTCATTACTTTAAGCTTATTGATGCCTATGCAGAATAGTGCAGAATGCAGAAATTGACTGCATTATTCATTTCAATTCATTTCCAAAGTGCAAAAGTCAGAGATCACCCTGAATTTATGCTATTTGCACTAATTATGTATAATTTATAGATTTTTCCAAGTCAGGTCACATGCAGAAAAACAGACTTAACAGATTATATTTATCAGGCTCAGTAACTAAACAGCAGCTGAGGTTTTTCCACTATTTAGTGTGTCCATGCTTTATTGTACCTTGCATTCTTTTCAGAGACTTGCTGACAATTTTTCAAAGAAATATGCCACAATATTTTTCCACACCTCCATAGTTCAGTCTTAGAAGTTGGTTGCCTTTTCCGCTTCTCAAAATCGAAATAATCCCAAAAACATTCAGTGATGTTGAGGTCTGGACTCTTGGGTGGTAATTTTGAGAACACCAGCAGCTCTTATAAATGATTGGCTTCTTTTTACTCTATTTTCTTTCATCATGAATAGCTTCTTGTGTTGTCCTCACAGTGAGAGGATGGACAGAAACAAATATGGAGCTTTCATACTCCAATGTAAATTTAATTAGTTCCCAACATTCTGCAAACCTTATCCAATGAACAGAAACAGCTGCTATGAAAGAACATATTTGCAAGTGTAGCATATATATGTGGAATCTATGAAATGTATATGTCCTATTTTGTATACTGAAAAGGGTGTGAATGTGGTCATATTTAAGGTAGATTTTAATGTTTTACATACTGATGACTCAATTCTGTTTAAAGCTGCACAGGG
Organism: Pygocentrus nattereri; assembly: GCF_015220715.1. NCBI lineage: Eukaryota > Metazoa > Chordata > Actinopteri > Characiformes > Serrasalmidae > Pygocentrus > Pygocentrus nattereri. The sequence continues at coordinate 12,565,471 of NC_051230.1, forward strand.
CCTGAGCCACTGTGGGAGAAAGAGAGGCTCCTGATGAGTGATGAATAGCCGGCCTGGCCGCTGCTAGATAAGACACTGTAATATTCTGCCTCCTTTAGTTTGCGCAAGATAAATCCATCCTCCGTCCTTGTTAAATTACAAGACATTTTAATCAACGGCGGGAATTATATTAGTCCATCAGTAATGATCGCTGACAAATGGCGCCACAATTGAGCCTGGAAGTTAAGGCATTAGCAAGCATGACAAAACCCTGATGCTGGATTCACTCGGACGGCACAACCCAGGTAGGCTTGCCAAGTTTTCTTAATTTGCGGCACATTACTTTTCTTCCATGGCCAGAGCGGGTCCATTATTATTATCCTTTATTTCTGCCGGCGCTCATTCGCCGGCGTCGTGCTGCATCTAATAAAGACTGACACTTGTGACACTTCAAACATGTAGCCACCAACAGCTCGCTGCCAACAAAGGGGGCCTGGCGAGCGGCATGCATTAAATGGCGCTGGGTAGCAGGCCGTGCTTGGGCCGGCCCAGCAGGTGTGCTGCCACATATTTGCACCTCTTAACACCCCTCTCTCATTTTGCCTGACACGTCGGACAATGGCACAAAAAGCCCTTCACCCATGTGCCCACAATGAGACATCCCCCACTTTTTTTATTTTTTTTGTGCCATCGCTGTTTTGCAGGGACGCGACGGCATAAACACGCTCCATTTGCTCGCCTGTAATCGAGGATGTGATTAAAGGGGATTGCAGTGAGACTGAAGGCTTTGGCAGTGCTAACCACTGATACCGATCACCAGTTTTGGATGCATGTTATTTCCGCATTTATTTATCTTGAATATTCCAGTATGATATTCTAATAGGAACGATTTGCATAATTTATGTAATTGGAGATTAAGAGTTCTAGGAAGGCTTACAGTGTATTTGTAATTGGTAATGTGTATTTACACCCACATTTCTCCTGAAAATTGATGTCTTGTTGGACGTTGTTTGGTTAAGCAATCCAACAGGCTTGTATTTGGTTTGTGCAACACTAAACAATTAGATTTGGGGATCAAAGCCCTGTTCAATTCCATAAGCAATGGGGGGTGTAAGTGAATACGAAGGCCCACTGAGCTCTGTGTGGCTGCAGTTTCTTCCTTCCTGGGCTTTTGGAACCACACTGAAATGATGCATGATTGCACATATCACTTGACACAGAATAAAATGGAAGAGAACATATTAACAGGGTTGGGTAGATTTCTTTAGGAATGTGATACAGTTCTAATTACAAATAACATGAATAACAACATGTTGTCAGTTACATCAAAACATGATCTCATCTGAAAACAAATGTAATCTCATGACTTTTGAATTTATATTCTTCCCTTGTCTTTAAAGTTTATCTTGTCTTTATCTGGATATGTATTAAGCCAATATTGGACTAAATTTTAGTATCAACGAAGAATTACCACTGAGATCTCTTTTTGTCTAGGCTTAGGCCTGTTCTGGGAAACTGACTGATAATGGTCAAATCTAGTCTGTTTATATTGATCTTTCTGAGGATACTGCCCTAAAACTCCCTCCAACTTTCCTCCTTCTCACAAAACTGTAAAAATCACTATTGTCAGTCATGACACAGCTATTGTGCCATTAATGGGCAAATCCATTAAACTAAGAGTTAATAGACTCACTTATTGACGCTGTCTTATAAAAATATACTTATTTTAGAAAATAATACATAAATAATTATCCTCAAATAAAGCAACTGCAATCTGGTTCTGCTTTGTTTCAAAGTTGACTCTGGTTACAAATACTAATCAGATTACATTATCCAGATTGCATGTAGTCTGATACAACCCAACACTGCATGCTACACAGAGCACATTCCACTTAAACAGCATAATAATTCAACTGCAGGACTGGGTAGTTCATGCAACAGTGTTACATAATCAGAATACTGAAAAGGTAACTTGAATCTGTTACAGTTGGAGAAAAAAAGCACTAATCACATTACAGGTATGCTATAAAATCAGGGAGATCACTAGCAGAATTACACTCAAACACCAAGCACATTTTTTCAGATTTTCTTTGTTTAATTTTTTGTGAACTTTTGCACGTGACATGAACTGGCTCTGCCAATGCTTGAATGCAAAGTAAATCACGTAATAGTGCTTTGTCTTTTCTTTGTGGTTGGCATGGTAACACCAAAGCTAACTGGACAATTGTGTCCCAGCAAATACAAGTTATAATAAATGTCAAGGGTTTTCTGTCCTCTGCTTCTTTAAATGTGGTCTTCAAAATGAGCTCAGACTGGGCTGCTGACCCAATAGCACTTTGCCTTTTTTGTGAAAGGAAAAAAGGATATGTGTCACCTGAATACATTCTGCCATTTCATTTTACAGTGCAAAACACTTGGTGAAATTAAAGGTTTTGTATCCTGGAGCCTGGTTTCCACCAAATTAATAAAAGTGACTGCTGAAGCAGTTGCAATCACCACAGCAATGTTTATATATTTATGTATCTGCTCATGGCCATCGATGAGGCATGGAATGATGCTCTTTTCAACTTGTTAAACACAGCATTACCCTGTCCCCACTGAATAAGTTGTACTAGTTCCTAGTTTAGGCATTACTTACATAGCTACCTGAGTGAGGTAAGCAGTAAAGTTGGCCATGGTGAAGAAAATAGTTCAGCAATGCAAAAAATGATGAGATACTTGTAGTCTTCAAACACTGGCCTTACACATCTACAGCTAGTGATGTACAAGATTGCTGATTGCTGATTGATGATTAGCGCAGCTGTTTTTTTTTCTTGCCGATTATGAAAGCTACAATAAAGAAGACTAGTGAACTATTACGTGGTGGTCAACCTCACTATAATAATGTGTCTGGGACATAATGCTTCCTAGCTACTCTTGGGGCATAGTTTTAGAAATTTTATGTAACACATATCATTTAGTTTCACAAATCATAGCAGTTTTCTTGTTTGTCTTGTTTAAAGATGTCTTACTGAAATTAGTTTGAACTCTTTAGCCTTTATTTTGAATGACTTTAAAAAGTCAAATAATCCAAGAGTATCAAAAAGTAGTTTGGTTATATTTCTTTAATATTGTGATCCTTGGATCATTTTTAAACATGTAATCTGTACCAAAATACATTTTTAAAGTAACCCACTCAACTTTGTTCAAATGATACACATTACATATTGCTGTTATCAGAACAAAATGGTAACTTTAAAGGAGAAGGAATAAACATACTCTACTTTTAATATTAGTTAATGGAACCAGAATTTTTTCCAAGTAATTTTGGACCATATCTTTTGGTCCATTCATCATAAAATTTACAAATAATGTAAAGAACAACGGGTACATTCAAGTTATGATAAAAACTGAAAAATGGCATACAATGGCATTCCAACAGCAGCAACATATTCACTGCTGCAGTTGCTACAACCAGCTTGGCCTTCTGTTTTCTGCAGGCTATTCTGAGAGCATGTGTGTACCTGCTTCTGAGTGCCTATGCAAGCGCTTGACTAAATCCGCCCAAATGGATGACTAATTTTACCAAAATGATTTTCTGGTGAGCTCAGTAGTCCTTAATCACCTTATGATATATAAAAATATTCTTTTCATCTCTGGATTTTCCTTTTTGGAAAATCGTCTGACAAATGCTGTCCACAGTGTACTCTAAATATGCATATAATTCAATTAAATCTATGCCTGTTCTCCGGAATAGAGATTTGCATGTCCATTCCAAGCAATGCATGTATAATGATTTTGAAACATTTGACCATTAAAGACCATTAAGCTCTCTTTATGTTTTAGATTTATACAGACTGTTTTTGATACCAGTCCTTTAAGACTGATATGTATGGGCTGTAAAGGTGTATATGTATGTAAATCTGTTGGTTTTTGTGACATCACTAAAACAATCAGTACAACATGAGCTTTCTTTGAAGCTTTAGTTTACATACATGGGATGTCCAGAGTGTAGATTGAACCATATGTGTTGAAACATCTTGAAATCAAAATGCATCTATTTGCATTTTAGGGCACTAGTATGTACATTTGCCGTTTTTCTTTTAGTGTCTAAATCGTACAGTGGTATTCTGGATTGATTTTGAGAGCACTACAGTCTCCCACAATGCACTTGGAATTTCTAGTGAACAATACAGATCACTGTATCAGCTGAACGTTTGCCAAAGTGCGTTATGAGTTTCTATGCAGTTTATGCAGGTATAAACAAAATTGCATATTCACTACTTGCTGCTCATCATATAGCAAAAACACTGAATAGTACCTGTTGTATGTTCCTACAAAAATAAATGTGAGGCCTTGACAAGTTTTCTGCATCACCCCCCCCCCCCCAACACACCCCTCACATCCACATTCCCTGAACTTTTCAAAACTATTTTTTTATGTCTACAGCTATGAATAAAAAGCTAAAACTAGTTAGAGCTTGTGTGCAGGACAGTAATCTAGGGGGTCCGAGGGTGGACCAGCAGTGGCACATTCAGCTGGGTGCCGACTTTATTAAGCCAGTGGACCGATATATGCTTGCTTTCTGGATTGTTTCATATCTGAGTGAAGTAGTGTTTTTATGAGTGTGTGCGTGTGTGTGTATGAATGTGTACATGCACTCACTAAGAATGTTTCTATTGCTGCAAGTCAAAGGCACCATTCACTGGAGATGTACAAGCATTCAGTGCTCTGGTGGCTTGTGGTTTAAACTGTCATTCTACAATGACTGTCTTTCTTCCTGTCTGCAAGGTCAGACTGTTTATAGGCTTTGTGATCTTTACTGTTCTTTTTAAATATCCCTACTGTCCTACAAAGCTTTTATCCAAGGCAGAAAAAGGCATTGTTTCATGAATAAGCATTAAAGAGCCCATATCATGGAAAAAAAATCATTGTCCTGAGTTTTTAGAATGAGTTAGATTTAATGTAAATATTGATAAAGTTCAAATTTACTCAATCTCCATTTAATCCACTGTCCATACAGTCCATGTGTGAAAATGAAGGTACAGAAAAAGTGTTTTTTGTGATGTCATGAAAACCAACACAATTACGTGAGTTCGTCTATTCAGCCTAGAGCAGTTTAGCGCCGTCAGTTCTGGCTAAAAGTTATAAATGTTTCTCAACCCAGTTTTTTGATTGAGGCACAAAACAGGGCAGCCAATCAGAACATTTGAGAACAGTTGAGGTACCTTTCATATTTAGAATAGTAGACAATCAAACTATTGTACAAAAGTGTAGTTTCATTTATATTTATTCTGTATGATGGTTAATCTTTTTAATAACAGCCATTGATGTCTGTGTCTTTTTGTGGCTTCTCTATTCAAACACTGCCTCTAAAGACTATTACTTCACAGTCCACTTCACTGTGCAAAGCTATCCTCTCTCACAATTCCTTCCTGTGTTTTAAGGTCTAATCCATATTTGAATTGGATGAGCCCCCTTTGCGGCGTTCCTCGGGAATGGTTCCTTAATTCATCACGCAATCAACCAACCATATAATTTAAATACTTCTCTGGGAATTAGTGTAATGTTATGATAATTACGACACAATTTGGAGTAATAATTTTGGCCTGTTAAAAAAAATGACAGGGTAAAAGGTACGTAATAGGAGAATTTTAATTGCTTAATAAATTGTAGGAAAATAAGATGAATAAGAGGGAAAGGAAATTGAGCTGGGAGCTGCTGTGGTCCCACACAGAGTGTGACCTGCAGATGAGTAAACACAGATAGTGTTCAATCTCTTGTTTTTTTTTTTATCCCTCCAAAAAACAAAGGAGGAGAGAGTGGAGGAGGCCGCGGCGAGCTGAAGGTTGGTGAGATTAAGCTTTCGTTTCTTGCTCTCCGTGCTGGCTCTGGTTTATGTCCAGAGACACTCCTTGCCTCCCTCTGCTCTCAGTCTGCGGAGAGCAAACAGTTGCTCTGAGGACACTGACCTTCTAACACTTCATAGAGCTGCAGTGAAAGTTCTATCGTTCTGGTGAATGAACATGCAGGTTTCATCTTCAGAGCAGTTAAAAGTGTAGATCCATAAGCTTCCATACTTCTGCTCTATCTAGATTTTCGATACAACAAATAAGAACATAATCAACACACTTTAACATAATTTGATGAAAAATCAAATGAATACAATTTCCCCTTTTCCCCAGATATAGTCAGCCAGGACATATTTGTTTTCTTCATTAGTTTTGTGCTGCTGCTATGAGGCTAATGTAGCTAACAAGTAACCTCCACCTGTTGCCGTTGTACAAACTACATGCCTAAGGTCATCACATCAGGTAAAGGTATTCTAACTGACACCAGTTGATACACTATTACCTAAAAAACTGACAAAAGTACAGAAAAAAAGTTTTTTACTACTTGATGCTGCTGCTACTGTTGCTAAATATGTTTCATACTTTTGTTCTTTTTTTATATAGAACTGTATATCATACACAGGTAAAATGTGACTGTTAGAGCAAGGCCTCAGAAAAATAATTTGTAATTCTAACAGTAAATAAGTAATGCTACAATAATGCTTATCTGTTATCACCACTTATGGATTGTGGAAGTGTGGTAACGCTAAGCTAACAGCAGTTCACATGAACATTTTTGGCTGTTCCAGATCAAGCACAGACATTTGAATGTAGGAAAAAGATTTGATGGTTTGAAGCTTATAGCAGATATATTAACATTTATTTCACCTTGTATGTTGCAGGGACTCTTTCAGAGAGAGCTGCCACTATTTTCCATTTGTAACAACTGAAACCTGGCAAGACTTTGGCATATTCACAGTCAAAGACACATCTAGAAAGTTCCAGAATTACACTATTTTCCCTCGAAATTGGTCTCACATATTGTAAATCAGTATATGATTAGTTAATTCTATTGTTACTTAGTATGCTGGTATTTAATCTGACACAGTAAGCTTTTGGTTCAGCTACTGAAGGCAAGATTGGACAATTTTCCTTTCCTTTTCCAACCAAACGTATTAATGAAATAAGAGTATTACAGTAACACAACAAGCAGGCTGATTCTATTCTAGTTTTCACATTACACATGTAATATATATGGTATATTTCTGTAAGGGAAGGCCTTCTCTGAATGGTCAATGGTCTCCTCAATGGTCAGACAGGGCCAGAACCCACATGTGCAAGTCTATTTGAAATCACTTACTAACATGATAGATTGTGTGAAAATTTATGACACTAAATGCCAACCGATCTACACTTAAAATTTGCCATAGCTCCGATACAAACTAAAGAAGCAAACTTCAGACACCAGATATGACCCAGTGCACTGACAACATGAGTACATTTGAGGTGAGGGAGAAATTATGTAAATTACATATTTTACCTTTTATTTTAGTGCTTTAGTGCATGTCTGCATTACTGAGAAGAGAATTTGCTTAGATCTTCCAGAACACAAACTGCACCACCGGTGGTTAACTCGTCCCTCCAAGGTGTCCTAATCTCGCAAGACGGTGCTTGTGTTTCAAGACCTCATCCATCATAATTGCCACTGACGGACATGGTCACCTAAGTACTAAAGGTGATGGCGGGTGAAGTGGTGGGCCACTACCACCAGCATGGCAGTGTGAATTAAAAAACATGCACCACATGTTGCGGTCATCTCTGGCACCAGGCTGCATTGTGGCCACTTGCCATTGCTACACCACAGTCAATGTGCTGAAGCAACACAAACAACACAAAGATGTTGGAATTACAAGCAGAACAATGATGGATGGGTCATTACGGCTTAATGAAAGTCGAGTATCTGTGTTGTTTCTTAATAGCATCTGGTAAGAACCTATGGCCAGTGGTATAACCTCTGCTGTATGAGTGAAAGAAAAGTTCAATCCAAGGTCACGGCACCCTTAGTGCTCTTGCAAAGGCAAGAGAAGTGGGTTGTTTTTTTTTCCTCGATGCTAGCATATTGTAAGGGCTTGCATGTGACTGTAATTTCCAGGCTAGCTAGGATCACAAAAGAGGATGTGGAAATTGCATTCTGCACAATGCACACCTCCACATTTCCTTGAGTCTCCCTCGCTAACCCTTAGGAGACAGAAAAACCCATTACAAAAGGAGTGAAGCTTGCGGCGAAACACTCCCCGAGCACTCCCTGAGCACAGCCTGTGTTTTTGAGCTCTCTATTCAACTATCAGCAGGACCAGTGTCTGACTTTTTCACCTGGTCAAATCCCACTGCATTACACCTCCAGCATCTGGCTCTTTCTGACCCTGATCCGAATGCATAATGCCCTCCTGTTTACTGGTCACATCCACCAGAACTATGGGCTGTTTGTATTTTTCCTTTTTTCAGGAGAAGTTAAGAGGAAAGTTACGTTTACTCTAAATGATGAAAAAAAAAGTCCTCGTCATTTAGTGAATCTGCTGATTTGTCTTCTACAGTGCGTCTGTATGATGTGGCAAATACAATGCTCCTTTAGTTTTGATTAGGCATTTTTCACAGGTACCCCTTTTTTGATATTTTTGATATCTAGAAAGCTGCAGTTCTGTTGTGCACAGTGTTTGTGGAAGGGTGTGAATAGTTTTCACAGTAGGAGGTTCACACCCCTCCCCTTTCATCACGCATTGCTTGCTAGCAGCTCAACACAGTCAAAGCATTTCACACAGAGATTAAAATCTCAGTCAATCTGATTTGCAGAGTTGCAAAAACATTGTATTTAATTGTATTACTCTAAAATATCTGTGGATTTCCGTTCTGCTGGCCACTTGGGGGGTGCCACTTGGGGGCCACTTGCTACAAAAACACCCCAATGCATATTTTTTTAAATTTAGTTGAGCACAAGTAGCCATTCTCTGTGAACAGCCATTGCCAAGCCATTCTAAAACTATCCACTAGTGCAGGCTTGTTGTGAGTTATGTTTGTGATATCCTGACACCCTATGGAATGGATTAATAAAAGGAAACCAAATAAATGTTAAATTAAACAGTACATGATGAAAATAGTCATTTCAGGAGGTGCTCTGTCCCTCTATATGGGATAGTGCTTTAACTGTTAGCAAAGTATTGTGTAGAATGTTGGGCTGCGCTATGTGTGGCTATATTACATTATAGCCAAGGCAATTATCCAGCAATAATTATCTGCCATGAGTGCCCCTAGCTCAAGCTTAAAGTCACACAGTGAGCAACTTTGCACTAGAAAGTACTACAGCTGGTTCCGCCAACATGACGCTTGGCAGGCAGCAGTTAACATAGCGTCATAGATAAATGTCTATAAAAGCTTGTTTGTGTTTGCATTCACCGAAGCTTGCACAAATCGAACACAGTGTATGCCAATCATCTGAAATGAGAGAAGACAGCAATGAAATGTGCTCTTAAAGGAAACAGAGCCAGTATTTAGCATTATCCTGACATTTATCATTAGTGTTAAATCATACAGAAAAGGGGAAAAGCATGTATGCTGGAAATACTCATCAATTTGTTATAGCATCTAAAAATTTTCAGAAGCATAGCTTGAACCCTGAATAGTTTGGGGGGGGGGGGGGGGGGGGGGGGTCGAGGTGCGGCAACATTTGTTTTGATTGGCATGTGTTTTATGTCAGTGCAGTGTTGTCATTGAAGTGCTCAGTATCCACTGTCCTGAAGTGCAGGATGAAACAGCTGGAGGCTCAAAGCTCAGGTTTAAATAGTTTGATCAAAGGCACGGATGGTCAGGCTGTTTATGTGCATGTACTGTATGTGTATTCACTGATGTGTCTGGCAGGGCAGCTAGAGGAAAATGGCTCATCATTTGTTAAGGTGAGCTCAAATCACCTTTGGTCCACAAGGCAAAATATATAATCATCATCCAAAACAAGAGGCATGTCAATTTTTTTTCATCCATTTTTTTTCTAAGCTGCTTCTCCGTCAGGGTCGCAGGGGGTTGCTGGAGCCTATTCCAGCAGTCTTCGGGCGGATGGCAGGATACACCCTGGACAGGTCGCCAGTCCATCGCAGGGCAGACAGACAGACACAGACAGTCACTCACACACTCACACCTAGGGGCAATGTAGCATCTCCAATTGGCCTGACTGCATGTCTTTGGACTGTGGGCGGAAACCAGAGAACCCGGAGGAAACCCACACAGACAGGGGAGAACATGCAAACTCCACACAGAGAGGACCCTGGCCACACCACCGTGCCGCCCAATTTTTTTTTCAATTTTTATTTATTTATTTTACATCACTTGGCCACAGAGCCTACCCTTTATGTTATGTGAAAATGTAATAATGAATGGACCAATGACAATGCTTAAAAATGGTTTGGAATAAAATATCTGTACAAGTCAGTAAAAATATCTTTATGCTAACTTACACGTATATCAGTAGCATTAACAATTTGTTAACACATTTTCCTTTAAACCAGTTGCGGTTCCACTAGGGGGCCAATCATCTGAGAGACAGTCGTATCTACATCCAGCTGCTCATGCTCTAGATATGACTGTCTTTGTGACTGTAGCCTTTTTATCCATATACTCGAGCACAATGTTTATACATGATAAAGCAGCTACTGCAATGCCACACATTTGTTTTTCACTGTAGTAGACTCAGTCTGAAGTTTCACTTATGAGCAAAACTACTTCGACATTATCAGTAATTTAATAGAGAGCTGTGGATAATACATGCAGCCTAATAACCCGTTAATAATCTGACTAATAGCGCAACTGGAATAGAGTACGTCCATGTGTACACTTCAATCGGAATAGTCTTGTCCGACTAAGGCCATTTGGAATACAATTTCTCTGCAATTGAACAAGACGTGTACTCCTGTAAATAATCTGTTAAATAGAAGAACAATAGCCATGTGAACGCCTGTATCCGATTACATTTCCAGTCTGAACGTGTAAGTACATTCTGTGCATGTGCATTCGTATCATAGCAACAGCAGAGAACTCAACTGGCAACTCTGGCAAAAGTTTAGAACGTTCAACATGATGGGAGCAGAAACTGGTCTGCAGATGAGAAAAACCACTGGGGTCTTTTTGAGCTTTAAAAGACGGCGGTTTATGTGCCTCAGAACGCCTTTTTTTAATAAGTACATGTAAGGTAAATTTTTCTGAGTCTGACATTTTTAAAGTAATTAAAAACACAAGCGGGCCAACTGAAAACTCCTCTCATTCTAACTGGATTTACGTAATGTTCGTTGTCATGGTAACATTAACCACACATGTGACTGATTCGGATTACTTGTAGTGCACATGTAGTGCGCATGTAAACGAAGATATCTATCAGATTGCTTAACAGAATGAGCATAAACACCTCAGTCTTAATCTGTAATTGGAATGTTTGGCACACATCTCTGCCTGTAAACATTACCAGTGAAATGGAAACTACAGTTCCACTTAAAATAAGATGTAACATGCTATATATATATATAGCTATGCTATAATTCATGCTTTTTTGTTTACATTGCATTCATGTGAATCTCTAGTTCAGGTTCATGTGAACTCTGTTTCACTTGGTGAAAATAAAGTTATTGAATGTTTGAAAGTAATAAATTCATTGTGATAAAGCTTATTTTATCCACTCATAAAGCTGTAGCAAAATACATTTCTTTGGGGGAAAATCTTTCTTTAGGGTCAAATTTGAGAATTAAAGACTAATGTGAGTACTTACTACATAAAGTAATATATGGTCACACTCCTGGTCAGATGACATGTTTTGTTGATTTCTTAAGTGACACATCCTCTACAGAGACCATACTGAAATATCACATTTTCCAACAAATAGGGAAATAATAAAGCATAATGTGCCATAAGTTTTGCACAGGCCATATGTATGTGTGTGTATATATACATATATATATATATATATATATATATATATATATATATATATATATACACACACACACACACACACAAATATAAATAAAATAAACCGTACAGATGTGTTAACTTGTTTTCACTTAAATTAAGCTGAGTTAGCCTCTGATTATGATCAATCACAGTTCCAGGTGTGTGCAGTGATTCAGTCGTTTGATGAATACATTTTTTTAGTAAAAATAATGCAGGTCGGTCTTTACCCATCAGCATATCGAAGTTCTTATATGTTACAATATATTGCAATAGTAGTATTTCATTCTTTACTAATGTGTACATTACTTTAAGAGAGGTTTACAGTACAATACAGTAACAAACAATAGGAGAAGAAGTTAAGCTTGAGTGTGAGGCCGAGTGCACCAGACTAATGGGATTCACAGGGCATGCACTGAGGCCCTCTTGCTGTCTTATGCAGCGATTATGAAATATTGCGAGGAAAAGGAAGACAAAACTCCCCCTTGCGCTAAGCAGAAACAATTAAGTGACAAACAAACCCCTAACGCTGATGAAAAGCCGGAGCGCCTCGCGTCTTCACAGATGACTTAATTTGGTGTGGGAAAAGCTGGCAGCTCCTCTGAAGTGCTGCCTCTCCCCCTGCTCCTCCGGGCCGTGGCGTGACCTTCATCGCCGCTCCACCTGCAGGAAGCCATGTTTGATTCTCTGTCCGCCGAGACGCCCGCTTGACAGCAGAATGGTATCATAGGACCCGAGTGGAGGAATTTCTCTTTCTCTGTCATCATTAAGGGGCGTCCCCCTACGGTGAGGGGAATGAAAAGTACGATTTAATGTTCTCGGGAGAGTGGCAGGGGAAGAAAAGCTCAAAGCCTTCGCCATGCTGCTTTCTGAGTGGGTCACTCCAGCCCTCGCAGCGAATGGGATGTCCCTGTGGAATTTGCCATAGACTCGCCTGAAAAGAAAAGGGATTAAGGCCCTTTTAAGGATGGAAATGTAACAAAAGGAGCACTTTTATGATGTAGCAGCATAAAATGAGGGGGCCTCCATTGTGGCGCTGATTGCAAAAAAGATCTTTGAAACGAGGCGGCCCGCAATGCACTCCTCTCCTGTCCCCCATGGGCGCTTGTGGCTTGTACAAAATGACTTGTCTACATAAGAGGCGCTGTGGCTTGCCTTCAAGAGGCAAAGTACAAGATTATTGGTTTGTTTCTATTTTCTAGCTTCTCTCTCCTTCTCTCAGCCTTCCCCCACCCTGCTGAACCCCACTCCTCACCCAGCTCCCCCACCCCACCGGTCCTCAAGTGCATCTGATGGAGGTTGGATCCCAGTGAAAGTTGGTTAATTTGGAGAGTGAAAGCATAATTAGCATCCCCCCGCAGGCTAGCTTGTGTCAATGCTAGCCGCTGTAAAAGCACTTTGCCACGGCAGCCGTGAGAAGGCACAGGGGGAACTTAACACCACACGCTACACTACATAGGCTGCCTATATTTAGGCAATTTGTACATTTTGATTTCCTTTCTTACCGCCTTACTAGCCACGATCTGTGCACCATGCTAGCATAACAAACAGCTACATGCGTCTTCCTTTCTTCGCCTTTTCTTCTCTTTTTCTCGCAGGGTCTCTAAAATAACTAGCTTAGTTTCAGACATTCAGAAAGAAAAAAAAATACATGAAGCAGTATGGAGAAAGCGGCTCTCTAGTCACTGGTATAGAGGGAATGGCAAATGCAGCATCTGCTATTTATCGAGTTAAAAAGCACGCTTCAGCTGGAAGCAGCGCAAGCCACAGCGCTTGGAAGCGCACTCAGTGTAAAGTGAGCAGAGGTAGAAGACTGTGTTCCTCTGGGCTGAGCTCCACACCAAAGGGCTTCCACTGTAGCTGCGAGGAATGCAGACGTGTGAACACTAGAGGGGGAGCTTAGCCGTGGCACAGCAGCGGCCGCTCTGCCTCCTGGACCCCCACCGACTGCAGCCTCGAGCTAGGGAGACCGAGAGGAGGTCAGAGGTCACAGGGGTGAGAAGAACGAAGAAGCCAATTTTATTGTTGTTCTCTCGGAGAGGGGCGGACAATGCGTTCGCTGAGACTGCGTGGATCTGTCTGCTGGGTTTTTTTCTGCACATGTGTGTTTGTTATATATATTCAGGACAAAAATGTTTTTTGAAGAACCAGAGAAAAACAGGGCAAACCTGCCATATCAGGGCCAATAAAGCTAAAAACCCCCAAATATCTCCAAAATGGCACATTTACAGGAGAGGGCAAACATTCCTTACTTTTAATGTGAGTTAATGCAGTCAGTTCAGGCAATTTTGGAACATTTCTGCTTGTCCATTCATCATGAAACACTTCTACAAACTGTTCTGTAAAAAAATCTGTATGCTTCTTTTTTATGACTAAAAAAGTAAAGTCATTTATTTTTGGTTACCGAAGTTTATATATAAAATTGTATGTATATATATTGTGTATACTTTGTGTGTGTGGGGGGCGCAAAGAAAGTGTTTACAAGTGAATATCTTTGCCCTAGATAACTGTTGTGAAAACGTATCCTGTGTTGAGAAGTTTGAGCAGGGCGGCGTGTTGCTGTGTTGTATGTGGGGGAGTGAAGTTTTAGCAGCTTTCACACCGATATAGAGCTTTTAAAAGCCCTCTGGAGGCACTCTAATATCAGTAGAGGGATTATTAGTGGGACCCTCCTCCTCCTCCTCCTCCTCCTCCATCTACCTCTCCTCTCCCCTCAATGCCTTTGCCATCATTTAAATGTCTAAGGAATAATTGAATGAATTATCATAAAATTTTGACAAATTCATTGACTCGGCCCCGGCAAGCGAGCGAGACGTTTCCTTTCATTTAAAGCCGTACAAGACATGACATTTGAAATTAGTTTATATGCGGCCGAGACCTTTCGCTTTTTCAGCAGTGGTCCAGAGAACAAAAAACGAGGTAAGGGCAAACAGGCAGCGTTGCGGACCCTGTATCAGAGTAGAGCAAACGAAGCAGGACATTCAACAGCTTCTCGCTCGTTCACATGAAACTGGGCTGGATTTTTTTCAGCTCTCTCTCTTTGGTTCAGAAGTGCAGTATCTACGTGAGGGGAACTATTGTTGGGAATAAAAAGCTTTGCTGCAAGACACTGACCTCAGCTTTCCCACATCAAAGTGCCTCGCCTGCCCACTTCCCTTCATGACTCCAGCGTAGTGGTCTCTGTGTGTATGTGTTGTTTTTTTCTTTTTCCAGTTTTCTATAAGGCCTAAAGGAGAGCAATTCTCCTATCCATGCTCCATCCACAAATGTGTTCTTTCATTACAAATGTTAAAGGGTTGGATGAGCTTTACAGAGAGTAAAAGTTCCTTTTATCCCAGTGATTTCAAATTGGAGTTTAGATTTACTACATTTGAGGCTCCAGTTTAAAACTAACACACACTACTGAGCTGGAGTATGTTGCGGTTGCTAATAGAAATGAGGCAGTATGCTTTTAGCTGGATTCCACAACAAAATTAACTATACAATAAATCTGCTTTATCTTAACAGTGTGGCCTCTCATATGTAAACAGTATAAATATCATTTGAGTTCCAAAGTCCCATATTTCGACAAAAGTTGTACACTACAGTTTCTAACTATGTTAAGTGTGATTTTTGCCAGCCTTCTTTAACCTCACAACAGTTGCAATGAAAGAGAGTATATGGAGCCTGAGGTTTTAACTGGCTTCAGTATGTGTTGCTTATTCTGATGCGAGGCTGCATTTGAGTTTATCCAAGTCTTTATATCTGCACAAAAGACATAAAGCATACCACTATGACAGTTTTTGACATAGATTGCTATAAAATGTTTTCTACTGATGCACCATAGTGAAAATTCTTGGCCAAAACTGAAAAAAAAAAACTGGAAAATCAGACAATGATGTATAAAAACAGTTGACATAAATTTGCTATAATGATTACAGTATCCAGCATCATCGAACAACATCCAACAACAAAGGCCTTTCCTTTCTGCTTCTACTGTTTTGCTGTATTTTGCACATTAAACAAGGGGTCATATTTTCAGGTGGTATCAAACCTACTTTGGATGGTCAGTATTTTCACTACTGCTCTGCTGCTGCTCAGGTTGTTTGCACTGACTGATGCAGGAGAATGAAGGGAAAAAGCAACATATTCTCATTTTTATTACCAAAGTATCTGTATTATCAACGTCTTAGATTTTGACACTTCATTGTCACCATATTTAATTTTTTTTACTCTTTCAGCCCAAAACCTAAAGTGCTAATTTTGACCATTTTCAGTGGCCTAAAATTTCTTAACATTTGTGTATTATTTAAATATGCCAGACAAAAAAAATATTTCATATTAATGTGCTCTGCCAAGATGACAAACTCTTCATTTAATATATTCACAGCCTTTTTCTGAGCACATTGCTATGGTGATACCTTCTTGGGTAGCCTTCGTTGGTGATCACATGCAGCGGCCCTATTTGTGGAATCCCCATGTTTGACTTGCCTGTTCCAGCTGCTGGTGCGTAGGCTTTGATCATGGTGACCGGAGTTAAGTCCACAGAGTGGCTGGGGTCACATGTGCAGAGTTCCAGCTGTCTCCTGCTTCTCCCTGGAACACTGTAATGATGCTTGTTAGGGCCACTTGGCTCCCCTGGAGGAATGCTGGTTGGTGGAGATCCCGCCGTTTAGGGTGGGGGTGATAGGGGTAGGGGGTCTGAAGGAGAGAAAGGAAGAAGCCAGTGGCTAGGATGAAACAGGTCGCCCCCTTTTTGCCCTGGTGTAGCACAACAGCTGTGGTATGCTCTCTGCCCCTCTTTTACTGCTGTGTTGCTAGCACTGATGCTCATACTGTACTGTCTAAGGCCATGCTAACAGAAACTAACAGAACTTTCCACATACAACTATAGAGCTCTGAGCATAGCAATCAGACAAGCCCTGGGTCTAAGCTATTTTGTGGTATTGAATACCATTTGTCATCGCCTCTTCACACTTGGTGGTTAACCAATAAGTTAGAAATCTATATGTTTTGTCCTGCAAACATTTTCACTCAAATATCACTGTTATTGAATTAGGTAGTGATTAAGTAGTCAAAATAGAAATATAGGTTTGTTTTGTATTGTTTAGATGTGTTCTGTTTACCACAAGGTGCAGTATTGAAATATTTTGGGGCCCTTAGCCCAGCAAGGCCAAAAGAAGCTAGTGAAATGCTGTCATTGAGGGGGCAATTTTCAGTCAAGCTCACCTATGTTACCTCCATGGGCCAGTGATAGGCTTCTTGTTCATTGGACAATGTTGAAGAGCGCACTAGTATCCCAAACTAATAATTGTTCCCAGACGGTCTTGTTAGAAGAAGACCATGTATGGCTCCACAAGACCAAAGGGCCCTTAGTAAGACTCCCTACTAACCCCAGGAATATGAAACTGTTTGCAAAAATGAGAAAATAATTAATTACTCATTAATTATCACCAAGAATCAAATGATAAACACTATGGTCTGTGCAAGGGAAACAGAATCTACTAACTAAAATGAGATAAAATAGAAAATTAGTAGATACTTGTAGGGGCCCCCTGGTTTCTTGGATGTCCCTGGAAAATAGCATTCATTTTTCCCATTGACAAAAATGGCCTAGACCCATAATCCTTATTCAAGCATTTTAATCTGCTTACTCTTTGCTCATTTATTGCAACTTAGCAAAGTGACAAGTAGAGCAATCTTATTAGTTTTAAGTCGTTTTTGAAATTTAATGATCCTCAAATTTTGTTGGGCAGTGTACCTTCAGAAACGTTGCTTTGAAGCTGCTGATATACAGGTTCTATGGTGCAAATGACTTAAAAGTCACTGTCTTTCAACCTGAAAGTTTTGCCATCTTTCTGTGAAATGACTAAAACGCAGCTGATTGTGCAGAGTACAGATGACTGACAGTGAGGGAAGGCTGATGATAAAGTGATCATATTTATAGCATCCTGTCCCCACTTTTTCTGATCTCACTAAATATCCCAAAGTGATGTAGCAGCTTAATAGATGCAAATCTTGTGCTTTTGTATTCTAGGCGTTTTGCTTCTCCCACGTTTTATGGAAATATTTGCAAATTATTCCCTTATACCCTCTTTACCAGTCTCCTGCTATTACGAGCCAGAATGAAGTTTTAACCGGCAAACTCATCAAAGGACATGCACTGTCTGCTTAACTTTTAGTTTATCTTTATGAAGTCAAAATAATAGAAGTCAGTGGGGTGACAGTATTACATCTGCTTAAAAATGCATGTTTGGCCCTGTATTTTATATGACGTGTAGAGAAGAGAGACTGAATGAATAAAGCCAGCTTCATTCAACACCCAAGTAAGGATTCCTTAATTATTTTGTGTTATTTATTTAATTTGCCCATCCTATAATATCCATGCTCGACCAATCAAGTATGTGTTTATATTTTTAGTGTTATTAAGCGTGCATTAGTATGCACTCTGTGTAAACTCACTCTTGTACAAGGATCAGTCGGTGGATGCATCTAGGAGCCGCTCATTTCTCTCACCCTACCGAGCACATAATCATGTTTACTTGGTTGATGTCCCAAAATAAGTGTCGTCTTAATTAATAAACAAATTACAAATAATATGAAGAAAATCATCAGTATAGGAGTTCATCAATTACCAGGATTAGCTGGGCAAGAAGCATGTAATCTGCATAGAGGCGTTTTTATATGGAGCACCGATTATTCCACCTCTCCCATAAGCTTTTATTGTGATGAAATTCCAAGCAATAAAGCCAGTTGCCTGCTCCCCTGACAAATCCTTTTGCTCCTGCTGAAAATCAAAAGGTGAAGCATTACCATTACGCCACTAATGGGCAAATCTGTGTGTCTAATGCGTCGCCCCTACACACACAGCCCCCGACGTGTTTAAAAAACAGCCCCAAAACAAGAAGTTCAGGAGAGGGCGAAGGGGGCGGGGATGAGATGCTGGTAGAGAGACAGTGAGTGTGAGTGTAGTTAGATGAAGGAAAGATTAAAAATGTACTTGATGTGTATGCGGGGATATAGATTTGGATGGGGGACCAGAATAAAAACAAAGCTGTGTTCTACATGCAGAACTAACATCACAAAAAAGTAACACATTGTGATACATAAAACAAGGTTAACAAAATATGCTAAGTTAACATATGCACATGCTTTATATGTCAACGTTAACAACATACACTCACCGGCCACTTTATTAGGTACATCTAATAAAATCTAGTAAAAGTTTGGACCCCCTTTTGCCTTCAGAACTGCCTTAATTCTTCGTGTCATACTTTCAACAAGGTGTTGGAAATATTCCTCAGAGATTTTGGTTGGTTATTTGAGTTAGTTGCCTTTCTATCATCTTGAGCCAGTCTGCCCATTCTCCTCTGACCTCTCACATCAACAAGGCATTTTTGTCCACACAACTGCCGCTCACTGGATATTTTCTCTGTTTTGGACTGTTCTCTGTAAACCCTAGAGATGGTTGTGTGTGAAAATCCCAGTAGATCAGCAGTTTCTGAAATACTCAGATCAGCCTGTCTGGCACCAACAACCATGCCATGTTCAAAGTCACTTAAATCACCTTTGTTACCCATTCTGATGCTCAGTTTGTACTTCAGCAAGCTGTTGTGACCGCCTCTACATGCCTAAATGCATTGAGTTGCAGCCATTGGCTGATTAGCTATTTGTGTTAACAAGGAACTGATAAAGTGTACCTAATAAAGTGGCCATTGAGTGTATGTGGACACTTCATAGTGTGGATAGATAATCATCATGTTATATTGATAAGAGATGAGGTGATGAGATGAGGAAGAGATGAGAGTGTTGGTAGCTTTTGGTCTACCTGTTTCACTAAGCACTGCTGCGCACTGACAGTCTCTTTTTTGGTACAGCTCATTGCTTGTAGAGACAATATGAGATTTAATGGCAAACATTAATGTACTTTTTCAACAACCATCCTGCTGCTCACTTCTGCTGATCTCACATAATGTCAAAAAGTGGCAGGACATATGTCCTCATAGCTCAAGGAAACTTGGCCAAACATGATGATTCTACACTTTCTATAGATGTCATATTAGTCTTTGTAAGTAGAAGGAGAAAAATTTAATCATTTTATATATTTAAATTAGATGAGAAGTTATTGCATGTACAGCTGAAAACGTTTTGCCACATTTTTGTTATTCAGAACAAAAAAAAAAGTATGAAGTACAAAAAATAAATACAAAATGTGAGCTGACTGTGAATGTATGTCCACATAAATGGTGAATTTCTGTGATGAAATTACTCAATAACATTTGAACTGACCAGCGAAGTAAAATATCTCTCTTCTAGATTTTCCATTCAAAGTCAAACAACTTCAACGACAAAGTAAAATATAAAAAAAAGTTACAAACTTTAAGCTAAAGCACTTTCATTTACACTACAGCTGTGTAGCATTGACTGAAGTCAGCATTGTCTCGTCTGGCACACGCAGTCCAGCTTTCTGTCTTACCTTAACGTTTACTGCTCATAATCTGCTAATAGAACTTGTGGATTATTAAGGGAGAGTGCATATTAAGCAGATCACTCCTTTTCACTTCCAGTTTTGTAACAGGCGTCCTCCTTTAGAACGTGGAACGCTAGTGCCTGTCGTTGGACAAGGGGGGGGGGGGGGGGGGGGGGGGGGGGGGGGGGGGGGGGGGGGGGGGGATATGGAAATATCCTATGATTTACACAGGGAGGGAATCTCCGCGTCTCAGTGTCTTTGATATGTATATTCCAAACTAGTTTCCAAATCGGATATTTTTGCGTTCCAAATGCCACTCAGCACAGGCTGCCTGAGGCTTTTTTATCAAGGATCTGTTGTGTATTCATGTCCCTTTTTTAGCAGGACTGCTTCTGGAGGCCTCATCTAATAGAGCTTTGATATAGACTGGCATTTTTCCTCTGAATTTTCTGGTGGGCGGCGTGCGTTGGTATGTCATAGTTTGGAGTGCGCACACTAGATATGCTATTGGCCCTTCTGACAGAGCATACCTGTCTTTTCATGTTAAGCTCTTAAGATGATGGCTAAATCATATGTTGTATTTTATGTCTGTATTTTGAGCAAGTGTTTGGCCTGGTTTGTTAACCCTTTAATGTCTAAGCAAAAAAGAAAAACTATGTATTCTGTGTAAAGGGGAACTCCACTGATTTTTTAAATGTACTGCATTATTCAATAGTAAAGATGTAAACAAAGTCATTGAGAGAATTTTGATATTTTTGATATGAAATGTACCGTTCTAAGGAAACAGTAGTGTGGGTAGTAGTAGTGATGGTAACCAGACATCCAAAGTTTATTGCCACTGGAAAAAAAAACATGTATTATATAAAATGGTGACAAACATGAGCTGCTACCTGTAACTTTGGTTTTCTGTCATTTTGAGGAAAAGGTTTGGTCTGAAATGCATTTTTCATATCGGAGAGGAAGGAAATATTACCCCGAGAATAATATTTTTTTAATTTATCACTATTTTATCATCATCAACATTATATATTAAAACTCAGAAGACACATTCACTGGTCAATTTTGATAGCATAAAATGTCTATGTTAGCATACCACATGGTTCCTGTTACCACCACTGTAAAGAAATGGGTACATTTCTCTACCCCAAATTAATATGTTTTTACTTTGTTTCAGCTCAGTGGTCTAAATTTTGAAGCATTGGTATAATTGCCCTTTATTCTACTGTGCGTCTTCAACAGTTTCTCAATTCTCAGTACTGTGTTTTTATGTTGTAAAACATTTAGAAAAAAAGCAAAGCTGGAAATTAATTTTCCCAAATTTAGATTCACAGCAAGCGAACATATCAACACAGATCAGCAGTGTGAATTCAGTGCATCCAGCAATAAAGGCAGCATCACGCTTCTTTTAAACAATGATAGAAAACAAGCTAACAAACAGAAAACTCCGGCTGCTCTGACCATTTTACTACCCAGCATGCACTCATCTCAGCTATTCTGGGAGCAGATTTTAGGAGTTAAAGGGCACAAAGCTGAAGGCTCTGAATGTATTGCTGGCAAGACTACATTTGTAGGGGTTAAAGCAATGTCTTAGGTATGGTGGTGTGTGCAGGAAAACCACAAATGTTGAATTAACACCCACAATGTTGAACTAATACATACAGTGTCCATTTAAGCCCAGCTGGACACAAATGAACACTGTAAGAGCTCATTCTCAAGAGCTCAGCGAGTTTGCTCTGTGTGCAAATGACTGAACTGTCTTAGTTCCTGTCTATGATCATAATTCACTCTGTCACAAATGAAACTAAGCTGTACATTTGAAATGTTTTTAATATACTTTTGGCAAAAATCCATGTTTTAATATTCCTTTAAAAATTTGGCAGTGATAACAACAGCATAGTGTAATTTTACATTAATGATTTCTCTCAACTCTTTGAAAGAAGTAGATAACTTAGTTATAAAGTGTGAAAAAAGAAATGTCCAACATTTGTTTTTTTTTTGTTGTTGTTTTTTTGGCATTTCTTGAAGGTGAAAAAGTTGGAAGGACAGACTCAAAACTGCTAATATAATCCAGAATATAATGTAATAGAATGTAATTCATTGTGTAACTATCTGCGCAATTAATTATCATTACTTATTTACTATTGAACACACCAGCAGAGTGAAAGTAATAACTGGACTTCAAAGGGTTGGGGTGGAAAGTAGGAGTATAATTTCTATAAACAATTCAAAAAGGTATTCTTTCACGATAGATGTCTTGAGCAACAAGGGATATATGCCTTATAGTCTATAGGCTCCTGAAAGATCATCCATCAGATGAATGCAGAACTCTCAATTGTGCAAGTGTAGCACAAGCGCCTTTAGCAGTCTGTCAAAATTGATGATATTCCTGGACACTGAAATCTATTCTTGTTCTTCCTCGCGTTCCATTAATTTCATCAGTAGACTTATTGCTGACTTTCCTTTTAGCGTATGAAGTTCTTAGTGTGATCATGGGACCCATATATGCCACAATCATTCATGAACTTCTGTACATTTATGAGCTTTTCCTTTTATCCCTTCTTATTTAACACCTCCCATGCTACCACTTCTTATACCTGCAGTCATTCTACAACACCTTTTACTTTCCGTCTTCTGCTCTTAGTTCATTTTTACACTAAAAACATTTGGTTAAAGTAAACCTTTCATAGCAAAGGAGTCATATATGTCATTCTTCTTCATTTTTTTCCATGACGTTCACTTACAACATTTGCCATATTTGAATTTATGTACCAATCATTCTCTAACCTCTCTTTATCACTTAGAATTAAGCAGGATGTTTTGCGGTACTGTGACTTTAAGACTGATGTATGTAATGATCTCTGTTGTGATTGGCTGCCCTGTGTTGTGCAGAAAGTAGTCTGAAATACTCTTTATAACGTCCGTTTTGCAGCTTTTCTTCCACATTGACCTTATAGACAAGACAGTGAACAGTACATTATGAGATTCAAGCAGTGTTTACCAGAGATAGTCATAAGTCACTTCATGTAAGTGCAAGTTGAGCTCCATGTTTTTATGTTTTTAAGTTAGTTTTGGTTTAGTTTTGTTATTAGCTGTAAGTTTAGCACTACTAAAGTAACCCTATATGTATATAGGCTGAAAGTTTGTAATTTAAGCCATATCACCGTACACTTTATGCTCTTGCAGTTGTAGTATTCCAGTACTGGCTGCACATGACTGTAGCAAAACAGATACACATGTAAGGTTTAGGATGAAAGGATTTATTCACTTAGTACTTTGAAGCTAATGGTTGTGCTTTAGTTCCATTCATTTCTCTGGCTGAAATCAAGAGTCTTGAATGGAAATTTCTCAATTTCTGCATAATCCAGTGATTGAGTTGAATTCGTAAAGTCATTTGAAATGGTTTGACATAAAACGCTCGGTTCTAGAGAATTTCTTACAGAGGTGGTGATAGGAACCAGGCATTGCAATGTCTACAACACAAATGTAGCCATTTTATTTACTATTCAAAACCACACGTGAACCTGTACATGTCTTCTGAGCTTTTAGATTTAATGTTTATAGTGTTTATACTGAAAAAATACTACAACATTCTCACAGTGTCCTGCGTGTACCTCCATTAATTGATTTTAAAAATATGTTTTAAGCCAAAAGCTTATAGCAAAACTAATGTAAAACAATGTCTCAGGCATCAGACAGAGTATTCATAACCACTTCATACAATAACTTTCTGTGAAAGAATGTTTAGGGGAGTTAAAGTGTTCAGACGTCTGGTTCCTGTCACCACAACTGTGAACAGTTCTGATTTGTTGAGTTTCTCTAGAACATCAAAACACGTTACACCATTCTCAATGACTTTGTTTAAATCTTAACCTTATGCCAACCTCATGGATAACCAGTAGAATTTACCTTTAGGAGAGAGAGTGAGAGAGTGAGAGAGTGAGAGAGAGAGAGAGAGAGTTGAATATAACAGCGCCCTACAGGATCAGTCTGTTCTAATACACACTATTCCACCCCTACCAACAATTCCACTTGCAGTGTAGCTATCCCACCACAGCCACCCCCAAATTAATATTCAAAGGTTAAGAGGCCTGCGCCTAGCGTGTAATGAGGAAGCGGGCTAGTTTGTTAGCGCGGGTTCACGGCGCACCCGTGTTAAGGCATTGTGCACGGATAATTTACGATTCCCATCATCCCTCTCTCTGCAGGGATTAATTTTGAATTATTTATGCTCCCTATATGCGCACAGAAGCGAAACATTTTAGTGCATGTCGGCTGCTCACTCACGGTCAGGCGGATGAACGCAGGGCCTAGCTGGGGAAATGATGTTTGTCTCTTGTTATTAAAGTACTGCCATATTTTTCCCTTCACCCCAAGGGACTCCACGCCCAAAAAAAAGGAAATTACTATTGTATTTAAAAAAAAAGTTCTGAACTTGTTTCCACTCTAATTAATTGTATTGTTATGCTTATTCGTACTATTTTCGTTTGCCGCTCCGTGCTGCTTTGTCTCGGGCAGCTCCACTTTGGGCCTAAATAGAGCACATCCTACGGCTTGATGTATTACCGACAACGTCGCACGGCTTGCCCTCTTAATAAAGCGTCGGAAGGCGAAGTGTTTTATTTGTGGAAATCATGTCAAATGTCAGATCTTTTAATCATGTTTTTGTTTTTGCACAAATGAAAATGGATGGACATTTTGAACTCGCCAAATGAAAGGTGCTGCAGGTTAATAGTGGCTTATATTTTGCGCAATTTGTACAGTTACTCATTTCTAATATCATTAGGGAAATTAGCTGCGAGGTGATTTATTCACTTATTTTTTTAATAAATCATTTAAACACACGCTGAATCTTAAGTATGCGAGCCGGAAGATGAATTGCCGGGACCAGCTCTGCCCTTCTAAAGTAGAACAAAGATAAATCAGGTAATAAACTTAGGCCTGTGTTTTGCATAGCATTAATTAGAAGTGTTTTAATTTGCTCTGAACATGCTCGGATCTGTTTAAATGTGTCAGAGGAGTGTGATGACTAATGAAAGAGGGATGCTCTCTGTTTGATGAGGCTCGCTCAACCCAGAGCCACCTCGGCCTGTTAATGTGCGCAGGAGTCCCTGCAGGACTTTCAAGTGTAGTGTTTTTGTGTTTGCTGCTTTTTTGGCCAATACTAACATAATATGAACTGTTACATCTTTAGAATGAACTTTCTTGTTTATTCCCCCCTAGGCCCCTGCAGATGTGCCTCAACAAACTTTTTTTGCTGATGTTATTCGATTATTTCTCATTCAAAGCTCATAGAAACAAGTTCTGTCAAAAGTGCTGAATCTAAACTTTCATTGAATGGCACATTTGTAAGTAGAAGAGGAGATATGTTATTATAATTTGAATTTTTATTGTTTTTTTGTTGTGCGTACAGGCATGTTTTTCAGAACAGAAAGCCATCTTTTACATCTTTGCCATGTTCTTGTGACACAACACACTCAAAGTGACATTTGAAACTATTGATAAAAAAAGCAAATCGATTTAAACAAAATAACTATGTAATTATACTATATAAACCAAATCTATAGCCAAACGATACTAATAACTATAAATGCCTATGAGTAGATTAACACAGACTGTTCATAGAGCATTTGTAGGCCTTGCATAAACACAGTACCATTTGACTGGAGCTAGCATGTGCACATTTAGCTTCATTTGAAACAGCACAGCAGTGCTTTGTGATTGTTTTGGCAGCCGAGCTGAATTAGCCATTACATCAATGTGACTTTTGTACATAAAAGAGCCCTTTTCTCCTGCCCAACAATGTCTAATAAATCTGCGCGGGGGGGAATATTGATGCGGGGCGCTGACGGTGACACAAAAGAGGCGGAATGTGGTCGGAGGCTGCGCAGGGTCATGAACAGTATTTTAAGTCTGCAGTTTAACCCTGCAGCCTGTCAGCTCTGACCTTTCGCCAACCCCGACGAGTGGCTCATTTCTCTCTCTCTCTCTCTCTCTCTCTCTCTCTCTCTCTCTCTCTCTCTCACTCTCTCTCTCTCTCTCTCTCTCTCACTATCTCTATCTCTGTCAATCTCTCTCTCCCTCCCTCTTCCTCTCTCTCTCTCTTCCTCTCTCTCTCTCTCTCTCTCTCACTATCTCTATCTCTGTCAATCTCTCTCTCTCCCTCCCTCTTCCTCACTCTCTCTCTCTCGCTCTCTCTCACTCTCAGAGAGACAGGGCAAGAGAGAGAGGGATGTATGAGAGGTGTCAGACAGAGCCGTTTACATGAAAAGGAGTTAGCTGTTGAAAGCTGGCGCTGTTTTGCAATCATCTCGTACATTTCATTCTATCCTTCTTTTTCCCGTGTTTTTCATTCTCCTCCTGTCCTGTCTTTCTCTATTGTCTCTCTCTCCCATCTACTGCTCTCTCCTTTCTTTTTCTCTTTCTTAGAAGGTAGCTCTGTTTCATCCATCCTAACTCTACCCTTCTTTCCCTTTCCATCTTTCTCTCTTTTCTCTTTTTCTGTCCCTCTCTCGCCCTCCTCTTCTTTCTTTATCTCTCTCGCTCTCTGTATCTCTTTCTCTAATCTATCTCTCCCAATTTCTAGTTCTCTTTCCGCTTCTCTCTCCCTCCCCCGCTCTCTTTCTTTCTTCTTTACTTTATTTCTCCCTTTCTTGTTCTTTATCCTCTTCCTTCCTTCTTTCCTTCTTTCTTGCTCTCTCTCTTGTTCTCTGTATCTCTCTCTATTCTATCTTTCTCCCTCCCTTTGCTTCTCTCTCTCTCTCGCTCTTCTCTCTTTCTCTCCCCCCTTCCCTTCTCTCTCTCTTTGTTTCCTTCTTTGTCTCTTTGTTTCTCTCTCTCTCTCTCTCTCTCTCTCTCTCTCACTCTCTCTCTCTCCCGCTATCCTGTACTCTCTCTCCTGTATATTTCTTTTATTGCCACTTTTGTCCGGATAGTGAATTGATGTAAGGGTGAGGCGACCCCCACACAAGGACAGGAGCATTATTGACCCATCTAGAAGCTCAAGTGACCTCTGCATGACCCTACTGTCACCTGCAGTTGACCTTGAGGGGAGCTTCCTTTGTCTCTTATACACACATACACACACACACACACACACACACACACACACACACACAATCACACTCCCCGCTCTGCTCTGCTCTGCGTGGTCTTGCTTATTAGCAGTGATGTGAGTGATGCTGAAATTAACAGCATGCAGTGATTGGAGTGGGAGAGGAGGGGGTGCATGTGGTTATATGCCATTCTCAAATACACAGTTTCCTCAGTTTTAAACCATTAAGTTCTCATGACATTTTTACCAGATAACAACATCGAATCCATTCGAGAACCATTTTTTCATCATTCCTATTGCCATTACTATTATGAGCCCTGAGAGCTCTTTCTTAGAGTGTGTGGGTGGGTGGGTGTGTGTGCGTATGTGGGAGAGGTGGGAGGTACCGTGATTTAAACCTGTTTGAAAGCTTTCTGTAATTACACATGAATTATCCATGAAGGCCTTGATACTAAAGCTCTCTCGCTCTTAGCCAGGTTTGTCTGTGTTAAGATGACTGACATATTCCTCTTTTCTGCAACATTAAGCTGCTCCCTTTGCTCAGGTATGCTCTGCTTTAATGCTTCAGAAGGTTCAGACTTTGCGTCTTTTTGGTACAGCTGTACATTAAAGCCATAGTTTTACCCAAGACTTGTTTTGTCTATCATGTTTGCTTCCTTACTTTTGCACAGGGGCTATGAAGCTAATGTAACAAACATCTCTTTCTGTAGATACCAGTAGGTCATGAAGTGTTAGAAGCCAAATAAGCAAGTCTATATCAGATTACTGAATAATTTAACATGCTTTGGGGTTGGTATGTGATTATTTAGGCATGCATTTTGCTAATTGGTGGCACATAAGGTTACATTGTATGTCACCTCATTTAGTTTTGTGGCTCCGGTGCTGAATTGAAGAAGCAAACTTCAGTTACACTTCAATATTATATTATAATAACATTATAATGCTAGTGCAGTATGGTTATTAAGCCTTAGTAGTTGGCAGTTAAAAGGGCACTTATTACTATGTTGTTAAGCAGTAACAATGGTGAATTAAAATTTACCAGAGCGCTTTTGTGTTTTATACAGTGTTACTGTGTATATTTATGTCTCGGCACCTTAAATAAATGGTTTTGGCCATGTCTCAGCTTGAGACAAAGTGGATTTGCACCTTTTTCTCAGGACCCGATGAGTGCAGTGCTTCCTTTATTTACTTTTATTTCCATTTTTGCTTTTTTTGCTTCATTCACATTAGTTACTGTGTAATAATGTATTAATAAGCAGCCAGTCAATTAGCAGCAACTGACATGATAAAGCTTAATAAGAGCATTGCAAGTGCTTTAAAAATTCTGCCCTAGTTACGCCTTGATAATATATTAATAAGCTACAAATAATAGGTAATAATATATTAATTACCAGTTATTGTCTTAAATAAGACTTATTAGAGACATAATAATAGACACCAAAATATGCAAACATTTATGATGTATGACACAAATAAAAGTGCTCTGAAAAGTTTATTTTACCTTAGTTACTGCTCAATAATGTAGCTTTAAGCAGACTAGTACTAGACATATATTGGCTGATGAATCTACTGAATTAAAGGGAAATTCAGTCAAAAATATAAATGAAATTAGTCATGTTAGCTGTCCTTTTCTTATTTATTTAGCATAATATTAGCAACGAAAAAATGCTACAGATAGATTAAATGTGTGGTTTGCAAATCTGTTGACTGTGGTCCATCCTCTACTGTGCCTTACTGGAAAATACCACACAAAATCACATTGCATATGAAATTCAGGTGCTTTTACCAGACCCAGCACTGATCCTTTGAGAAGCTACACATTTTAGAGGCTCGTTTTGAATCTGAAAAGAGAAAGCGCCTCCTGCCTTTAGGACCCAAGTCAAACTGATCTGTTACAAGTAACGATTCATTATCATCCCATAAACAAGCCGAAGCTGCCACAAACACGGGGGCCTATTTTTCCGGCTCAGCTAATAGAATTGAATTTCACACAGTGCAACTTAAATTAGACATTCCGTAGCAGCCCTGAATGGCAGAAATAATCGGCATGGGTGACTAATTTGGCAGCGCGTTCACTAAGTACACAAAATCCCCCTTTCTTCCAGCCCTCGCCCGAGGTCTGCGCGGAGCAGAGCGCAAAAAAGCCAGAGACAAAGCCAACTTGGAGTTCGTAAAAATTAACATAGCAAATGACCTGGAGAAGAAGGCCCAATAAATAATCTGATCTTATCACCTCCAAGTATGCGTGGCGGGGAGCGGAGGCGTCCAATGAAAATATCCTCGTTAATCTTGCATACCCTCGGATAAACTTCTTTACAGGAAACCATTTCTCCGCAGACTCTGTGGGGGTCGAGGGAAGGTCACCTCCTTTCTGCAGTTGACGTATTTTTTTTTTTCCATGTGGAAAGATTAGCAAAAACTGACCTTGGACTTTTTTAAACTCATTTAGACCTCTGTTTCTTGTTTTGCTGTGCTCCGTCTCTGTGATCTGCTGAGCTATTGTCGGGGAGACGCCATGTTGGCAGCGCCTTGTTTTTGATTCAATATTCAAAAAGAGCTACAAAGAACTGTATGTGTCTCCCTCAATTTTACTGTGTTTTTGTGGTGCCACCCGCCTCCTTTCTGGCACCCCTTTAAGTACGAGAGTGCTTTGAGGATGAGTGACTTTTGTCTTTTTGCTTGCTGCAGTCAGCTTAAAAAGCAAAGGGAATGCTTTAAAGGCGGTGTTCACGCTGTTTTATCCCAGTGACCACATGTGGTCTGGGAACCCTGATGCATGTTTTACCGTAGATTAAAATCCAACCTCAAGGTGATCTGGCACCTGAAGTGGAAGAATTACCTTCGTGAAAAGGGCTTCATCCACTGGCACCTGCTGCCTTGACCATTTTCTATTTACCAGGACTATGGTCACCAGCTCTGCTTGGACCAAAGAATGGGGTGAGGCCACCTGATTCATCGGCTTGTCTCTTGTATAAAAATCGGCTTGTACAAAATCCACATCTTACATATGCAATCCTGGTATGAATTCATTATCCTACTCGATCTTCTGAATGCAAATATGCAACACGTATATGAAAACACAACAAACTCTTTCAGAGTGTCAAATGCACCATTCCCAAGACACGGAGTCAGCATAGTTTACATTGGTGGTGACAAGAACCAGATGTGTGAAGCATTTCATTCCTTTAAAAGCTAAATCACAGAAAATTAGCACACAAAGTGATTAAGAATACATTGCTTAAGACCTGAGACATTGTATACATTAGTTTTGCAGTAAGATTTTGATCTAAAATACATGCCGAGTGCTGTAAGATAAAATAGTACCCAAAAAAACAACTTTTTTTCCCCCAGATTTATCATCACATTACAAACATTACAAAAAGTCAGGAGATATGTGGAGGTTCTCTAGGCATGTTACATGGCATATAAAATGGCTATATTTGCACTGTAGACATTGAGACCCCTGGTTCTTCTCAGTCAGTAACTTTCTCTAGAATGGTACATTGCATCAAATCACTCTGAATGACTTTGTCTACATATTAATGACTTAATTATACAGAAAAATGAATAGAATTCCCTTTCAATTAATTCGTAGACATGCTGGGTCTGTATCACAGTCACAATAAACACAATAATACACAATACAAAAATGAACTTTATCATCCAATAATAAACCTTATTGATTTGTCTGTAGTTTGTAAAGCAATAATGATGGCTAATGTATTAGCTAATTCAGCTAAAATATATTGAACTCAGCTACATTAGCTTTTGTTTTAGCTAACATGCTATCCAGACTTCTTTAAACACTGCATTTACTGCAGAATTGTTTTGCCCATTAGACTCGAGGCTCTTCTCATTATTTGAAGCCATACAGGAAGGTACAGGAAGGTACAAAGGGGAAGCTTCGTTCACTTACTGCGTTAAGATTGCCAGTCCTACCTCAGTCAGTATCATTTGTGTTAGTTTTCTCAGCTTGAAATTCCTAAATAGTCTTTAATCTCATGTCCAAATGAAGTCGGTCAACATTCTGATTTGCTGGGTCCTGACTGGAGTCCTCATCTCTCCTTCCCTCTACCCTTAAAACCCAAGGGAATTTCTTTCTAAGTAGACTAATCTTGCTCTAATGGGCACACAGGATACATGTGCAAAGTATGTGATGTGAATAACTTTCCAGTATCCACAAAATGATGAAGGTTTTTTTCAGCATTCTCTTCTCTTCATGTAAACTGGTCAGTCCTGTCTTGGATATAATGCATATATAAGCAGTACACTCTCAGAAAAAAGGTACAACTCTGTCACTGGGGCAGTTCCCTTTTTGTCACTGTGGTGGTACCCTCAGGGGTACCTTCCAATACCTTTAGTCAGGGAACATAATTTTACCAGAATCCATTGAAATGATATTTTCTAAGCTGTACTGACTCCACACACCCCGTCTCGTCTCCAGGCTTTTTCATTTATTGTTCTGTTTTAAAACATTAGTTTATAAAAAGATACAAATGTCTACTTTTCCACTAGGAAAAACTTATTTAAGGTACACAGTTGGACCTTAAAACCACTATTGCATCTTTGAGGGTACACTTACCTTGTTTGTACCTTGATGAACAAATCATGCACCTGCATGGTATCTTTATCATAGAACTGTGCACAACCCCTCCCCATTCTATTCTGTGTCATTTGTTTACATTGTGTGTTTGCACTGAGATGGAGTTGCTTTTAATCTCATTGTACTGTGTATAGTGACAATAAAGGCATTCTATTCTATTCTATTCTATTCTATCTCTAACAGTGTATCCTCTCCAATCAAGAATGACATGGGTTGTCCCACCAGCATATCTGGAAGAAAACTGTTCCCCAACTGTCTCTCTGTGTTTGAGATAGACAGACTTATTACGGGAAAGCTAATGACAAAAGCTAACCTAGCAAGCACTGCTGAGCCTGCAAGAACATTTATACAACAGTTTTCGGTCAGCGAGCCAGACCAGCATTCCTTAGATGCCCATCCAGCAGTAAAGGAATGAGAACCTTGCCTTCCTCATGACGTCCTTGTATAAAGTCTTGATAATATTTTTAGTCAGCTGCAGTCACAGCGGGGTCTACAATTCTGCCCGTACGCCCGCTTCCCTCATTTCTGTTGTGTTTAGTTCCGCTTCAGTGATGTAGCAGGCTAGGATGCATGGACTGAAATGTAGAGTTAGACACAGAGGAGGCCATAATTCCAGCATGAGAAGTGCTCTATATTGAATACCAGGGCAGAAAAGCACATACAAAGCATTGAACTCATGAGGGAGGTCAGCACTTGCCTTACACTTCACCCTCACAGTGACCACCAACCCACACTAAACTAAAACTAACTAAACCCACTTTCTGACACAGAACAACACAATAAACACATAACCTTAGTCTTTCTGGAGGATGCGCGCCTCCCAAAATCCATGTCTCATGAGCGTCTAGAGGCCATAGGTGGCTACAGTATAATACAAACATTTTGAATAATTTACATTGTGTTCTACTTCAATACTGCAGCTAGGCAGTAGAATTTGCTATTTCCGTTCATGTTGCAAAGGTGGTTACGTGCTATGGCTGTGAGTTCTAATATAATAGCAGGTACGCTATCAGGGTCAGTGGAGTTTTATTGTTTTCTTCATCATTAAGTCCCGGACCTGTGGTGTCCCAGTGCCCACTGAAGGACAAGGGCTGAGACGCTTGTCCTCACTGAGCAGGTCATTTTGGCTACAGTGTTCTCGTCAGGCACGAGTATGTGTCATTTGTCAGCTCACCGTGGAGCAACTTTCAAACAGGCCCGTAGGAGTGAAGGCCAGAAAATAAATCTCTATCAGTCTAAATAAAAAGTGACACAGTCTCTCTCTCTCTCTCTCTCTCTCTCTCTCTCTCTCTCCCCCCCCTCTCTTTCTCTCCCTTTCTCTCTCTCTCCCTCTTTCTCCCTTTCTTTCTCTCTCTCTCTCTCTCTCTCTCTCTCTCTCTCTCCCCCCCTTGCAGAATAACACTGAGACAATAGTGATTTGTGTGCCCTACTTCTGGCTCCACATGCTACGAGAGAAGAATGAAAAAGTTGTCAAAGCAACCCTGTCCACTTCAGCCCAGCCACAGCCTTGAGACTTTGAGAATTAGATTCTTCTAACTCGCACTACATCATGGATGATTTATCGATAAGGGAAAGCTCTAATTTACACGGAAGGCATGGACACTGTCACCTCAGGGTGGGAAGCAGTGGACTGGGTTCGTCTTGCCTCCAGGTTAAGTTCTGTGCTATGACTTATTTATGCATTACTGTACAAGACATTGTCTCACTGCCTATGAGGTCAGTTGGGAGGTGGTATTTCATACTAGAGACAGGCCATAGTAAATGAAACAGGTTTCAGTGGTATTTAACCTGTAGAAGTCACAGATGTCTAACGCTCTAATAAAAGTGTGCTATAATTCGATACTAATTATTTCTTACTAATTGAGTTCTTTCTGTTGAAAGTGCAGGTTGAAAGTGCATGTGTAAGTAGAAGAAGAAATATTTAATTATGATTTGAATTTAATCAGAAGCAATTGTACATATTGGCATTTTGCAGAAAGAACAAATGTGCATTACATTATGGCATATTTTTGTCACTTGTTTATATTGAAACAAATGGAAAATTGTTAAACATGTAGAATCAAATAATCTGTCTAATCCCATACATAACTATGTAATTACATGTAATTACATACCTGACTTATGTAAATAACAGTGAATATATTTTTAAAATGATACTGTTTGTTGAAAAAAAAGACTGATAGCTGTTAATTCAGAAAAATCAAATGACTTCAGATGATTATTAGCTGATCATAATTTCAATTGTATGGTGGTAAATTAGAATACTTAGCTTCGTCTATGATGTACAACACAATTTATAACATGAATATTGATCTGGATATTATTTAAAGGACCAACCTTTTCAACAGCTTTGGTTAAGGTATTTGAAGCATATCTTTGCTGTTTTATCAAAAGCTCATAACTCTGTATAGCTCATGTTTCAAATACCTTAACCAAAGTTGTTGGAAACGTTGATCCTTCATATAATATCCAGATCAATATTAGTGTGAAAAAGAATTTATAGCTTAAGAGACAAAAGCCATACCATGTCTTGATCTAGTTAAATAATTAAATACAAGTTTGAATAAATGAAATGCATTAAAATCATCAGTATCATATCATTTGGGGACTTACTTTTTTGAAGACTGATATTTTCCTTGACAGAGTTACAAGGTTTGGGAATGGGAATAATATGTAACAGGGAAGCATTTTTGACATCATTAAGCAGAACTGCTGCCTTCCTAACAAAAATAAAGCATGACCACAACTTAATAAGGATGCTAATGCATGGCAATAACTTAGTATGGCATGACTTAATTATCTAATTTTCATGACTTAACCTTTACACTGTAATTGTCTTGTTCTTCTTTTCACTCCTTAATAAGCTGTGGCAATAACTTAATTGTCTTGTTCCTAGGCTTTACTAAGCTATATGACTTAACTGTCTTGTTCTCACACTTAACTAAGCCATATGACTTAATTGTCTTGTTCTCACACTTAACTAAGCCATATGACTTAACTGTCTTGTTCTCACACTTAACTAAGCCATATGACTTAACTGTCTTGTTCTCACACTTAACTAAGCCATATGACTTAACTGTCTTGTTCTCACACTTAACTAAGCCATATGACTTAACTGTCTTGTTCTCAAACTTAACAAAGCCATATGACTTAACTGTCTTTTTCTCACACTTAACTAAGCTATATGACTTAACTGTCTTGTTCTCACACTTAACTAAGCCATATGACTTAACTGTTTGTTCTCACACTTAACTAAGCCACATGACTTAACTGTCTTGTTCTCACACTTAACTAAGCTATATGACTTAACTGTCTTGTTCTCACACTTAACTAAGCCATATGACTTAACTGTCTTGTTCTCACACTTAACTAAGCCATATGACCTAACTGTCTTGTTCTCACACTTAACTAAGCCATATGACTTAACTGTCTTGTTCTCACACTTAACCAGGCCATATGACTTAACTGTCTTGTTCTCACACTTAACTAAGCCATATGACCTAACTGTCTTGTTCTCACACTTAATTAAGCCATATGACTTAACTGTCTTGTTCTCACACTTAACTAAGCCATATGACTTAACTGTCTTGTTCTCAAACTTAACAAAGCCATATGACTTAACTGTCTTGTTCTCACACTTAACCAGGCCATATGACTTAACTGTCTTGTTCTCACACTTAACTAATCCATATGACTTAACTGTCTTTTTCTCACACTTAACTAAGCCATATGACTTATCTGTCTTGTTCTCACACTTAACCAGGCCATATGACTTAACTATATTGTTCCCATGCTTTGCTAAACCATGGTCCTATTTTCATACTTTTTTATGATTTACCTAGTAATAATCATGACTTACCAATCTTACCTCCATGCCTTACTAAGTTGTGGTGACGCATTAGGATCAGTTCCCATGCCTCAGTAAGTTGTTTTATGTTAAGAAGGGATGTAGCAGCGGGGATCTGTACATCACAGGGCCACTACAGAAACAACATCTGGAGTGAAAGAGACATATGTCAAGTGGTAAATGGTACTTAATGCTTATAGCAGGTTAAAGGAAATCGCTAAGTGAAATTCAAAACTAGAGTTCCTCAGAAAATCTGGAGTCCTTGGAAAACACCACTTTGCTTTACTGTATCCATTTTTAAAAGATGTCTGTATTTCTGTAGTTAAGCTAATGAGGTTTGTGAATGTGTCACTATGTGTGTGTGCAGTTGTATGTGAGACACACAGACAGGTATTTGTCATAACCATTAGTGAGCGATTAGGGAGCAGCTTCCTCTGCTGTTTTTATCACATCTTGTCTGTGTGGATTACAGAATTAAAACGCTGCCTGTCAGAGAGGAAGTGAGAGGGAGAGGGAGAGAGAGCAAGAGACTACCAGTGATAATACCCATTGTGTCACTAGACTTCCTTTTGCACTTCTTTGTGTGATGACATTTGCTTATTGCTGGTAATGAGCTGGTGTCCCCTGCACTGATGGCACTGTGTTTATAAGTGGTGTCAGGTCAAGGAAGCTTTATGTGTTAGTAAGGTTTGTTAGAAGTCTTTTGAGAGATTTGAATGGAAGTCAAATCCTTGTTTACCTTCTGAATCTATTTAGTGTCTCATGACAAAAACATCTTCAAATAACTGTGTGAACTTCTTAAATTCAGATTTTTACACTTAGTTGCCAGTATATTATAAACACCTACCTTCTACTAGAGCTTCAATGATTCACATATTTTCAGGCGATTTTCGATTCTGAGGTCAAGATCCAGTTGGATTTTCACAGTGTTATGTGTTAATGATTCCATGGAGTTCTAAATAATGTATATACAGCACAGACTGGCTCAGAAAAGAACAAATTATAATTGAAAACAAAGTATTTCAACCAACATACAACATACAACACATCAAACATCAAACCTCAAACATATCAAACAACATCCCAAACAACAAAGACCAGCAACAACACAGGGGAAAACACAGGGCTAAATAAAAGAAGGCTAACAAGGGATAACAGGACTCAGGTGAAAACACAGGTGCGAATAATCAGGGGCGGAGTCACAAAACAAGGGGCTGGACAGGGGATCAAAACAAAGCATGTGGACTAGACCAAAACACAACACGAACACATGGACAGGACTGTGAAGTAAACACATCATGAGCACGTGGACAGGACAGGGACAGGCCAATCGTGACAGGTCTTTGCTCAAAATAGCTTTCAGATGAGCTTTAAGGAATATAAAAACTTGAACTTCACTTTTATGCAAAAGTTTAGGCAATTAATACATTAATTTTATTGATTTTCTTCGTGCTGCATCCAAACCTTACATCACCAAGCACAATGCAAAGTGTCGAATGCAGTGGTGTAAAACGGCACCACTGGACTCTAGTGCAGTGGAGACATGTTCTCTGAAGTGACAAATCACACACCGTCTAGCAATCTGATGGACGAGTCTGGGTTTGGTGGTTGCCAGGAGAGTGGTACTTGTCTGACTGTATTGTGCCATGTATAAAGTTTAGTGGAAGGGGGGTTATAGTGTGGGGTTGTTTTTCAGGAGTTGGGCTTGTTCCCTTAGTTCCAGTGAAATGAACTCTTAATGCTTCAGCAGATCAAGACATTTTGGACAATTCCATGCTCCCAACTTTGTGGGGACAGTTTGGCAAATCCCCTTTCCTGTTCCAACATAAAAGCAAGGTCCATAAAGACATGGATGAGCGAGTTTGGTGTGGAAGAACTTGACTGGCCTGCACAGAGTCCTGACCTCAACTCAATAGAACACCTTTGGGATGAATTGGAATGGATATTGCAAGCCAGGCCTTCTTGTCATACATCAGTGTCTGACCTCACAAATGTGCTTCTGGAAGAATGGTCAAGAATTCCCAACATACTCCTAAACTTTGTGGAAAGCCTTCCCAGAAGAGTTGAAGCTGTTATAGCTGCAAAGGGTGGGCTGACATCATATTGAGTCCCATGGATTGGTATGCCACTTTAGTTCATATATGTATTAAGGCTGGTGAGCGAATACTTTTGGAAATATAGTGTATATTATCTTGGTGGCTTAATGGCCCAACTTTACACTTTTTCACAACACAAAATATTTCCAGGCCATTTCATTTTCATGGCTCCCTGGAAAAACTAGCCGCAAGATTTCCAGGCTTTCCAGGACGTGTGGGAACTCTGTCAGCCTTTGTTTTGTCAAATTCACAAAAAGTAAATAAATATTTCTTAAATTTGCTTCTCCGCATTCAAGGAGGTGATAAATGATGGTCAAAAAGCACATTATTTGGTTTAGTAGGGTCTCTGTGTCAACCACTGCATCTTTGTTTTACTATCGATTAAAGTGATACAAGGACCACCAGAGCAGAGTTCAGAGTTCCACTGTGTGGTTTTCTCCCTTTCACTCCGCATCAGACCTTGTGCCTGTAAATTGTCTGGATTAGTTACTCTCTCTCACAACACACAAGACACTTATTCCTCCTGAAGTGTATGAATATTAATGCATTTACATTTGAAATATTTTTCTTTTTCTTCAAATGAAAGCATTTCTTTTTCCCCCTCTCGCTCTCAAAGCAATCCATCAAGCTGTCAGAAGTCAAAAGAGCATGTGACCTATAGACTGTCAAATGACTTAGTTCATATTCTGTTTGATTTGGGATGTGTCTCTCACACACACCCACGCCCACACACCCCCGCATATGCACTCACATCACCTTTATTATTCAAAATCGGCTCAAGGTAAACCTCCTCTTGTGTTTATGAAGCAGCAGGGTTGTGGCAAAGCAGCTGAATCGCCACATGCTTTTATACGCTAAAGCTTTTGTTGTTGAAAGTAGTGGAAGAGATCGCCACTTAGGTAAGAATACACAGCGAGGAATGTTGTATAAAAGAAAACCTTCACCTGGATTGGTTTGCTCACAAGTGCAGATTTTTTTAGGAAATTTTAACCAAAAACCTTCATACTATGACGCCAGATGCAAGAAAAGGTGAATGCTCTTTTAACAAACAGGCAGCAAGAGAGAACCGCTGCAGAATTGGCCAAGAGAGTAGGTCACTTTTAACCATACACCACCTGACAGTCGGTGCCAACACTGCACCAACTACCCCAACACTCAGCACAGAATAGCACAAATGAACACGTGCACATCTTTAAGCTTAAGCAGGCTATTTACAATAAAGGTCTCTCCTACCGTGAACATGGCCCTCCCAAGAGCATTCTTGCACGGCATGCATGGCCACGCCTCCAACGTGCCCATGACAATGAGTACCAGTAACTGGATGCCACAATACGAACAAAAGAAAATGTGGTGCACAGCAACCTGATATACAGTCATATACAAAGCTTGGCAGTTAGATTACATGTTTCGTGTCATTGATCCTCAGTTAGTTTCTGCAAATATCTACATATCTACATATCTACATGTCAACATATCTAAGCTTTCTCCTGTTGAGGTTGTTGTAAGGTTGTATATTATTTTAAGATTATTTGACTTATTTCCACTTAAACTTTAAAACTTTTTTTACTTGTTTTAAGTGACTTTTTAAGTACAATTATCTTGCTATATTGGCAGATATTTCTTCTTGAAAAATTACTTAAAACAAGTAAAAATGTAAGAAAAATAAGCTTGATAATCTTATAATAAGTGCAAAACCATCCCAACATAAGATATATTAGATCAACTTGAATTAAGATCATTTCACTTGACAAAATACAGTTTTTTGCAGTGGATGCTGGAAACAACTATTTTTTAAAATTACAATATAATAACAAATTCAACACAGATGTGTGTTCTCTGTAAAGGATGTGTTCTAATTTCCAATAAAACAAGGAATTTCACTAGAGGCACCCAAACTTTTGCATACATCTGCATCTGTGTATAATAGAGGTAACAACGCAATTTATCATACTGAGTTGTATCACAGTCTATCATATTGTATCATATCATATTGTTGTATTGTGACTTGCATGTTAGCTAGCTGCTAGTTTGTTAGCTTGTGCCTAGAGCATTAGTTTAGGACAATATAAAGCAAACTTTGTTTAAGATATTGTACACATACAGTGTTGAATGCTGTAATAAACTGAACATGGAGACATAAACGTATAAATGTGAGGCAGTTTAAGCCACTCCTTATTTTTGCTGGCGTTGTCTCCTCATAGAACGTAGGGCCTGGGTTCGATTTCCTGGCCAGGTGACCAGGGTCCTCTCTGTGTGGAGTTTGCATGTTCTCCCCGTGTCTGTGTGGGTTTACCCTGGGTGCTCCGGTTTCCTCCCACAGTCCAAGGACATGTAGTCAGGCGAATTGGAGATGCTAAATTGGCCCTAGGTGTGTGTGTGTGTGTGTGTGTGTGTGTGTGTGTGAATGTATACGTCTGTCCGGCAATATATTGGCAGCTTGTCCAGGATGTTTTTTGTTTTCCTCCCAAAAAAATTGTGGGATAGGCTCCAGCACCCCAGACAATCGAAGATAAGTGGCATAGAAGATTAATTAATGAAGTAATTATTGAATGAATGTATAGTATTGAATTGAATTGAGTAATTCTGTGAATTATTACACCTCCACTCTCTGTGCTCCACCCACAGATGCATTCTTTGGTTCTAAAAGTTGGGACACGCTATACACAGTGTTGGCAAAAATGTAATGAAAAGTTTAGAATGGGTGACCGTTAGAATTCATTGCCATGTCTAAACTGCCTAGTTTTAATTAACAACACCAACATAGTCCAGCTTGATAATTTGGCACTTTTAAATTAGAAAAAATGTTAATCAAAGGTCAATACAATTTCTCATTAAGCTGAATGGGATATACATCAGCATTCTATCAGTCTTGTAAAACCTTACATTAGTTACAAAATGATACATTTGTGAGTGGAACATTATTAGATGTGTTTTTCTCAACTATGGAATCTATATATCGTTGCTGTCGGAACAAAACCTCATATCTCCATTTTTGCCATGTTTCAGTTTTTGACATAATTTGAAAATGCCTGTTACTCTTTACATTGTATGTAAATTCCATGACAAATGGACCAAAGGAAATGACCCAAAATTACTTGGAAAAAACTCTGGTTCTATTGACTTACATTAGAAGTACAGTTGGTTTTTTCCTTCTCCTGGAAAGTTACCATTTTGGAGATACGAGGTTTTGTTCTGACAGCAATATATATTATTAAATATGATATATATTATTTTAAAGCAACATGCTGTCACTTACTCATAGTGATTACTTTCAGTAGATCGATGTTACATGTGATTACACTGTAATATGTTATTTATGAAAGCAATTATCATGCATATGGTCAGTTCACTCACACCTTCATTTACACTCTCAGTGCAAATCAATAAGATTCATCTCAAGCAATTCCTCTTGCTAGTTCTACCAGAGCACCTTGCCTGGAGTCCTGGAATTGGAAGTTGAAATAAAGTGTTTGTTAGCGCTAGAATCACAATCTGTTCTGCCACTGATGTCTGCTGAGGTTATAAATGACACTCGCACATCTAAAGACAAGTCTATTATTTCTCTAGCTGTGTGCCATTCATTACTGTCAGTGAAACTGATGCACGCCTGTCAACAAATTGTTAACCGAATGTGTCGGTATAAAAAGCAGACTTTTCTTACCTCACTTTTAAATGAACTTGAGCGGTTTAGAATATAGGCCAGAATAAGGCAAAACATACTGATATACAGTAAGGCTGGGTCTTTTAGCCCAAAACTTATATGTGCTCAGTGGCATTGGATTACATAGACAGTCATGCACTTTGAAATGCGAAATGTTTCTGATGAGACGTCATATTTCTTGGTACATAGCATCAGGAGATGTGATATAGATGGATACAAGAGCCATAAATATGAAGGTGTTTATCAGGTTATCAAGTATTTTCCTTTGACTGCAGGCCTGAGACTACCAGGCCTAATGTAAGTAACTGCTGGAGATATAGAGGTATAAAAATGCATTATAAAGCTGATTGGCTGCAGTCTGCTTCTGTTGTAAACACTTGCTACACTGCTGCCTCTACTTCTACTTCTAGTCTGTTCAAGGCAAGAACTTTTTCACAGCATACGGTGACAAAACACAAAGAAAAAAAAAACAGAACAAGTGTTTATGATCTTAAATAAACAACTGCAGCAGCACTTATAGATAGATAAACAATTAGTTAGCTGGTTTAAAGTAGTTACCCTAGCCTGCTCTCAGCCAGGCATGAAAGTTACGCCTTGTCTTTGGTGGAATGGTCAAAGTTATGTCCAGAAAGTTTGAATAGAAAGAGGCTGTGTCCTAACAGCAAGCGATGCAACAACAACAATACCAGAATGCTCCTATTACAGTCAAAGAAGCTGTCAACACCAGCTGGTAGCAGCAGAGCACACGCAGCGAGACATTTTTGACGGATGCCTGGTTTCTGTTTTTGATGCATTGCATCAGCTCATCTGTGATGTGGAGAAAAGGAGGGATCTTAAAGACCCAGTAAATGTTATACTGGTGTAAACAGAAAAGAAACGATTTGGAGAGAAAAATATGGGAGTTAAATTAATACTGTTTGTTTTCTGCCGCTGGTTGATAAGGATTCTTAGACCTAGCAGTTTCAAGTTAGCAGATACAACTGAGCTGCCCAGCACAATAGCGTAGCTAGGATACTCACCATTTTAGTTGAAGTTTTGCTGTGTTTTCAGATAGGTACGTGGTTTGTTTACATTTTGACGGTGTAGACATTCAGAATGATGTGATATCATATTTAAACACTCAGCTGAAGGCAGAAGCCCTGTTGGTGCAACCGGCCCCAGGTCTATTACAATTAGCGTTCATTTCAACTCATTTGTTTGAGTAATTTATCAAATATTATCATACTTCACGTTGTGTCTAACAGCATTATAACCATAACTTGCAGTCTCAACTACAGCAGTTTGGATTGTTAATTATTACAAATATTACAAAAATATTATCTTATCAAGTAAAAGTGTCTTAAACCTAGTCAACACATTCAATATTTATCCTAATTAGATCATTGTAAGCTTATTCTAAGATTATTTAACTTATTTCCAAACATGTTTTACATGTTTTAAGTAATTTTGTTAAGTAAATTTATCTCACTATATTGGTAGATACTTTTTCTTGAAACCAGCAAAATTTTCTGCCAATATAGTGAGAACTTTTCTTGATAAAATTACTTAAAACAGGTAAATAATGTCTAGAAATAAGATAAATAATCTCATAATAAGTTCACAACCATCCTAAAATAAGAAATATTGCATAGATTAACTAGAATTAAGATAATTTCACTTGACAAGATACTGTTTTTGCAGTATGATTGGTACTGTTTTTGCAGTAT
Organism: Pygocentrus nattereri; assembly: GCF_015220715.1. Taxonomy (NCBI): domain Eukaryota; kingdom Metazoa; phylum Chordata; class Actinopteri; order Characiformes; family Serrasalmidae; genus Pygocentrus; species Pygocentrus nattereri. The sequence continues at coordinate 12,608,655 of NC_051230.1, forward strand.
GATTGATACTGTTTTTTGCAGTATGATTGATACTGTTTTTGCAGTATGATTGATACTGTTTTTGCAGTATGAATTCTTTGAATTGATTCCAATGAAGTATTCATTCAACGCATGATCATATCGGACTTCGGATAGAAGTTTAGAGTTGGCACATGTTTTAAGCTGATATTTGCTGGCATATTTATTGTTCTCCAGAAGAGCAGAACATTTAGGTGATGCTGGGCTGCTGTGATAAAATATCTGCATTGTATTCATTTGTATCCCTGCAGAAATACACGTGATCTCTGTAAGGCTACAGTATCAGCATCAGTATCGGATCAGCAGATATACATGAAATGTAGCAGATATCAGCATTGGCCTACCATTCCCATATCAGCACACCACCGTTAAAGAATCAAAGTCATATTGAACCGTGAAGTCGTAATTGGGTTGTAATTCCTTTTCCTTTCTTTCATAAGTTTTGCAGACACAGACCACAAGCCAAGTTCTCACAATCTAAATTCAGCCTGACTTACTCTCACAATATTCTCTCTCTCTCAGGAAAAAAACCCAACCCCTTTGCTTTGCTTTTGCATAGTAACTGATCCATTCTGCCTCTCTTATGACTGTCAAAATATTTGAGCACGCTGGGTGTTTAGGAGAAGCACTGAGTGCGGCCCAATAATCTCCCACTTGACTCTCTGTCAGCCTCGGCTGCCTCAAAGTAAAAACCTATTCCAGTCTGGCCTGCACATCTGGAGGATGTGATACAGTGGGAAAAGTCTTTAAGCCTGCCTGATTAAAATCACACACTTCCCCTTCAATCTGTGACACTGGGAAAAAAAAAACAGAGAGCGAAAGAAAAGAAAATCACTTAAATAAAAGCTGGTATGGAATAACGATTTTGCTGCCGTAATATAACACAAATCTGTCTTTATTTGACAAGGGAGAGAGATTAGTGTTAAAGCAAAGCTTACAACTAGATGCTTTCCTAGGAGAAATTACTTAGCATTGCTAGACACATTAGCCCGTTAATTCATTTGCTACGTTTATGTTATTTTTAAAGTTGTGACATATAACCTAGGCACTTGTGGACAATTAGCTTGCTTTTTTCTGCCAGTCCTTTTTTAGCTTGTGTATATTTTTCTTTATTTGTGAACGATTATGTTATTGTTCATCTTGACCTGTAGCCTTTGGAGCCATCCCGTGTTTGAAAGCCTGAGTGGTAGTCGAGAGCGGCTCTAGGAATAGCAGCCTCGCAGGAAGCTTGCTTACATTAGGAGGAAGCTTTTGGCTCTTAGATCAAACTTTGCGAGCAGAGTGAAGTGCCCTGCTTTTCCCATAGACTTGCAGATCCTCCTCAAATCCCCCGTCATTAGAACAGATGTTTGGATTAGGCCTCTGTAAACTATGACAGAATTTCAATTTGGACTATCTTCTTTATGATTCTCCGCGGGTAATATTACTCAGCATGACATGGAAAGCTATTGCCACACAATGCGAGCAGGATAATGTGTGTGTGTGTGTGTGTGTGTGTGTGCGCTAATAGCAATATTTTCTCTGTACACACTCACAGTGCTTATCATTCCCTGCATGATGAAAAGTGGAGGGGAAAGGGGCATAATTTGCTGTGTTGAACGCTATTCACTAAATCCTTCAGTGAGGAAGAACTTACAGTGCTTTTGCCTTCTATTTTTGGTAATAGAAAGAGTGCCATAAAGCTATTAGAGCAGGTTTGCCAAGCCTATGACAGCTTGCATAACAGTGCTGTCACAACATTGCTGGATGTTATTACAGAAAGGTGCAGGTACATCATCACTGTCAATTACTGCTTCTGAACACTGTCAGTTAATTTTTTAAGATATTAACTGCATATTGCCAGAGATAACTCAATGTGGCATTTACAGAATCACTCTTTCAACTACATACAGTAGGTTTGTGGGCCTTCTTTAACCCTGTTGTAGCTAATGTGATGAGCACTGATAGGTAGAGATTTTGCTTAAGTAAAATGGATTGGCATGGTAAAATGGATTGGCACAACTGGAGCACTCTACATGCTACTGTTCTCTATTCCCGTGTAAAAGAAATGCAATGCTGTCTTATATACAGTTGATTCTGAGCAAGCACGTGCACACAATCACAATTGATATCACTAAGAGCTTATTATTGCTTTGCACTTTTTAACACTCTTTAACTATTTAACATGAAGTCGGGGGTGGAAAACCATGCTAAAATATGATTTGCATGTGCTGCTGTGAGTCACCCTGTAAAGCATGAAATTATGGCCCAAAAGTCAGAGGCATCCAGCTCGATTTCACGGGAGTTTTTCAGGGCATGTCATACGTCTTTGTGTGTTATTGTCGCATGCACAGGCTCAGTAAGAAGGCCTGGCTAGATGCTTAGGAATCAAACGGTAAATCAACATTATGAATACGATTTGTTAGCCATAGTCAACAATTCACTCATATTCTCGTTATGAGTATTCAGGGAGTTCTCTTTGAGCATTCTTTCAGTCCGCTCGTAATTATCAGATCAGAAACACAACAACGTTACAAAATGTGCTTTTTCATATTGTCTGCTGTCACACATTTTCACTAGAGAAATCTCCAAATCAACAAAATGTACATACACTGTTAAAAATAAAGGTGCTGTGCAGGTACATTTTTCATTCATGAAAGTACAAGCACTGTAACAATGTAAATGTACCTCTCCCAGATGAAAAGTATATATTTGTATAGTGTACATATATATATATATATATATATATATATATATATATATATATATATATATATATATATATATATATATATATATATTAGGGGTGGGAATCTTTAGGTACCTCACGATTTGATTCGGTTATGATTCAGACGGCTGCAATGCGATTATAAAACGATTATCAGTGCATCTGGATGCATCTTTTTTTCTATACAGGATTTCTATTTTCCTACTGTCTGAGGACTTGGTACTTTTAAAACAAAGTATTTGTAATGATCCATAATGGATTTACTTCCAATATCCTCTATTAATAAATCAAATGGAAGTGATGTGGCAAGTGAACTGAAAGATTCTCATTCATTGCTTTTATTTGGAGTACATGAGATGCTGCTGCCACTCATCTGTGATAAAATGCGCTGTTACAGTGAAATAAGATCCAGTGGCAGTGGCTGTCCACGCAGCACGTTACAGCCATCCTGCCCATTTTCTTTAGTGATTTTATTAGTTCAGTTTCGGTCTCATTGTGGTGGGGGGGGGGGGTGTTCCTTGTGTCAGTAAAATATGTTGAAGACCGGATGCTGAATCTCCAAAGTATGCAGAATGGCACTGAAGTCTTGGTTCTCAATGACTGAGAACTGCTGAGAACTACAGGTCACATAGCAACGAAGTCTCGCCGAGCAAGTAGCTATGAAAAGATACAGAGATAAAGACGAACATTTAGAGGCAAATGGACTTATTCACATATAAGCACCGCAATTGGTTTTCTGGTACGTTAAATCTGCCATGAGAGACTGTCTCTCTCTAAAAAGTTGTGAAGAAGAAGTCGATTTTCGTTCCAATTTTCTGGTTTCAAGGGGTAACATTTGGTGCCTAATGCACGATTTAAGGTGAAAATTCGAGAAGCTGGCAAATAAGAAGTGACTTCAGCCTCGTAAATCAGTGGAACGTTGAGAGACATTTTACAAGAAACTGTTCTAGTTTTGAGGAAACGTTTCCTGATGGAAAGGGAAGGAAAGTGACTATAGCTGAGATAAAGCTTAAAGCAGAGCAAAGTAAGTTTACGTTTTCACTTATATTTTTAGCCTATACTGGGCCTTTAACAGGTACTGAGGCATACTGGACATTAAATGTTGTGGCTGCAAAGGTGGTTTGACTTTGTTAAAAGGACAAAATGGCTCTTCTGAACATTTGTGTTGTAGCTCCTGATCTAACCCAGCTTTTAATGCAGAGGCTGCCAGTTGGTTATTTCCAAGTTCCGCCCTTTGCGTTCCATCAACATTACGTTATAAATTAAATATTTAGAAAATTGTTTTTTGACATTTATGAATCGATTCAGAATCTTTCACGTCCGCATCTAAGAATCGAGTTTTTCTCACACCCCTAATATATTTATATATATATATATATATATATATATATATATATATATATATATATATATATGTGTGTGTGTGTGTGTGTGTGTGTGTGTGTTCTTTTTGTGATTTTACACAATCCAGGAAATTTACAAATATCCACAAATATGGCCTACAACAGTTCAGCCACATCCATTCACATTGATGTGAAGTGTTTCAGCTCAGCCTGCTTTTTGAATGAGGCAGCCGATCAGAACACAGGACATTTGTATATAACAGCTTCATTCTAAGGGACAAAGAGAGGTTGGAAATGGTCATGTAAAAATCACATGTAAATATCACAAACTGACCTTACAACATAGAAGAAAAATGTCATATATAGGATGTGGGCCCTTAAAAGAGGAGAGTGAATTAAAAGGCAGATCTAGTGGCGTTTCTGCCTCTACATTAAAGGGTTAAACAGCAATAAAACATACATTAGTCAAGAAACCCCAAGCTATCGTCCATTCCATTAGCATCTCTAAACACTCACTTGGGATTCATATATTCCAATTGGCCTGGCGTGGACTACGTGCTGACTGACCACATAAGCCCAGTGCTATATCTCTGTTAGCGCAAGCATCTCTCTCCTGCCATCCCGGAAAGAGTGGAGTGGACAGAGGAGGGAGGATCAACATCACCCATGATGAATGCCTTTCGATGGAAGAGTCGTACGGAATGTCCTTGACTTTAATCAAAACTATTTGTTTCTCTCTCTCTCTCTCTCTCTCTCTCTCTCTCTCTCTCTCTCTCTCTCTCTCTCGTTCTCTTTTTTCTTGGTTGGGGGTGTGCTGCTATGCCTGGCGTCTCCTCGCTCATGTCCACTGATAGCCTGACATTAATGACATCATTCATCAGGGAAAAAGGCGTTGAGGCTGTGCAAGCATCTCCGGGCGTTTAGGAGTGATTTTGTGTTTGTTGGAAATATCGTGGGAAGTGTCTAGTCCTCTGATAGGGGCTTTTTCCAAAGACTTTTATAAAGCCTTGAAATTATACAATACTTGTTCAACTATCAAAAATAATGTCCAAGTAAGTTAGCCACACATCCTAAATTACATTTAATGCAAATGGAACTTTCCAGGGGCTGCTTCCCAGGAAATAGACCTTATGTCGGCCTTTTATGAAGCTTCCATTGTATTATGTGTTGTCTGTGTATTTTTATGGGGTGGGAGTTTTATCATTTCAGACTTTTCCATTCCAGTACCACTGAAAAATACTGTAGGCCAATAAAAACAGCTGAATAGCACCCGATGACAAACGGAAACACGCATTATTTTGTGCTAAAGCAGGAAATGCTTGACCTACATGTGATCAAGGTTAAACTTTCGACAAGCTATCTCATCTCCTCTTCAAGGTCAGTATTTACACAAGCCAAGTTTGTTATTAAGAATGCAAGCAGTGTAGATGTTGCCACGGTGTGTGTTGCCTCTTTTGTCATCAGTGTAACTTTGATGAGCATATGGGCTCTGGCTTCTATCACATAGATTCTGCTACAGTACAGCTGCAGCACAAGCCAGCTATTCTACAGAAATGAGAATCAGATCCGAATGTGGTGCATCCTTCATTTGTCTTGACGATACACAATTTACTCCAGCACAACTGCACCAGCGAGTCAGTGTCTAAACAGAATGGGACATGATTGATGTGACAGAGAAGCTGAGATAACTGTTTATCAGGCCCAAACTATGGGAAGACTGTTTCAACCAGGCCAAAACATCTCCAAGCACTCGTCTATTTTTTTTTTCTAGAATCCTCATCTTGGAGTTTCCGCGGACAGCGAAGCACAACAAACTGTGAGATTCCCACGTTTGTCAAAATGAACTTTCACAGGCTGCATTCTTAAGCAGCAGCAGATTTGTATGATGTTGTCATTTTTTCTCCTGCCAGTTTAATTTGGCCATCTTCTTGGTGCTCTTAAACAACTGGCAAGCTGCACTTTTAGATGTTTTAAGCCGAATGTAAACACAACTTCTCAAATCCAGGCAACCATTAGAAAGCAGTGATGTGACTTATCATCTAACTGTGCTGTAACATCAACCAGTTGCCATCAAGCCCATACTCCAACCCCCATCAACCTGCACCCCCTTAGAAGCACAGTTTGTTGTAAACACCACCACCACCCTCCAAGGGCACTAAAATGATGATTTTAACAGTAACCTTCCCAACATTGTTGGTAATTATTTTACTGATGTCTACTGAAGTAACTTCAAGTAAGATAAGTATTATGATTCATGGGTGTTAATTTTAGGTTAGCTTGACCATTATTTCACAATATAATAATAATAATAATAATAATGTTAATAATTAGATATTGCACAGAAATTGCGTATGTATTGCACTTGTACCATTCTATCAGCAGCAGATATTGCACATTAATTAGAGGTAGGATAAGATATAGGTCTATGTGGTGTGTTCGTGATAGAGTGATTTGTGAATCCATAGTGTGTTTATGACGAAGGCTGCCGAGTCTCTGCTTGGGGAAGTTTTGGTTGTAGAGCCGAAAATAATGTTACATCGCATTGTAGAATATATGTAACTTAACATTAGCTAGTTTAATCTACTTTTCTCTCTCCTTTTTTGTCTTTCTCCCCCTCTGTTCATAAGGAAAGACCAGGCTTTTAATACAGCAGGGTTTATATACATGATGATTCTGTTTGGGTAACACATCTGACACGGCCATAAAATGAGAGAAAATGACTGTTCAAAATCTGTTGCACAACGTTTCACACTGTTCTGACAAAAAGTGTCATTCAACCTGGAAACCATAACAAAATCATGCTCAACCTTTTGAGACTGAACGTGCCCCAGTTTGGGTATTGCCACATATCTCCACTTCCTCTATCCATTGCTTTGAATTAAAAGCCCTTTGCAGAGTTTTGCAATCATAATTTTGTTGATTTAATGAAATTCTCAGCTGCTGCTGCAAAATATATATGAGCTGTTTTTATTGTGAAAGTTACTCTTCCTTCATCTCAAATCCAGGCACCCGTCAGAAGTCAATGATGTGGTCATCTAAAGCCCTGCTTTGCCATTTATTGGTCTTGGTGTTTTTTGTCCCTCCTCCCTGCTCTTACCTATTGTTTTTCACTAAACTCAGCAGAGAGCTCTTAAGTTTAGTCCCATTTAGATACATATCTAGAAATCTCTGTCACATCACATTAAATATGTCTCCATCCTCTCTACACTGAGAAAGCATTAGCAGGAGGACAAAATAGTGGATCTGAAAGTCTGAAAGGTGAGATCCTGTAGGCTGATTAAAGGAGTAATTATAGTGACAGCTACACACACACACACACACACACACACACACACACACACACACACACACACACACACACACACACACACATAATCTAAACCGCTTATCCTTCTGGGTCATGATGGGGTGCTGGTGCCTATCCCAGATGTCATCAGGTGGAAGGCAGGATACACCCTGGATAGGTCGTCAGTCCATCGCAGGTGACAGCTACAGATGTGTAGAAAATACAACCCACTAGAAACTCTTCTGTCTTTTGATAGTTTTATTGCTGTCCAGTTGGAGACTTTTATCACTAAGATGTGTGCACAGTTTATTACAGACATCCCCCTGATAAATGTATGCAATCTGTGTAACTACTAAGACTGACTTTACATGGTGAATCTGTCACACAACATTTTTTGCATTTCATGATGGAAGAATTCAACCACAACAGCTGCAAATGTTTCAGTGATCAATCAACAGCCAATCAAAATGAAGATAATGTATGCATATGTACACACATACATTATTACAATATAGTTGAACTGATTGATTTCAGTCTACAAATCACAGTTCAGACAAAGTGTTGCTTGTTTGCTACGAACTAGTTTGCTTAAGTTGCTGCCCAGAAAGTGTTACTATGACCACTGTTTTAATGGCTGCTTGTGTAGCGTTTGATCTGCCTCACTTGCCTGCTCATGATCTACAGCCTTAGGCAAAAATTTGGCCATCCTGTTCACATGTTTTGTTGATTTTCTAAGTGAAAATCTAAGCTGACATATCCTCTACAGACACCACACTTCTGTGCATTTTAATGTCTACTTGCTCAATTTAATATATTGAAATAGAAAGAACAAAATGTGACCTGTGCAAAGGTTATGGCACACTTTAACTTTTATGTTTTCAGGATATTTGCCCCCCCCGGTATATTAAAATGAGGAAATAAATAAAAATTGTGCACTAAAATTCGCTGCAAAAACGCCATATTAAAGTTTGAGGACATACTGATTTAAATTAACAAAATATTATTTAACCAGAGGTTCATACTTAATGCAGTTAGGTTAAAAAGAGGTTTTGAAGATGCAAAAGGCTAAATACCATATTACAAATTATTTTAAATAGCTACAGTGATGCATGAGAAATACCAAATGAACTAAAGTGTGGCGACGTTTATCGTTTTTGAGTCAACTGGTAATGTCCAATTTTCACTATGTAAAGCATAACAACTGTTCTGTAATATCAACCAATTGTCCAGTTTTACTGTCAAACAACTCTTCTAGCAACTCCAGTGCTAACTCCAGAACCGGCCTGTCATACGAAACAACACCAGACAATGTCTCACACACACTGTGTGTTTCCTAATCCTGTCTGTGTTTGGCATCTCCTCCCCATCTAAACTCTGTCAAAGTGTCAAAGAGCATGTCGGGCACAGGAAACTACCTGAGGGAGGGCAAGGTGTGCAGAAGAATAGAGAGGATGCGATGCTGTGCGTGTTTCCCTCAAACAGACACTCGCAGCACCAGGGTTAGCCTGTCCTCACTTGACAAACAAATGACAGGAAATGACAGGCTTTGAGAAAGCACCCCAGCCCGACCTGATGGTAATCGGAGCGTTGGATTTGTGGAGCTGGCAGCCCCCACTATCACCCATCTCCCAGCACTGGAGGCAACTCATATGTAGAGAGCGCTTTGCATCCTTGTCATTTTGAACAAACAGCACCTCCAAATACCAGATAGGACTGCACACGCGGCTGTCAGCTGTGTCCGATCTGATCTGTCCGTCAATCTGCGCCGTGTGTGTCAGCATACGGGCGCAAGCGCGTGTGTGTTAGAGGGTGTCGAGGTTTGTAAAAGAGAGTTGGGATGGGGGGCGGAGCTGTCAGGGGTGAACAATGAGAAAATCATTGATGTTATGCATGCCCACCTGTTCATAATCTAATCAATCACTGGGTGCATAATGCAATGAGACTGTTTATTTATTGCGACACCTGCAAGCCAGCCAAGCACCCTGCGCACCCTGTCTGACTCTGACACCTGATTTTACCCACTCTAAATAGAATTCTAGAGCTGAGAATGTGGAGGCCTTTCAACATGCTGTCTCACTTTGTTGCTGTTGTTTCTGTTAGGGTTCAGATGACAGCTAAATGAGAAAGCTATAATTTTAGCTCAACTGCTCGACTGTAACTGGAGTTTATTTGGCTGCAAATGCAAGCTAATGAGAGAAATATGGCAATATTGGCATGTATTCCATACATTGATGTAGACTTTAAAAAAAAAAAAAAAACAACCCTTTTTTTTCTTCACTATTTCAAAACGGATCCCTTTTACATTCTGTGAATGTTTCATGATGATTGGATCAATAGCAATGGCCAAATATTACTGCAAAAAAACAGGTTTTGTTAAATTTCCTAGTAAAAATAAGTAAAACATTTACCTAAAATGTGGTCTGTGAAATAATTGCTTTATGTTTTGTTTTATTTTTTCCCCAAAAGGTTACACCTTGCAACATTTAAGTGTGTCCCCAATAAGTATATATTTTAACTTTTCCAATTAACAAAACATGTAAATTAGCCAGGGGTATTCTAACTATTGCATCTGACTATACATTTAAAGTAACAGTGTCAAAGTTAACATGCTAACATTTCATTAACATGATAAATGATTGTCACTAATATTTTAACAACTTTAACCTTTTTTTTTTCAATTTGTTGGCCCTTCAAACAATACATAGTTCCAAAGTCCACCTGCCTACGCACTTTATGTTGTATTGTATGACTTCACTGTAGTCCTCTCATTCAAATGCAACATTTAAATGGTGAGTTCCATTGTTGGTTCTCTTGACAAAACAAAAGTTATTTCCAGCTACTGCAGTGCCATGAATTTCTTTATCACTGACCTACATCCAGTCTGAAGTAGCATTAACAATCATGATGCACTGCTAATGCTAGCCATACCAGTAGTTTGGCAGACTCTGCTTGCAAGAAAGCTATGGATAAATCAAGAAGCAGCAAACTTATAAAAGCAATAGCAAAGTGGACAACTCTAGTTCCCCTCAAAGCCAGATGTAAAGTATTGCAAAAGGGCTACCTTCATGGAAGAACATGCAGCCACTGTTGCTCTTATTGATGACAACTAAAAACTGCATTCAACTTCTTTTCATCTTTATCCTGTGGAAATTGTATGATTTTCATATTTAGGTTCATATGGACATCGTGTCTTCACATGATGAAAGTAATGTTATTGAGTATTTGAAAGTAACATATATATTCTGATGAAGCTTATTTTGAACTTTCTTTAGCGCAAAATATTTAGCAAATAAGATCATTGCAATTAACTGCAGTTGACTACACAAAAATGTGATTAATCACAACTAAAAATGATTAAGTATTTTAATCATTTAACAGCCCTAATTAAAAAGTAAAAATGAACTTTTTTTTCCATCTTCTGTAAAGTTACCATTTTAGAGATACGAGGTTCAGCTCTGGTAGCCACAATGTGCCAAGTTACACTGAAATTCTGCACTGGTGTCAATAGCATCACTAAAGGGAAGATAACAAATGATTTGCCTATATAGACGATCATATTCTTCAGTAAAACAATCTCATCATCAACAACACGTCTGCTGTGTGTGTGTGTGTGTGTGTGTGTGTGTGTGTGTGTGTGTGTGTGTGTGTGTGTGTTGGTTTCCTTCTCCCTAATTTAATCAGATCCTCCCCTCGCCTTGCTTTTTTTATTCCAATTCGATTAGCAGAGCTAAAGCCATCACGTTTTCCCCCGACAAAATGAATGCTCGTATTAATCCCGCAATTTCCATTTAAAATGCAGGGCATCGACTTGATTAATAAGGGGGCCGATACTGAATAATTATGCCTCAGACACGGAGAGGGTGGTCAGCTATAGGCAAGAGCACAGCTGGGTTTGCTTACAGATGCCCTATGGGATCTCAGAGGGGTCAAGCCAAAGCAATGGCCATGACTGAGGTGATGAATCAGTTAGCCGATCTCTTCGACAATTAACAAGCTACGGCCCTTCTATTAATTTGCTGCCCCCAGAGTGGCGACTGGTCAGATGTGTCAGGGTCAAGGGTTATAGGTCGAGAGCAAGGGTCGGGGTCAAGCCTGCTGCATTGCCTCAGCAAAATCAAGAGGAGAAAATAAATGAGAGATGGCAAATTAAATTGAAATGCTTTACCCCATCACTCCCCCGCTCTAGCAAATTGTGCCTGGATTACTTATGCTGGAAAATGGCTGTGGGTGATAATAACTATAAAAGGGTGCATTCAGGGTACTTTAAATTAGTGCTGGTCAATCTAGGGGGGCTATGTTGGAGCATTCGATAAAGCAAAATCGATTTGAAGAGTGTGTGGGCGGGGGGGGGGGGGGGGGTAATGCAAACAATACGGCAGCTCTTAGTGGAGGGATTATAGGTTAATATTTATTCGGTGGAGGTATTGTAATGCCTGACCCACCAGGTGTAATATTAAAGCGAGCAATCCATTGCCATCCATTACAAGTGTCCCATTGATCTAGCGCCCATTGACTTTTCCTTGACCAAGGAATGTTTCACTCTGTGTGCTTTATTGAATCGTTCCCGGCATGTTTTCGTAGACAAGATATGGACAGGCAGCCCTTTTGTTGGCAAGGCATGTATGCATAGGATGTCTTATCTCTGAAAAGTTCTGAGGCTGAACTACATGGAGCTTGTCTTAGATATCTTCATTCTAGAACTGTAGATGAACAATAGTATCATTAACAGACGTGTTCTCATCAATCAAAGCTTTGTCTCAATGATTTCATGAAGAACCATCATCTATTAGCCTCCCTTTTTCCACAATGGATGGGTTGATGACCTAAGGAAGCGAAGGAACCTACATTGTATTGATATAAGGCTGCACGATGCCAAAGAACACACAAGGATGATGTGCCCATTCTTCAAGCACTTAATAGGTGAGGTTCAAGTAGGGTTCAAGTCTTTCACACCTTTGCAGCCATCGTTTATGTTAAGACACAGGCAACCAGGGTTGAAACTGGAGCTCGCAGACCACCACTCATGAATGGCGCCGTAATCAGCAGAGTTATTGACCTTTATGGGGTCTATCCCCTCACCACAAAGCAATGGCTTCAAAGTCGCCGGGGTTAATGCTGTACAAAATAGTGTGGAGAGTTGTCAAAATGAACATCGTTTGGACGTAGCTCGGCCTCTGGGGAACTGGGTCGGCTTTTATGTCGGAACGAAAGCATTCCCACATGTTTGAAAATATGGCTAATGCTCCCGGGATCGCGTTTCGTGGCAGCCTTCTGTACCGCTTCAAAACACTCCCTTGCTAAATGGCTTCAGAGGGGGAAATTAAGTCTGACACTATTTTTATTATGAAAACAGAGTTTAAGATGGGCTCGACCCCCTCCGTCATCATGGCCCTTAAATCTGTCGCTCTTCGTGACACTAGCTGAAGCGATATGGGGCTCCCCTCCCTTCCTCTCCATCTTTTCCTCACTCTCTCAAGCTTCCTGTGGGTGGCTCTTGCCAAATAGGAGCACATATGTTTCTCTGTAATTAAACAAGCTCTTGTTAAACAGGACTGCTCTCTTGAAGTATGAATGATTAAGTAATGAAGTGATCTAGGGGAAATTAATAGTTATCTCCTTCTTTCACTCCCCCCTCCTGCTCTCTTTCTGTCTATCTCTCTTTCTTGAAAGATTCTAGAGCACTTGCGTGGTGAGACTTGAATACTGTGTGCACTGCATACTGCATTACTGAACTGTGAACTTGTGTTCTTACAGACACTTTGGCAAAATGGAAAAATGTACTCTGTTTTATTTTTAATACAAATGGACAACAGGTCCAGAAACACTATTAGCCACCAGTGTGAAGGTTTGTGTTCATACTTGTGTCCATTTTTGTAAATAATAGAATTGTAAACCATGTAGGAAAGCAATCGGTTTCCTCCCATAGTCCAAAGACATGCAGTCAGGCTAATTGGACATGCTAAATTGACCCTAGGTGTGAATGTGTGTGTGTGAATGTCTGTGTCTGTCTGTCTGCCCTGTGATGGACTGTATCCTGCCTTCCACCCAATAACTGCCAGGATAGGCTCCAGCTCCTCCCTGACCATGAAGGATAAGCGACTTAGAAGGCTGTGTGCGTGTTGTGTGCATGCATGTGTATGTGTGTGTGTGTATGTGTGCGCGTGCATGCCTGTGTCTGTGTGTGTATGTGTATGTGTGTGTGTGTGTGTGTGTGTGTGTGTGTGTGTATGTGTAAGAAAGCAAATTTAAGATTATTTGAGGTGACTTTGAAATGATTTAGGTATGTAGTTGGCAAGAGGCTAATTGTTTTTTTTTTTCTAAAGATGTTTTTCAAGGGTTTTTTAGTAAAGATAGAGGTTCTTTATAGAAGCATGAACACTCAAAGAACCATTTGCATGATTAAATGGTTCTTTGTTTCTTTAAATTGACTGAGAATGTGTTGTATATTATTCTATGTAGAATCTTTTTGAAAAGTTTCTCTATAGCACCTATTGTTATATGCTTGACAAGAACCCTTCTTTTTAAAAAAGAGTTTTTTTCAGAGGTTTTTTAGTTGGAAAAACTGGTTTTATATAGAACCATTAATACTCTTAGCAAGTGTTAAAGAGTGATTAAAGGGTTCCTTGCATCATGAAAGGGTTAATCAGATGGAGAAGATGCTATAGATGGTTCTATATAGAACCTTTTTGAAAATGCTACTATATAGCACCCAAAAGGATTCTTCTATTATAAAGTCAAGCTTATAAAAATAGAAGAACCCTTTTGGGTGCTATATAGAAGCATTTTCTAAAAGGTTCTATACAGAATCATCTGTAGTGCATTCACACACATTTTCCATCAGTCTGAAGAACCCTTACTTGATGCAAAGAACCCTGTAATCATGCAATGTATTCGTTGAGTGTTCATTGTTCTAAATTTAACCATTTTTATCACTAAAGAACTCTTGATGGATTCTTTTTTAAGAGTGCGGAACCCTTTTAGAACCCAAGAAAAGGTTGTAAATAGAACTATATACACATTTTTGGTCAATCTGAAGAACGATTTAATCGTTCAAAATAACATGCAAATGGTTTTTGAGTGTTCATTGTTCTATATAGAACCATTGTCTTTATTTAAGAACCCTTTTTAAGAGTGTGAGTGTTAGCATCCATTACTTGTTAGCTATGTTAGCCTCACAGCTCACAGTCAAAAGTTAAAGAGGCAAACTTTGGATCCCAGACATGTTTTGGCTGATTGACATTTGCAATGAGGGAGAAATTGTCTAAACATTTTTGCCAGTTCCTTTAATTCCGCCATCCTTACAACTGATTTGTATTCAGGCTAGTGTAATATGCACTGTTTCCCCTGACTTTACTCCAGGCATGCACTTCTGCTACACCAGTCACTCTATCACAATGTCTGAAGTTTCCCCGTCCCCAAGTTTACCCAGAGCACATCTCTCTAGCAGAACCAGCTGCTGAAGAGCCATCACATCACAGCGAGTTTACAAATAAAGTAGAAGAAAAAAAATGAGGGTAAAAAAAACTCCAGTCAAAAAGCAAACAAAGTAGCATAAACAACATATGCTTATACTCTTATGATTTGAGGAGCGGTTCCTCTCTAATACTTCTTGCCACAGCTGAGTGACATTTGCTGTGGCAGTAGCACTTCTCCCATCTGCCAGCCTGCAGCCTACAGGCTCATTACTGAACCACAGTGAGACTGCATTGTTGCTCCCTATGTGTGTGTGCATGTGTGTAAAGGAGCAAGACATAACAGTAGTATTGATTACTTATATGCACTTTATGGGACTGGTTTCCAGGTATATGGATGTGGCCTCTTTCAGCTTCTTTTTTGAAGTGTTTCTTTGTATGACTGTGTAAAATTCAGTGCTGTATCTGACCACAGTTTCACCCTTCATTTATTTAATGTCTACTCAAAACAGCTGATACAGTATAAATGATTCATTTTTAAGTGACAGGAATAAAAAGCAAGAAAACATGTAAGAAACAGAAAATGACACAGAAGCCCCCAAAATCTTCAGGGATACTTCAGGAAAAGTTCAGTCATAGAGAGGTTGCTTGCATTTTCTGCTTCACGTGATCAAAATAACCCAAATATATTCAGTGATGTTGAGTTCTGGACTCCTGGACCACCAGCAGCTTCTTTGTTTGATTTGCAGGTCTGTTTTCTTTTCTCAGTAATGGCTTCTTGACAGCTACACATCCTTTCAGATCCATAGTGTTGAGTTGTCTTCTCACAGTGGAAGGATGGACAGAAACACTTGTGGATTTTTTTCAGATCTGAAGCAAAAGTGGAGCTTGAAGAAAGAGTGGAACGTGACACTTGATCCAGTCCTCTTATCTGTAAATAATAGTAAATACCATAGATTTGATGTGTGATGGCATATGGCCAGAGATTACTATATAAATTAAAACAAAGTAATGAGTTTTCCTCCACATGGCCATAGTGGACCAACCAACTTTTTCAAACAGCGTGGAGTGATGAGTGTTGTAAGGGTCTCTAGTTATAAATCTCAGAGCACAGTGATAGATTCAAAGTATGTCTATAGATTACATCACTGTAGTCTAGGACGGATAGTAAAGTTGTCTGTTCAATCCTGTTTGTAGCTTGCATTAGGAAACATCTTATTTCAGTACAAGTATCTGAGGGCTTGCTTAAATGTACTGACTAGCTTATTAATGTAAATTAATTTAGCCCTTATATGGTGTTCAGGCTGATTTTCATTGTTTACCAAAAGAAAAGAATATGTGATTTATTATTACTTCAACCTCAGATTCCTTGGCCTTTGCTCATTTTCTGTGAAGAACATATAAAATAACACAATTTCAATGAATTCACACTGTTCACTCCCTGCACATTTATATGACACGTGGTGTTGGGGTGAACCCGCGGGTAATAAAAGTGTGGAGGTGCTCTGTCCCTTCGCTCTGTTCTCCTCCTACATGGACTGCTGTTAGTGTGTGTGTCTGTGTGCGTATGTTTTTGTATGTTTGTATGTGTGTGTGTGTGTGTGTGTGTGTATGTGAGGGTGGACAACATGGACAGGCTGCTGACTGGCTACAACTGCTAAAGGAGAACCCTATGCTGGCCACTTGTGATATTTTAAACGTGGTATTTATTGGCATAAATTGTTATGGCTGCATTTATTGAAAAAAAAACCAAACAAACAGATAATGCAGTGGGTCTATCCGTGCACTGAGTAACAAACACATGACCACCACACAAGGGTTAATCTTCATAATTCATCCAGTTGCCTTAATATTGACATAGCAATTTCTGCAACATGTCATCACACCCTCTTTTCAACCTTGTGCTTTTTATTTCGTACAGTACTACTAGGCAAAAAGTGACAATGTTGGATGAAAGTTTACAAAAATCGAAGAGTGTAAATAAAATATCACCTTTTTCTTTTTTTAAAAATCTTGTACAATGTGTATTATCAGTTATGCATGTTTGAATCATTTATTGACAAATATCCTAGCAATAGTTACACTAGCTAGCCAAAAATATTGGCTAAAACTTTACTAAAACTTTACTAAAACTTTACTAAAGATTACTACATTTAGTAAACTGACTTGTCAAATGAGCAAGGTGATATGGACAAAAATATGTGGACGCCCCTCATAATTATTGAGTTCAAGTATATCAGCTACATCCATTGTTAACTGGAGTATAAAATGAAGAACATTGCCATGCAGTCTCCATAGACAGATACTGGCAGTAGAATGGGTCACACTGAAGAGCTCAGTGACTTCAAACGAGACATTGTCATAGGATGCCACTTCTACTCAAGTCAGTTTGAGAAATTTCTGCTCAGTTAGATCTGCCCTAGTGAACTATAAGTCCTTATGTTGTGAAATGTAAGGTTCTAGGAGCAACAGCTCAGCCACAAAGCAAACCAGGCAAACTGAAAAAACTCCTATCCTCAGTAAATGTAGCAGTTTTTTTTATTTTATATATATATATATATATATATATATATATATATATATATATATATATATATATATATATATATATATTTTTTTTTTTTTTTATGAAGTCACCATACAGGAAAATCTGAATACATATCATATAGAAAAAGAATATTTAAATTCCTTATTTTGTCCAGCATGTAGTTTCAGCATCACTCCAAAAGTGTTTTGTTGCCATCTCGTGCGTGCTGTGTTAAACACTGCTGGCTGTTTCCAGGACAGCACTCACACATGCGCAGGCTAAGACATTTTGGAGATATAAGGTTTTGGTACGACAGCAACAATAGATACATCTACAAAACTGGATTTCTAGAATTCCAAGAACTGCCTTAATCCAGCCTAAAAAAATGTATGCTGTTTACATGACCATTTGAATAGTCAGATTACTGTCTAAATCTAATAAAGATCAGTTATTGGTGAGCATGTAAACACAGTTATATGCTTCCCACTTTTGTGTCAACAATTTGGGGAAGGCCCTTTCCTGTTCCAGCATGACTGTGCCCCTGTGCTCAAAGCAAGGTCCATAAAGACATGGCTTGACGAGTTTGGTGTGGAGGAACTCCAGTGGTCAGAGTCCTGACCTCAACCCCACGGAACACCTTTGGGACTAATTGAAATGATAAATGTAAGCCAGGCCTTTTTATCCAATATCCTGACCTCAAAAATGCTCTTTTGACTGAATGGGCAATGGGGGTCCATGGTTTTGGAAAGGGAGGTCCAGCAAAGTTTATACAGGTGTAATTGTCAGTTGTCCACATACTTCTGGGCATAAAGTGTACTTATCTGGCAGATATGAAAATAATGGACAAAACAATTACAATTGTTGCTTATACCTGTTTGTCAAGATTAAAAATACACTCTAAAATTAATCCCCATTTATATTTTTGTTGTGTTTCCCACTATGTCCCACTATGCACTGCCTGTCTCTGTGGAATATTAATGTAACTTACTCTCCTGTCAGTCACTGTTAAAGCCCTTCAGCTATTCGGTCGTGCAGCGTGCAGAATCAAATGTATGTGTGGATGAGGCCTAAATTTCTTTCCTTGCGCTGCATAAAGAGCTCAAACTTTGTATGCAACAGCAATCTCAGCTCACACACATACACACACCTGACCCCCGACCTACACTTCCCCCTTCGTCTGAAAGTATTGGGCTGTTGGGTTGATTGGGGTGGGTGACGGCGGAGGGGTGGCTGGAGAATTTGCAGAGGCGAAAAAGGGTGTTTGCGCCGCGGTGGAGGGCCGACAGGACCTTAAGCCCGGCTCAAGGAGGCTTATGCAGATACCATGACCTTTCTCTCAGGGAGCAGATTTCCCACTAAAATTACCATTACGACACTGCCGTCCCCCGGGGGTCGGCGGTCAGACTCCCTTTGCCGGGGTGAGAAGTGGCATGGCACGGTGCCCGCCCTGCATGCTAACCACCCAGGAACATGTGTTAAGCACAGAGCGGCCCTGCAGTGCAAGACACGGTGAAAAACACAAGGCACTGATGAAATCCCACTGCAACAGCGCATTAAGCGAATTCGCCCCGGGGACAGTTTGGAGAAAGTGATGGTTTAATAGTGGGTCAAGGTGGATGCTGTGTGGACTGTTTGGACATTTATTTAGAAAGTGAGAACGAATGCATTTCAGTGAGAATTGAGTTCTAATTTCAGATGTATTTTAAAGGACAAATGATACTGACTGTGAGGGTCGAATCCTGGACTGATTTTTATATCAAACTTGTGTTTTCACTGTAATATGAATTTTGTGCAATCGTAGTCAGAGCAGTTTGAATAAATTCATCATGCTTTGTAGATGTATGTATTGTTGCTGCGGTACCAAAACCTTATATCTCCAAAATTGGGACTTTTCAAACAAAAGATAAAGGAAAACACATTCTTAACTTTTAATCTAAGTTAATGTGTCAAGACTTTATTCCAGGTAATTTTGCACCATTTCTTTTGGTCCGTTCATTCTAAAATCTTGTAAACTAGACAGAGATACACAGAGGTTTTGTACCAACAGTGACGATATGCTAAGTATTTATTACTTACATATTACACACATTACACACAGAGAAACTGTTATCAAAGAAGAAGAGAAGATTAAACAGAAGCCATAGCTGTGTTTGTGTGTCAGCTTTAAAATGTTTCTGCCATTTTATAAAAGCTTCATATCATCCCTAACAAAACTCTTCAAACATGGTGAAATCACTGTAATGCATGTTGTTTTGTGGCATATTGTTGTAGTTTTAACTGAAGCCACAACATGGAAAGTATTGTTCTACAACAGACTCCAAAGGGAATGATTGCGAAGAACTTAACAACTGGACGGGGTAAATCTTTGCTACAACTGTCACATTGTTTTTGTTTCAACACTGGCTTGAAAATTGGGGCTGATTTTCAGGTTCTGGCTGTGAAATATTTACTCTCAGTAGCGCTTTGGCCTCAAGCAATGCTAACCCACTTCACACATGTTGCTGGAGAGAAACATGTAAGGAAGTGGGAGTGTGTAGAGTGACCACTGCAGTCACAAAGTCTCTCTCCCCCTCTTCCTCTTCCTCTCTCTCTCTCTCTCTCTCTCTCTCTCTCACACCATTTACCAGTGGTTTATTTGTCTTTAATTCCCTCTCGCACAGGGGCAATCAGGAAG
The DNA here is from genome assembly GCF_015220715.1 of Pygocentrus nattereri. Lineage (NCBI taxonomy): Eukaryota > Metazoa > Chordata > Actinopteri > Characiformes > Serrasalmidae > Pygocentrus > Pygocentrus nattereri. The sequence goes on from NC_051230.1 coordinate 12,628,622, forward strand.
CAGTGACAGCTGTCATTCTGAGATGACCTCCAATGAGCACTGAGAGGTTGTGGCACGCTGATTGTGATGGGAGAGTTAACTGTGTGTGTGTATGTGAGTGTGAGAGAGAGAGACTCTTTATTACACTCCTGAGGGCATTATGCCAGTGTGTATTCCTGCTTCTTGCCGGTGATTCAAAGTGACAGTGTGCCAAACAAACAGGCATATGAGCTCAGGTGCTGCTGACATACAGCCATTAGCACTTACTCTGACTGACCGGCATCCAGCTCCACACAAGCCACTCTACACTAGACCAGCGTCCTGCACTGACATTGCACCACACATTCACTGAAATTCCGTGATGTAAAACAAAGCACATGTTCTCAGGTTTCTACTGAATATTCCATTCTACACTCCTAAAAATTAGGGTCCTAAATGGTTCTGAACTTGGATATGTGTCTCTAGGAGAAAAACAGTTACTGATATCTGATTCATTTTTACTGTACTTTACATTATGCTGGAGTCTTCTGAAGTTCATATGTACATCTTTATAAAATGGTTCTTTAAAGAACCCTCCATTGAAAGATTACTTAGGGAACCAAAAGTTGTTTTTGATCTACTTACTGTAATTCATGTATCAACAGAGCATCTTCAAGATATTTACTTCAGTGTAGTCAGATGCTTCACTAGTGCTACTTCACTGATATGTTGTTGATGTGTTACTGATAATCTATTAACAGTTTATTAACCCTCTACAAAGGACCACTCAGAATAAAGTGTTAGCCTTTCTTTCTAAGTATAGAACCTTTAGGAGTTAAGGAGTGCTTAAGGCTCCCCAGACAGTCCAAATTTGAGCACAATCCCAACTCACAGCACAGGGATAGAGTTCAAATGTACATCATCTAGGGCGCTTTGAGGACCAGTTTGAGACCCGCTGCTTTTAAAGAACCATCCACAGAAAGATTGTTTAGTTTCTTGTATGGCATTGTTTCAAAGAACCCTGCCTTATTGGGCTTCGTTGTCATATTTTTGTTGTATATGTAAGAAAATGTGTTATTACTAATAATCACAATAAACAAGGAATGTAGTTTGGCTGCCAAATGACATAACAGTGCTTTATATAATCTATATATTTTTTCATAACTTTAATAGAATTCAACTTCATTTAGAATGTAATGGATATATGTGGATTTTGTATCCATACTGTAATAGCAGTTAGAACACAGACTTGATTTGAAGCACTGTAGGATGCAGTTTGGTTTCTGTTGTGCACAACTATTGACACTTCACCCAGTTATGGAGGCACGTGTGAAGCTTACGTCTTTGTACTTCAGATGCTGCAGGCAGAGAGAGAGAGTGTGTGTGAGAGAGGGAGAGGGTGTAAATTGATGGCATGGTGTTGGACAGAAGAAGGCAAGACACCCACTCTACCCAGACTGTGAGGGCACTGTTCAGTTCACAGGACCCTCTGGGGAGAGGTAATCGTGGTCAGCAGACACATTAATTCATTAAACCTCAGGCTTTTAATTCAGTTATTATTCCTAAGGCTTATTTTTAGGTAATTAGTATAAAGTTAAGCATGATATATAATAATAATAATGGAATATATGCATTTTTGGAAAAGTGTATAACTGTACATATCACAGCTTTTATTTCATATCTTATTACTATATAAAACTGTATATTGGAATGGTTCCAATTATTATTGGATGTGTTAATGTGTACACTGTTTATATGTTTAGAGTCTAATGTTTGTATATATATATATATATATATATATATATATATATATATATAAAACATGTGAATAATTACTTCTTTATGCACAAAGCCTACAAAGGATGATGCACCAGAGCAACACATTTTTCTATAATTACAAACAGTGCAGGTTTTCATTTCAGTTTCTAGTGTTGTACAGAAATACAAGACTTCCAGTAAAACATCTAGAAATATGTGATCAGTGATAGGAACCAGACAGAGTTTAATACCTCTAAAAGTTATGATATGAAGCATTTATGAATACATTACACAAACACATATAAACAACGAACGTACGTAGCTTATTGGCTGAATAGTAAATAGATAAATTTGCAGTGTAGACATCGCAGTGACTGGTTCCTCTCACCAGCACTGTAAAGAAATGTGAGTTGGTAAGTTTCTCTATAGTGCACTTCAAAACACTATGAATGACAATCTCAGTTTCTCAGTTATGCTGAAATTTTGACAAGGCAATGGAATTCCCCTTTTAACATTCTCAGTATGTTGTACTGCGGTAATCCAGGAAAATGTGATGATATCAGTCACTGATATCATAATAGAACAGTTTGAATGTCTAACCTCTTTGTGGTGCACTCAGTAACTAATAAATAAACCATTTGGTAACTACTGTGAAACTATAACTGTAGAAGTTCTATAATTATGAGAATAAGGAATTGAAGTCAAGACTCATATACAAACCCTTTAGGACACATCCGGCTCAGAAGACAGCTATTATGGTCCTTTACATATTTACAACTTTACCAACTGGCTGGTATCCAAAAAAGCTACATAAAGTCAGAAAAGGCTTATTAATTTTTTTAAGCAAAAATACAGTGCTGCATGCAAGATGCATAAAAATTTATTTCCAGAAATTTTGGAGTGAACTGTGAATCCATTACTTAGTGATAAGAATTCATGGAGTCAATTCCAAGATTCAGTTTCACACACTAATCTTGATTGCAAAAACAAGACTTATAGAAGGACATCTGGCAAAAATAAGGAGCACTATATTAGTTATATGCAACCCCAATTCCAATGAAGTTGGGACATTGTATAAAATATAAATAAAAACAGAATAGGATGATTTGCAAATCATTTTCAACCTATATTCAATTGAATACATTACAAAGACAAGATATTTAATGTTCCAATGGATAAACTTTATAGTTTTTTGCAAATATTCACTCATTTTGAATTTGATGCCTGCAACACATTCCAAAGAAGTTGGGACAGGGGCATGTTTATCACCACAGGACACTTTTCCACTTTGCGTCAGTCCATCTCAGATGAGCTCGGGCCCAGAGAAGCCGGCAGCGTTTCTGGGTGTTGTTGATATATGGCTTTTGCTTTGTATGGCAGAGTTTTAACTTGTACTTGTAGATGGAGCAACGAACTGTGTTCACTGACCATGGTTTTCTGAAGTGTTCCTGAGTCCATGTGGTAATATCTGTTACAGAATGATGTGGGTTTTTAATGCAGTGCTGCCTGAGGGATCAAAGGTCACAGGCATTCAATGTTGGTTTTCTGCCTTGCCGCTTACTTGCAGAGATTTCTCCAGATTCTCTGAATCTTTTGATGATATTATGGACTGTAGATGATGAAATCCCTAAATTCCTTGCAATTGCACATTGAGAAACGTTGTTCTTAAACTGTTGGTCTATTTGCTCACACAGTTGTTCACAGAGTGATCAACCTCGCCGCATCTTTGCTTGTGAACGACTGAGCCTTTCAGGGATGCTCCTTTTATATCCAGTCATGACATTCACCTGTTTCCAATTAACCTGTTCACCTGTGGAATGTTCCAAACAGGTGTTTTTTGAGCATTCCTCAACTTTCCCAGTCTTTTGTTGCCCCTGTCCCAACTTCTTTGGAACGTGTTGCAGGCATCAAATTCAAAATGAGTGAATATTTGCAAAAAACAATAAAGTTTATCCGTTTGAACATTAAATATCTTGTCTTTGAAGTGTATTGAATTGAATATAGGTTGAAAAGGATTTGCAAATCATCATATTCTGTTTTTATTTATGTTTTACACAACGTCCCAACTTCATTGGAATTGGGGTTGTATGACCTTATATATAAAATTTGGAGAGCTAATGCTAGCTAAATTAACTTAGATGATAATAGCTGGTTGAAGTGTATACCTGCATTTCTCCTTCAGGTGGGAAGATGTTTCAGCACTGTTGTTTGGCAATGTAGTTTGATTATAAGCAAATTTTTGTCAAAAATATTACATTTGACTTTGATTTCCACTTTGTCCAAAGTTAAAAACAGCTGGAATATCAATATGGACATTGTAGACAAACAGATTTTTAGACAATTTGTCTGGACTGTGACAGAAGAACATCTCACATTCCATGTGTAAGCGGGTATGGAAAACTTGAGCATACACTATGTGGAATTGAGCCCGGGGCTTTGGATTCAATTCCAAATTCCCAAATGGCTGGAATCAATTCTTTTATGGACAATTCCCAGCCCTATTGATGCATTGTGATCCCTGCACACTTACCAGGCTTAGCTGTAATTTATCTAACTTTTATTCTAGCTATTTATTACATTTTTATTCCAGCTATTTGGGTATTATTCTAATTTAGATTGATAGTTAAATCTTCCTTTGTGAATTCATTCATGACATTAGGAATTAATTCGCTGAGAACACAAATTTACCCAATTTGCCAGTTTGCAGTTACTTCACTTACATTCAGCAGGAACACCAATGCTGTCACAATAAAAGTCCCTTATGATTCTACTGTTTAAGTAAACTCAATTAAATTGAACACTTGTCATGTTATGTGATTAAAATTCATATTTGAGAAAAAAATTCAACTTATGGGACACTCTTTTTTCATCCGGACCCCACCTGGCTGTAATTTGAGTTTGAAGCTCCTGGTTTAAGGAGTTAAACGGCAATGTGATTGAAATCAGAGGCCAAAATGGAGTCAGAACTGTCAGCAAGCAGCCCCTTGGCAGCGGAGCTCGATTCACCTCGATAGGAAGAGTGTGTTAGTGGGAGGCAGGCGAGGGAGAAGTATGAGTCATCCTAATTGAGAAGTGTGTGGCACACACACACACACACACACACACACACACACACACACACACACAGCAGCAGCAGCACATCCTGTCCCTGTTAATCCTGCCTGCTGAAAGCCATGAACCCGGGCTGAGCCGGGAGTCAGAAACAAGAGGCTAAGCCTCGCCTCCGAAATTGACCTGGTTCTGTCTATCTCACCCCGCACTACTGTTACCGTGTGTGTATGTGTGTTGGAGTGAGTGTGTTTATGTGTGTGTGTATACACACTTCCCAAGACTATGGAGTTCATGCTGAGGCGCTGTCTCTCTCCTAAAACGATTATGTGTCAGCAATCGGCCCAATTTGCTTGCTGCTTTCGCGGCTGTGAACTCATCGCACCCATCTGGGGAATTATGCAAGCCGCGAAAGCAGCTCGCACCTGACAGGCCGACGGCTGCTGGTCATGTGATAAAGTCGGCCCTGACCAGTTCAAAGCTGATTCAGCAAGAGGCTGATTGCTGGCAGCTAATCATTTTAGCAACACCTATGAGCAGAGGCACTATTTACTGAAAGAGGGAGAGAAATTGAGTAGGTGAGTGAGTGAGTGAGTGAGTGAATGAGTGAGTGAGTGAGTGAGTGGGTGAGTGAGTGAGTGAGTGAGGGTGTAAAGTGGCATTCTGACTGTCTTTCTCTCTCATTCTCCTTCTCGCTCTCCACCTCTTCATTCTCTCTCTCTCCTCTCTCTCTCTCTCTCTTGCTCTCACTCCCTTGCTCTCTCTTGCTCCTTCGTCTTCTCTCTCCATTTCTCCCTTATGTCTCTCTTTCCCTTCTTTCTCTCTCACTCTCCTTCTGTCTCTTTCTTCCTCCTTTTCTCTTCATCTCCTCCTTTCTCTACCTCTCTGCCTATTTCTCAATCTCTCTGACTCTCTCTCACAGTCTCTAACTCTCTTCCCGTCTCTCTCTCTCTCTCAGTCTCTCACTCTCTCTTTGTGTCTCTCACTCACTCTCTCCCTCCCTCTTCCCTTATCTCTCTCCCTCTTTATCTTTCCTTCTCTCTCTCTCCACTTCTCCCATGTGTCTCTATCCTTCTCTCTACATCTCTCTCTTTCTCGCACTCTCTCTCTCTGTGTATGCCTCTTCCTTTATCTCTCCCATTCCTTCTTTTCCCCTGCCTCCATCTCTTCCCCTCTGTCTCTATTTCTCTCTCTCTCTCTCTCTCTCTCTCTCTCTCTCTCTCTCTCTCCCTCTCAATCTAACTCTCTCCCTCTCTCTCTCTCTCTCTCTCTGTCTCTCTCTTCCCTTATATCTCTCTCACTCTAATTCTGTCTCTTCCCCTTTCTCTTTTCCTCTCCTCTCTTCTCTATCTCTATGCCTTTCTCAATCTAACTCTCTTCCCCTCTCTCTCTCTCTCTCTCTCTCTCTCTCTCATAGTCTCTCACTCTCTTTGTGTCTTTCACTCTCTCTCTCCACTTCTCCCATGTGTCTATCCTTCTTTCTACCTCTCTCTCTCTCTCTCTCTCTCTCTCTCTCTCTCTCTCTCTCTCTCTCTGTCTTTCTCTCTCTTCCCTTATATCTCTTCCACTCTTTCTTTTCCCCTGCCTCCATCTCTTCCCCTCTGTCTCTCTTTCGCTTTTTCTCTTTCTTCCTTTCCTGTCTTACTGCTGGCCTTCCTCGGCTGAACTCGAAGTGAACCTTCCCGTGTTATTTATATATTTCATGTCTTTTTCTTCAGCTGTGTTTTTTTTCTCGGGGAATTTTTATTCTGTGGGGCTCTGCGTTGTTCCGCAGCCCCTGCCATGATAGGTGATGTGCACAAGGTTACCTTTTGAACCGCTCCATCATTAGAACTCATGACTTGTTTCAAAGGTTTCCTGAGCACGGACAGGGATTTAAAATCTTTATTAGTGCAATGTGAGAGAGAATAATGAAGCGAAAAGTTCTCCACTGCACTCTCTGTGTCTAATAGGACTACATTAATTGGTGTCTTTATTCCAGCTACAAACTGATACAGCAGCATTTATTGTAACTCTGTTGTAACAGGTCACCAAGAAATGTTTTGTGTTTGCTGGCTCACAATGATAGTTTAAGACCAATGATTAGAGTAATATGGTGCAACTTTTTTTTTTGCTGTAAGAAAGCAATATAACACAAACACTAAGCTGTGTTTGCTAGTCATGTACTGGATAGCATTTTTGAGTTATGCTTAAAATTAGTGAATTACTACCAAAACAGTCACTACAGAAACATTTGGCAAAGTTTCAGGAGTGTTAAGATTGTTTTGTTAGTGACAAAAGGGAATGTTTAATCATTGATTTTATTATAATAATCATTATTAACAGTGAAACACACACTAACATGCCAATAACTCTGTCACTGCAGTGCTGAGAATGATCCGCCACCCAAACAGCACCTGCTCTGTGCTCTGTGGTCTTGTGAGGTCCTGACCATTGAAAACCAGGGAGAAAGTATGCAGAGAAACAGACAGACTCTACAGTCTGTAACTATAGATCTGCAGAGTGCTCCTGTATGGTAAGTGGAACTGATAAAATGAACAGCGTAGAAACAAGGAGGAGGTTTGAATTTCATAGCTGATCTACAGCACTTTACAGACAATTTCTCCTAAAATCCGCACACTTGATAACGCTCAGTCTGAGAGAAAGGAATGCATGTCTTTTCTTGCACTAGTTAGTCTGTTCACAAAGCTATTCACCTGAAATGTTTCCTTAAAATTTTGTTTCTGGGTTTAGCTTTCACACTAATACATCCTCTCTCCATCCCATGGCCAGATAATATGATGTGTAAGTATGTTTTTGTTTGTGGTAAAGAAATGCTGGTGTCCTCATGTATTTGAAACATCTCACCGGGTATCTGGAATACTGTAGATCGTGACGGGACGTGATGATGCTATCCAAGCAGTGAATTAAACAGACATGAATTCTGGGTGGAGCGCAGCAGGCCTTACATGAGCTCACCCCCTCAATACTTATCACTCTAAATGAGCATCTCGCACTCCCCCCATTGTAATGAAAATGGCATTGCTAACATCTTTACATATTACATTCACTCAAAAACACGCTGTGAAACTCCATCTAGTACCGCTGTGGTGATAAGCCTCTACGCAAGGAAGTCTCAGCACAATAGTGTCTTTTTTTTTTTTTTTTTTTGCCCGGAGCACAAACCCCACAAGTACAGAGACACTACAAAGTTTCTTCTCTTGAAATTTATTTATTTATTTATGTCTTTAAGCAGCCCGTTTAAAAGAAAAAGCCAAAACACGGGAGCATTGAGCTTTCATGTGACGCGTTCTGCATATCTCCCGCATTTCCGAGACTTGAAGCTGTGCGGATTTCTTTAGGCAATTTGTTTCAGGTAACAGGAACTTTCAAGTGCAGCAAAGACTACCCAGGGAGCTATTAGAAAAAGGGAGCAGGGCGCCGAGATGTTTCAGACAATGTTGATGGATTCCACAGAAGGAACACGTAAAGTATCACAAAGATATTGGCAATACACTGTCACTCTATAGAGGAAAGGTTAAAGAAAAAAAGAGAATGTTAAAAAGTGTTAGAACCCTCACAATCATTTACTGCCTCAGTCATGGTAGAGTAGCACTGTGTAGATCGAACGATTTCTGTTCTGTCCTACTTTTTAGCATTGCTATCAGTGATGTATTTGGTTAAAGTGTCATAGTACATAATTCCCTATGCAAAATATTGTATATTCCTCTCTTAACAATCAGTGGTTGTATTTCGCACCAAAAATAGGTTGTGTTGTTTAGTTGTTATACCAATAGACATCCCATATTTTGTATAGAGGTCCGATATTGAACTGTTTCTAAGAGGTTCTAAACCATATTTAGCAGGTTTTCCAATAAGGTTTTTAATTGTAGGTCCAAATGTATTATATATTATTTTGCATTTATTATATTTTGTACAGATCTGTTTATAAAATCACTATATTAATAACAATGACTTATACAATACACTGTGTGCACAATTATTAGGCAAGTGAGTATTTTGACCATATTATCATTTTTAGGCATATTTTCTAACTCCAAGCTGGATAAACTTGAATTCTTAATGGATTTAAGCATAGCAGGTGATGTGTATCTGTGTAATGAGGGAGGGTGTGGCCTAAGGAGGTCAACACCCTATATCAAGGTGTGCATAATTATTAGGCAGCTTTTTTCTTTATGCAAAATGGGCCAAAAAAGAGACTGAACTGACTCTGAAAAGTCAAAAATGACCAAAAGTCTCTCAGAGGGATGCAGAACTCTTGAAATTGCTAAGATATTGGGGCGTGATCACAGAACCATCAAACGTTTTGTTGCAAATAGTCAACAGGGTCGCAAGAAACGTGCTGAGAAAAAAAGACGCAAAATAACTGCCAAGGATTTGAGAAGAATCAAGCGTGAAGCTACCAGGAACCCATTATCTTCCAGTTCTGTAATATTCCAGAACTGCAACCGAGCTGGAGTATCAAGAAGTACAAGATGTTCAGACGCCAGCAAGGTGGAGGTGGGGTACCGGTATGGGCTGGTATTATTAAAGATGAGCTGGTTGGACCTTTTCGGGTTGAAGATGGGCTCGAAATCAACTCCCAAGCCTACTGCCAGTTTTCAGAAGACACTTTCTTTAAGCAGTGGTACAGGAAGAATCTGCATCTTTCAAAAAGACAATGATTTTTATGCAGGACAGTGCTCCATCACATGCATCCAAGTACTCCTCTGCATGGCTCGCCAGTAAAGGCATTAAAGATGAAAAGCCTATGGCATGGCCCCCTTCCTCACCTGACCTGAACCCAATTGAGAACTTGTGGGCAATTCTTAAAGAGGAGATTTACAGTGAAGGAAAACAGGACACCTCTCTGAACAGCGTCTGGGAGGCTGTGGTTGCTGCTGCACAAAAAGTTGATCGTCAACCGATCAAGAAACTGACAGACTCCATGAATGGAAGACTTATCACTGTTATTGAAAAGAAGTGTGGCTATATTGGTCACTGATTTTTTTTATTTCTCAGAAATGTTCATTGGAAAGCTTTGAGTTGTTTGTTTATAATTCTCACTTGAACAGATGAAAATAAAGTGAGATGGGAAAATGTGTGTTTTTCATTTAGCTGCGTAATAATTCTGCACCATTATAGTTGCCTAATAAATGTGTACATATAGATATTCTCCTAAGAAAGCCAAAACTTCACTTTATTTTTCTTAAACATTCATGTTTGAGGTTTATTAACATTTTGGATTAACCGAGAGCGCTGTAGTTGGTCATTAATAAAAATAATCCTCAGAAATAAGACTTGCCTAATAATTGTGCACACAGTGTACTGTGCAACAATTATAGACATCAGAGAAATTTATATGTTAAGCCATTTATCTGGGCAGAAAACATTTGTTTAAAATAAAGTAACAAAGTGATTTATAGTGTGTCCGTGTGTTAATGTAAAGAAGAATTCCACCGATTTTTAAAAAATTTCTGCATGATTCAGTTGTAGACGTGAACAGTCATGTTGTTTATGTGAAAGTTGATGTGAAACCTATCGCCTCTGATTTCTTTACAGTGGTGGTGATAGGAACCAGGGGTCACAATGTCTACAACACAAACATAGCCATTTTATTTATTATCCAGAACAATCAGTGAACTTTCTGAATATTAAAATGTACCGTCTTATGCAAAAATTTGGACATCCCTGGTCAGATGACATATTTGTTGAGGTGGAAGTAGGTTAACACTTCTGCACATTTTAACGCACACTTACTGCTTGTTTGTTGAACTGCACATATCGAGAAAAAAAAACAAAAAAACAAATTATGATCTGTACAAAGGTTATGGCAGATTTTATATTACGTTTTATATTTTCCTGCTGTTAAACTCAGCAAATAAATGCAAATTGTGCATTAAAATTTGCAGAAGAATGGCATGGTGAAGTTTGTTCCCTGTAGAGGATGTGCGCTCATTTTCAGTCAGAAAATTAACAAACCGGCTTCAGGCAGTGCACACATGACATGCATAACATTACATGCAATAGCTTTCTGTGAGGTAGCTTTTGGAGGCATTACATTTCTCGAACATCTGGTTTCACCACCACTCTGAATGGCTTTGTTTACTTTATGATGATTTAGTAATACAGACATTTTGAAAATTTGGTGGAATTACTCTCCATTTCCAAGGCTCTTTTCAAGGAAGCCAATATTTAGAGTTAGCAGCCAATACATATTTCATTAAATTAAATCAACACAGAGGCTGGAGGGGCCTGAGAGGTCAGGAACCAAACCTGTGTTCATCTGGCTGCGTTCATCTAAACTACATATTAATAACTTCTAAAAAACAAACAAAAAAGTTTTTTAATTCTTTGTTTATTTGTATTACTGTGTGTTTTACTGACAAAGGACACATTCTGCTGAGATATATAGCTTTAAACAATTTTCATGGCTGCGTAGGACTGCACAGTTCTATATATAAACCTTAGGGTGGCAAGTGTAACATACTTAGAAGAATCATTGTCTGAACTGCAAGGATCGAGTGGTTCTTTAAGGTGTTGTGGCCTGTATATTGTAGCGTTTATGTCTATTAAAGGGGATGCAGCTTTCACACAAGTGGTGGTGCTCTATTAACCAGCTGTTGTTGGCCACAACCACACTGTACATAGGCAGAATTATCTGCAGTTCACTGTAGCCTCACCTCACTGTAGCCCTGTCCTCACAACAGAACAAAGGGTTCTTCTAGAAAAGCTCAGGGAATACAGGGAACAAAACATTGCATCTCCAAAATGGTAACGTTACAGGAGAAGGAAAAAACACATTAATATGTCAATGGAACCAGAATTTTTTTCGAGGTCATTGTGAGCTGTTTCTTTTGGTCCATTCATCAAGAAATGTACACACAGTATAAAGGACTACAGGCATTATCAAATTTTGTCAAACACTGAAAAACGTCAAAAATGGAGATGTTTTGTTCTGACAGCAGCGACATGCTACAATGTATTATCTATACTAAAAAACCTGTGATGAAGCCCTTCTTTTAAAGAGTTTGCTGGGTATGACTTCCCTCTTAATTGTTCTTGTTTTGCCTTGTTTGAAACCATGCTCTCCCATTTCTCCTGATTTCAGCTGGGATGTTCTCATAAAAGAAAAAGTAGCAGCATAGGCCTAAGGTAAAAACTTCTATGTAGGCCATGGAATCCATGGAGGAAGAGTAGGGACAGAAGTGGGAACATTTAGCCTTGTGCACTGAAATGTCGTGCTAATGGAGTGCGCAATGCTCTGGTGGTAGCAAGCTAGCACTGGCAGTGCTGCTTGACCTGTAAGGCACACAGGAGTAATTAGGACATTCGCAGCCTAAGGAAGTGTCGTCTCTGTGGCTTTGACTTGCACGGGTCCCCTCATGTGCAGATAGGTTAGCATAACTTTCATCTTTTATTTCCTGATAAGAGAGGAGCATTAGCCTACACTGGCACTTCTGGTGACGGGTGTTTATGGGATTTGGTCTGTTTACCGTGGGAGAAAAAGGAAGCTAAAGTCAGAGAAATTAAAGAATTTCATACTGTATATTAAATGAGAGTGAATTCAAGCTGGATTCTAGTGATTGTGCTAAAACCTCCTTTGGTAAAGATGAATCAGTTATGGATGTTGGGCTGAATTGTATGCAGAATGAGAGATATGTGTAGTAGCGTCCAGTTAAATGAGGCAAAATATAATGAAATTAAACCAATATGATAAAGTGAATGTTTTAAATACTATGTGCTCCTAACCCATATTTGCCATCATGCTCCCAATTCAGTTTGACAGCTAAACTAGCCTCAAGAGTAGTTAAATAAGTTCTTCAAATTTGGGCTGTGTTCTCATATGCAGTTGGAAATGCAGCAGTGTGTGCTCTTCGGCGTGGTGAAAATAGTTTTAGAGGTCACTCACCACCTCTAGCAACCTCACAGACCTATATGTCTGCTGGAGCCAATGAAATGACTGAGGACTTTGTATGACCCCCTTTTTGCATATCTGTCATAGGCAATTTGCAGCTCTAACAGTGTCCTGGGCAATGCAAGGCAGAGGGAAAAAAGCCAATCTACAAAGATGTCAAGGACATGCTTTGAAATAAGACAGGTGCACTCTCCCTCCCTCTTTTTTCATTTTGTTTCATCAATATCTAGAGCTGTTTTACTAAAACTAGTTATGCATTGAGAGCAAGCTCTAGTTTCTGTGGTGAAATCACTTCTGTGTGTAGAGCTTTAGGGAACTCGTGTTATTGGGAGCATAGTTGCTTGGAAAGTTGTGGAGAGGTCAAATAAAGGTAAAAAAGAAGTGTCTCAGACAGGAAGGATGCTACCACTGAAGTGTTCTTTGGGCTGCCATATAGTCCTAAAAATAAAAGTACCAAAAACGTTGGTTGTTCTGAGTGATGCTATAAAGGAATTGCATATGGTGGAGTAAGAATCTCTTGATAGATAGTTGTCTAAAGAGCGTATTTGAAACTGCTCATTTGAAAAGGTACTAGAGGTGGTTCTTGTAAAAATTAAGTGTTTTAATTGGCTATTGGCTTGGATGTATGGTTATAGAAAAAAATTAATATGCAGGTTAATATGAAAGGTTCATTAGGGAATCAGACGTGGTTCTTGTATGGATTTTTAAAAAAGGTTCATAAATGGTTCTTGGCTTGGATGCATGATTCTGGGAAAAGCCCTTAATCACAGAGGGTTCTTCACACTTATGCATGTCATTTATGAAAATGGTTCTTTCAAACTTCAGAAACTTTGAAAGGAACATTCATGTCAAAAACCATTCAGGAAGCGTCTTAAAAATAATGCCAAAAAGGGTTCTTTTTTTGTAAAGAACCCTACTAAAAGTTTTTACAGGGATTTAAATATGGTTGTTCTTAGGCATTGTGCAAAGGAACCTTTTTGGCACCTTTATTTTTTAAGTTTCTATGTGATTTTTGTTTTTTGTTATATGGTTCTAGGAAATTATTACTTTATTACTTTATTTATTATTACTAATTACTACTGAATCTTTACATCATGTAGAGGTTCTTCGCATTCATGCATCCCTTTAAAAATCCATTGACGTGTGCTTTGACGGTTTGAATGGGGCTTCTTTTTAGCACCTTTACTTCCTAAATATTTTTTGGCTATGTAGACTATTTGCATTATGCATTGTGTTACATTTGCACTTGTGCATCTCAAAATTTATTGAAATGTATTTAAAGAACCAAATGATTCTTCTGTGGCATTGTTCCCTGGAACCTTTCTTGGCACTTTAATTTTTGAAAGTGTTCTTGATGTTTTTGGCTTGCATCTACAGTTCTAGGAAAACAGATGCATCTCATTTAAAAATCAACTGAGATCTTCTTTGAGGAACCAGAAATGGTGCTTCTATTGCATTGCTTCTAAGAACCTGTTCTTTAACCTTTACATTATGTGGAAGTTACTTGCACTCGTACATCTCGCTTAAAAAATCCACTGAAAGGTTCTTAAGGGAACCAGGAGTAGTTGTTCTATGGCATCACTCTTAAGAACCCTTTTTGGCACCTTGAGTTTTAAGAGTGTTACAGGTAAATAGAACAAGAGTGTCATCAGCTAACTGTCCTGTGTGGATTTGATAGATTCGGTTCTCAGAGCACTATTCTCTGAACCTCAGCCAGGTCCACTGCCCTCTCCATCCAACCTAAAACCAATCCACTCGACGCACAGCATCATCCGGCGTGACAGGTGAATAAATCTCTGCCTGTCAATCGAATGGAGCCAGGAATGTTGAGCGGTATGATAGTGACAGCTCTCAATACAAGCCTCCATGGCGGTGCGTTTCTTTAATCTCTGGGGACAGACGTCGTTTCGGAGCTGGCAGACGGTAAAATCCCGCCGTCAGCAGAAACACGGGTGTGATATTTAGCAGGCAGCCCCACCCGCACCTACCGTTCCTCCATCGCGCACCTAGCCGCCAATTATTACCACAGCCCACTTCACTTTGATCTCGGAGGATGATCGTATGCAAAAACCATCTGAAAAGGAGACCAGTTGCTGAAGCGTTTGGGCGAGAGAAGTGGTTTTGATTTTTCTCCTTTTAGACCGCTCCCCTTTCATTCATTCTGTCTTTTAAAATAAATGAATTTCTTAGAATTCCACCTTAGATGAGGGCAGAAAAAAAAAATGGAGAAACTTTTGAAGATTTGTGCAAGCACTTCAGACGCAATAAAGAAAAGAAGAGGAGAAAGAAAAGAAGCTCATCGCTAAAGAGCCATTTCATCAAATCCCACCTGTGCGTATGAAGTAAAATGTCTTCATTAGAGTCCGCGCTTCTAGAGAAAATATCAGGCCTTGTACAATGCCGAAGGTCCGCTCGTGACCTTTCTTTGGTTTTAATCATTGCAACTCTTGACAGCTTAATAAGTTGAAGGTGCTGGAACGCGGCCTAACTTAATAAGGCCCCACAGCCCAAGCCTTGGCCACCTATGATTGCTCCCATAAGTCTTTGCACATCTGGTGCCATGTCCTTGGGAGAGAAATATTTTCCATAACTTTCCTTATGCCTCTGAAGACCTACCGCCAGCCCTGGCTTTATTGGTATTCGAATGATACAGTGCACTTTGTGGCACTGTGGCAGGACCCATCCGCCTAGTGTCACACATTTATTACACCAAGCCTCTGCAGCACACAGGCTGCGGCGTCGCCTCTCTGCTATATTTTGCTCATTAAATATTACAATAATTTATAGGCGTACTTTGTAAATCATGCAGTCATGTAATTTATCCTGACGAGGTATATTGTTATATAGGATATATGCTCCATATTTTTTGGTTTATTACTCCTATAGATGAATTACTCACCATTTATGATGCACCTAAGCTGTGTAATGCCATAAGCAGTAAAGCCATGGTTTTATGGAAGCACCCTGGCTGTCCAGATATACAAGCTTATAGGGCTGCATGGCCAGGGATGAGAACTTAGAATGAGTCCATACTGCATTATACCATGTTATTAACCCACTGAATTCAACATGAAATCACATTTTATCTCTGTTCAATTCATTCAAGTAAGCAATGGTTTACTTTTTCTTACATACTTACATTTATATTGGATATGCATTCAGTATCAGTAAGTTTGTGTCTTCTTTTATGTTTTTCTGATCATTTTAAGTGTTAATCAACAAATTGTGGCTAATAATGTTTTTTTTCCATTCCACATAACACTGTGCATACCACAATAACTGTTCAACCAATTAAAATCATAAACTCCACATGCACACTAGTGTTGAAAAGCTTGGAATCACTTGTCATGTTAATTGTTGTAATTTTACTCAGCTGTAACTTATACAGTTATTTCTCCTCTTTTAGCAGATTGAAATATTATTTTACACAACAGAAGGTATTTTTGGGTGATTTATTCAATATTTAAAAATTTTGGGAGCTATTAAGTGGTGTAATAATATACCATAAATATTTATTTGTAATAATTTCTTGGCAAGGTAGAGATTTTCAAATACAAGGCATTCTGGATGATAAAATTTTGAATTTTATTAACTTCATTCTCTGTGATATATGGCTTTCTCAGTTATTATGATATCATTTACAGCTCTGTTCATCATTCTAGACACATTTAACAGTTACTATTTTTTCACAGTTTCACAGTAATTAGTGGAAATCTGTGAAGTTGTGAAGTAGTAACATCATAACACAATTATTTCAAACATTTATTTTTTTTTAAAACAGTGATACTACTTACAAACTTAAATGTGGTATTATGTGAAAGTTAAGAATCTGTACAGAGATTCTCAGCTTGTTTCCCTGGACTATTAAGATGAAATTATAACATTCAGTGATAAATTAATAATAAAATCATGCATAAAACTCTCCTAAGGCCTACAGTCACAGCAAAAGTTTAAACACTCGCATTATTCATTGAACACATCAGTGAATGCATTTTTATACCATATATATGTAAATGCGGATACTCCTGGTCAAATGAAATATTTGGTTGATTTTCAAAGTGTAGATAAGTCAACACATCCACTATTTAGAACACAATATGGCATTTGTCTGCAAACTGTAGTGCAAGATTTCTCTTTATGTGCTCAGTTTAACATATTGGATATAAAACGAGCTATAGCTTTTGTACAGGCTACATTTTAATTCTTATTTATATTTTTTTCTCCCAGGATATTAGGTTCAGCAAATAAACAGTAGTTGTGTATTAAAATTCATAGAAGTAAGAAGTTCTCTGTAAGTTAATTGCACTTAAAAAAATCATCAAAACATGTAATTTGACCAGGGGCACCCACATTTTTTCATATATATGTTATAAAAATATATTCCACAGCACATTGATGTGTGTAATGATCAAATGTTTCAGTATCTAATCTAGAAAAAACTAAATTGTTATAAAACCTCTATAAACATGACCCCTAATAATTGATTTGTTTATGATGACTGATGTAAACTCATTATGGAGTAGAACTCCACAGTCCACTGGCACCTATTGTCTTTTATGATAAATGGTTGGCTTATACATGATTCATCAAACACGCATTCAAAGCCAACTCTCAACAGCCCTCTAAGCCATTCGATATGACATGCACACTAACCTCTCAATCCTCTCTCAACCCCCCAGGTTTAACCACAGGTGAGGCCTGGCTTGGATCGATAGCTCTCTGCTTGTTTTGCCAGCACTTTGCGTGTGACATAATTGGATTGACACTGACAGAGAAACAATGGCAGGCTTTTTTTTGGGTTTTTTTTTTTTTTTTTTTTTTTTGAATGGTCTGGCAGGCAGTGCTGGTCCGACACCTGACCCTATATTTAGAGACAGCGGCCCCAATGCACAGGAGGATTTCACTGACCACAGCCTCGATTTTCTGTCATCTCTTGCTGGAGAGTGCTGTTTCTTGGCAGACAATTCCTTCCACAGAGAGAGAGAGAGAGAGAGAGAGAGAGAGTCGGGGGGCGGTAAAGCTGGGTTGGTGGAGGAGAAAAAAGTGCAAGCCTGGAGGGAGGATCATCATTTTCCCCCTCATTTCCTCTGTGTAGCAGGGCTGGAGTGTGGAGCTTCTCACCTGAGAGAGAGGGAGAGAGAGAGAGAGACAGAGAGAGGCGTAGAGAGAAAGCCAACATAGCAGTAGTCATATAGAAGTGCTGTCAGTCATTAACATGTTTTTCCCCCGGTCTTATAGATGCACTGTGTATGTCCTTAGGTCAGAATAGGAATTTACCTTAAAGGGCCCATATTATACCACATTTTATGATGCAGACGTTTTCATGACGTAACAGAGTTAGACATGCTGTTTTAAACACTGTTAAATTTTCAAAATGTAATGTCCATTTGCCAGACCAAATAGTTCATATATGCTAAATTAACCTGAAAAAACAGTCTGTTTAAGTTTGTGGTTGTGATGTCGCAACCATGATCACGTCTGCATATAACTGCTCATTCAGTCTGTAGCAGTTTAGCCAGTTAATTCACATAGACTATTTTTTCCCTAAAGTCTTTGTGACATTTGATCCAGTACTGCTTTCTGAATGTGGCACAATACAAAAAAGAAGCCAATCAGAGAAGAGGTCATTTACATATATCAGCTTTAAAGGCACAGTAAGAAAAATAGCCTGTTTAAATACAATGGATAGAAAAATGCTCATGTAAAAATGAATTACGACTGCACAGACAAACCATCTAAAAAGCCTTTGGGGAGAAATGCAGAACGGTGATTAGCTTCATCATTTCAATTAAAACAGACTTCCCATCCTTTGAATTGCATTTGACTGATTCAAGCAATAAAGAGCTGAAGATTCTTTTAAAAGGATGTGTAATGGCGTAGAGATAGCACAAAGCTAGCTAGCGCTTTGTTTGCACTGTGCCCGGGACATCTTCAATAGCAGAACCCTGAGGCCTGTCTCTATCTCTCTGTCTGATCTTCATACATATCTGACCTCAAATAGGAGTAACCGTGTGATTGGGCCTTCACGAGGGACACAATCATGCTTCCTTTTTGCTCTGCTTCACCATTTGATCTCTCTGGGGGCCACCGACCCCCCCTCCCCCTTCCCAATTCTGCAGGAGATGCTTTAATAAAGACTTTTATTTGGCTCATACCTCTATCCATGACATCTTTATATACGGCTCCTGCCCTTGCTGATTGGTTGCTTTTAAGTTGTAGATGTGAAGTGTATGGGAGATACAGCAGGGGTACTATTTAGGGTTTTTTTTTCTTAAGAAGGCTCCCTGCACATTTAAATCTGCCCCTTTCACACAGACAGAGGAAATTTAAATGTAAATTGCCTTTTTAGATTTTCATGTAAAGCAACTGTATCCTTCTTTTGTGGCCACAGACAGACAATGTCGCACTCGCAGGTTCATATTGCAATGAGGAGTTCTGAGGGAGAGGTCTGAGGGGTCCTGGGGTGCTGTGCATAGTCTGAGCTGCACTGTCATCTTGAAATATGTGGGAATTCTTGTTAGAGATGTGTTAGAAATTGGAGTTTCTCTGACAATTATAAAAGCATGGTACAATAACAGTTGTTTGCGTTCGTGATTCTGCTGAAAATGGTTATAAATGTTTAATTAATTGAAATATTTTATTATAATTTGAATCTGATGATTTTGCTGTGCCTACTGTCATGTTTTGCAGAAAGAAAGAAAAAACATCCTTTATTCCATATTTTTACCATTACTTGACCTTAAATACTTGTTGTTGATGCAAATTGTAAGTCAAATGTAAATATCATTCACTGTGTAACTCACTACATACTTAATATGATGAATAAGATGTTTCTATAAGGGTTCTTTAGTAAAGAAAATGGTTCTACATGGAACCATGAATATTCGAAGAAGCCTTTGCATGTTTAATAGGTTCTTTGCATTGTGAAAGCTTTTTTCATATTGATAGAGAATGTGCTATAGATGGTTCTTTTTGGAATCTTTTTGAAAAGGGTTCTATATAGCACTGAAAAGGGTTCTTCTATTGTTACAACATCAAGCTTGTTACAATATAAGAACCATTTGTGGTGATATATAGAACCTTTTTCAAAAAAGTTATATATAGAACCATCTATATGTCAATATGAAGAACAATTTCTTGATGCAAAGAACCCAATAGACATGCAGAGGGTTCTTTGAGTGTTTATGGTTCTAAGTAGAACCATTTTCTTTACTAAAGAACCCTTGAAGAGCCATCTTTTTTTAAAAGTGTAGGGTTGTTTGTGGACACATTGGCATATTAATGAATTAGTAATCAGAAAAGCTGCTAGGTAATAATAATAACAGGATATAGTTTACACTGTAAAATCATGATGTTGTAATCTATTGCATAGTTTTCCAATTCTTCCTCTTATTAATCAGTCTCAAAGTCTATTTAAACTTTGACAAAAAAGGTCGGTTTCTACTTTCATGTCCATTCAAATTTCCCCAAATTCCTTTCTCACTTTCATTTGAATTCTTTTGGGGTAAATCACATTTGCTCATTAGACACATTCCTCTTTTTTTCATTCCTTCTTTCTCCCTTTGCTTTCTCCCCCCTCTTCTTTCTGTGCAGAAGCACAAATTAAAACTGTGAGGCAGCGGTTGAAAAGGCCAGACGCAGGTCTCTGCCTCTGGGGCTTTTTACATCACCGCTGACAGAGAGCCCTGTGAACCATGGGAAATGCTTCATCGGTCGCGACGCATTATGCGCTGGAGTGAAAGCCACATTAAACTTTTCACTTACGCAGTCAATGCCTCACTTTTATTGTCCAGCCCTCACTTGCTGACATGTCCCCGGCACACCGGCCTGCTGGAGGACTTAACAAGAACAGTGTTTCCTTCAATTCAGGTCATTTCTGTGACTTGCAGACAACGAAAACAAATCACATTGGCTATGTGGTGCCACAGGACTTGCAGTTTGTTTATGTTAATAAAAAGAAGCAATATAAATTGTGAAAGAATGTGTTCAGGCTGTAAATACCTCCATATTGCCACATGTACACAGTCAGTGTAATGAGGTATGTGCTGACATTATGATTAATGCAATTTTGTTGACATGCACTGCATATTTTGATGACATGAGAAAACCATATACCCCATATATATATATATATATATATATATATATATATATATATATATACATAAACACATGACGTTTGGAATCATACTATACTGAAAGATGTTTTTCTTACTTACCTGGTTGTATTAGATATAGAGAAGCTGCTGGATTGTCCAGTATGTTTCTGTCCACTATTGGTTTTCTTTACCTTCTCTATTAGAATCCCTTCTCCATCTCATCTGGACTTAGCACTACTTCCTTCCATCCACATCCCTCCCGCATGTAAAGAGGATTGCATGTCCATGCATACAGACTAACTTCTTCTCCTATTCGGAATGTATCAATTCACAATGTTCCCATCTGGTTTCTTAAATTTCCCAGCACTTGGTAAAATTCCCTTTTTATCCATAGCCCTGCGTATTGGATGATGCCTAGGAGAGTGGCTATGGCTGTCTGAGGGTTTGGGATTGATTCATTTGGATTTGGCAGTGGAACTGATGGGCTTACGGCTTTGGAGAACCTCTGCGTGCATGGATTGGTGTCGCCATAAGGATGACGCTCATGGTCAGAACCATAAACCATTACTAGAGCATGTAGGACAAGGTTTTCCATCAGGATTAGTCCTGGGCGGTGCTGCTGGTAGCTCCATCATCTTCTATGTAGACATGTCAACAACGTCTGTCAGGACTCAACAAGAAGTCTGGGGTGTTTTTGTGGCATTATATATATTAATAAGATAGATGCCATTAGGGAAACAAACATGTTATCAATTAAAAGTTTAGAATACAAACTTTCCACAGAGTGAAATAATCAGTTTTTCATATCACATCAAAGGTTACCCAATATATTTTAATATACTACATATTACTGTATGTCCTCTGTAGACATGAAACTCTAATTTATTTTCATTTAAAACTTCATACTTACTCAAACTGTTGAGCCAACCATGAGTGTTATACAACCTTACAGTTCTGTAATGCTGGAAAGGCCAAGTATTGACAGTGCCTAACAGAAGCGCGCTGTAAACATTCCAGTCCCAGGGTCTTTGGTTTGGCCTGAGCTTGCCCTTAGCCAAGGAAGATAGTTGATGCGGTCAGCCAGGCTAAACCGCCCTTGATCACACCATTGAGGAGCTTGTTATGAAACCCACAATGGCCATTATATTTGGTATCAATCTAAATTTCTCTCAGCCTGGAGTGGAGAATCTGTGGGCTGGGGTCAGCCAAGGGACAAGAGGAGAGAAAGAGGGGAAGTTGGAGAGGCAGATTAAGAGGAAAATAAATGTAACGCAGACAAGAGCTGTATTAATAGGATTATCGGCTCACAGATTTCAATATATCATCTGTGCAAATGGGTGAGAGAGAGAAAATCTTAGAAGACAAAAGAGGAAAAGGAGGAGGAATAATGTTGATGGTTATTTATTATGAGTGTTGGGCATTCGTGGGTATTGTAGCTATAGAAATTATGAAATTACATTGTGGAATGTAGAAAAGTGAATACTAAGGATCCTACATTAAAAACAAATTGGTATTGAGGTAGGTATGTATATACATATATATCCACATGGCCACATATCATCACTGTCGTAGCAGAACATCACATGAAATGATGCAGAAAAAAAAAAAACTTCAGAACTTTTCTTGTAACAGTATTTCGGAAAATCTTTTCATTTCTTTGGAGAGATGGCTTAGAAGAAGCACACTGGTTCCTAGAAAACCTTTTAATGCCAAGCTCTAAAAAAGTTGGGGGAAAAAAGTATTTGTTTATTTAATTACTTACCGTTGTCCCCAAATTTTCTCCCCAATTTAGCTGTCCAATTCCACCCCTAAGATAGCTCACATGATACTACCAGTGCTAGGAGGGTGAAAGCTAGTGCATGCTTCCCTCAAGTCATGTAAAATGTAGTTTCAGGGAAGAGTTCCACACAATTGGAGAAGAACGCTAACTGTCAATTCAGTTAACGTATGCCTGCACTGGCTAGCATTGCAAATAGCTTAGTTATACAGGGGTGTTGGCCAATCATGCTGTTTTGCACGTTTTGCAGATGTCTGTGGCATCATTGGGGCAGGCCTTGCATATTTTGGTCTTATATCCCTGTGAAATCAGGCCTGATCTACATTACATGCCACTATGTTACTAGATAGTCATCCTGATTGCCTGTCATTAGAATACAATGTATAAAAATCAATGTTCAACTGACAGTTTTTCCACAATTTTTGTAGCTGTTGTTGTCATCATCACCTAGTACCCAATGAGAGGACTAAATACACCATCCTCCAGATCCAATCAAAGCAAGAGTTTAGCTTTAGAGGCCCTATCGCACTGCTGTGGTTTCGTTGTAGTGGAAAATTTCAGCATCAACTTTGTACATTTTAAAACATTTGACATGAAAACAAGACTTTTGTCAGAATGGGTGCTGAAATACCTTTTGAGGGCAGCGTTGAAGAAGCTGGAGAAATGGCTGGAATATGATGTGGCTCTGTGCAGTTGGATAGCAATACAAATCACCAGTAACAGCATAAACTACATACCTAGTGATAGAGGTGAGAGAAACGGGTGGAGAGCTGTACGCCCAGAGGGTACAGGCTTCTAGTGACTTCCATAAGTATTCATATCTGTATATTTTGTTGTTTTTTTTTTCAGTAAAAATATGAATATATGTTCAGGGTTTGAATTGTATATGTGCACAGTATTGTGATCCTAACCATTGAGAATTTGTATTAGAAACTGGTATTACTGAATGCTACTGAGTTGCTGAAAACACATAGATAATTTAATAATAGTGTAATATATCACAAAGTTACTGACAATACTATAAAGATAGGCCCAGCCAGCCACTTTTAGACTTGGATTCTAGAGGTTTGAAGTAATGTAAATGTTCTGTATTATTATTAGTATTATTGTTAACACTGAAGCTATAGCAGTGCAGTTTCTGTATTGATTGTGTTTGGTTTTCCCCTCAAACATTTAAAGGCCTCAAAATTGCCATTTAGCATTAATTAATTTGCAGAAGTTTCTTCTAAGTGATATATCCTAACTGTTGGTTTGATGCACCATGGTGGTGCAAATTGTATCTGAAATACTTGTAAACATGTGAATTAAATCATGTTAGTAAATAGCTGTAACAATAATCACAATTACCCATGCCTTTGCTCTTCATAAAGAGAGTCATTCTGTTTTATTGCATATTCAGCATGCAGCCTTAAAAATGCACTTTTTGATGACACCACTGAAAAGTATTCATCCCCAGGAGAAAGATGATAAAAGATACTGTCGCCTTTATTAGAAGCAGCAGCCTCTGCTTGTCACAAAACACAGCAGTTAACCTCCTTAATACACATTAGCCCAACCTGTGTAAATCTTGTTTCTATTACTTCTATCATGCTTTATGGCTGCAATATCGCCCTCAAAAAACGGAGAGAGCCGTTTCGTACGAACGTGTGTTTGCTTCATTAAACCTGCATGCTTTCATGGTTCATGGGATGGAGGTCATTAAATCATGACAGAGTGCATCCACAAAATAATCAAAAGCTTTCCTCTTCACCATTTCAATTATTTCTCGTTCTGTTTTACAGGCGAATCTTCTTGCTTCTCCTGCTATGTGCAGTTCTGTGCGATCAGCCAGGTGCCTTTGACTGCACTTTGCTGAGCACATGGCATGCTATAAATTACTGGTGTCTGGAATCCCTAGGTGTTGTAAAGGCGTCCCTTTGGTTAGGCCTGCAGGAGAGTGGACGAAAAACACACAAACATTTAAATCAATCTGTTGTAACGCGGGTTTGTTTCGTGGGAGAGCGCTCCTGTAAAGGAAGAAGGGAGGAGCACAAGCTGTTAGTGTCAAAGAGGCCTATTGTCTTGCAGTTTGCTATCCGGCTGGTGGCTTCATCTCAATCGGATGGTCAGTCATTGAGGAATTCAAACCTGGAATTCATTTTAGAGCTGACCGTCTTACAGCTGAGCAGATTTAGCACTTGTTAGCCGCAGCCTCAGCCTCTTCTGCAAACCACCCCAGTCTTGAAAAAGACATTAGATACTATAACCTCTCTTCATTCTTCACCCTTCTGTCTCATTCACTTCCCTGAAGCATACGTTTTAACTATGCAGCCCCACTTTTCCCCTGCATTGTGTGATTTGGCCACTGTCCAAACACACTGTACTGTTAAGTATCATTTACAATGTCTGCAGTAAGACAGATATGTTGCTAAATCTCTTCTAACAAGAGGAATCACTGTTGACTGAGCCGACATGTAGGCCTGTGCCTTGACTTTTTTCCCTTTTCTTTTTTTTTTTTGAAGGAAGTCTCACACAGATCATATTTGCTGAAGTCTATCTTTCTCAGAGCATTGCGGTGAAGCAGTGGGAGATAACCATCTACTGTACTTTTGACGAGTTATGACACTAATGTAGCCGCAGTGTGAAACACGATCGATTTCTATGGGGTTTTCTGAAAGCTATGTAAGGTAATTTCTATACATCATCACTGAAAGTCACTTCTGAGGGAGAAAGCAGGCATGACAAATGATCTTGTTTTGTTATATGTAAACCCCTCAGTAGCATATATACCAGTTATATTTGTTTTCTTTAACTTTTGCAATTTAAATGTCATTAAACAATCAGGCAGACTTCTGTTTTAAGAAAACTGGAGCTGATGCATTACACAATCTGTATTTATTCCATAGTAGGGTAGATCGAATACAGTTGTAACACTTTTGTTTCTAGCACCACCACACAAAAACAATAATTTATGAACAGTAATGTGCAGA
This sequence comes from Pygocentrus nattereri, assembly GCF_015220715.1. Taxonomy (NCBI): domain Eukaryota; kingdom Metazoa; phylum Chordata; class Actinopteri; order Characiformes; family Serrasalmidae; genus Pygocentrus; species Pygocentrus nattereri. The sequence goes on from NC_051230.1 coordinate 12,654,128, forward strand.
TGGCAGAGACCCCCTTCATGTAGTTCATTTATCATTAAGTCAAAATATTCGCTGTTTCTTTTTCAGAATGTGTTACTGAGAATATTCAATTAAAAGATTAAACTCTTTGAGAGACACCGATAAAAACCAAGCTCCATCCGTGCTTTAGATCTGAAAAATCCACAGGTGTTTCTGTCCATTCTTCCACATTGAGAAGACAACTGAAAGGATGCGTAGCTGTCAACAAGCTTTTACTGAGAAAAATAATAATTTGCAAATCAAAGATAGAAAGAAACCTCTCGTGCTCTCAGAACCATGTACTGTCCATTTCAGAGTCCAGTCCTCAGGATCACTGAATGTGTTTGGAATTATTTCGATTGTGAGAAGCAGAAAGTGCCACCAACTTCTAAGACTGAACTTTAAAGGTGTGAAAAATATCCCTGCAGATTTATTAGAAAAAGAGTGAGTCTCCTGAAAAGAAGGAAAGCTGTAATAAAGACAAAGAGTGGACACACTGAATTCTGAAATATTTGAAATTATATTTTGAGGCTTCTGCATAATTTTCTGTGTGTTCTCTGTATGTCTGCTTTTTTCCTAGTCCTGAACAATGAATAACTTGCACTTAATGGCTGTTTTGACTGTAAATTAAATTTAAAAATGATAAATAAACAGTGTCTCTACATACTAGGCTAGGTTTCTTTCACTTCTGTTTTATTATTATTTTTTCACTAGATGAAAATGAAAAAAAAGTATTATATACTTTATATAATAAAGCAAATCAATGATAGCTTATTTCTTTCTGAACTTGTGTGTGTCTGATATTGTAATTTACAGTGCAATTATAACACTGTTATATTTTATTTCATGGATAACTAGGCATGAGGATGTATCTACACAGAAAGCAATGTAAAAATTCCAGCTAGTGTAGATTTCACCAGTAAGTCTGTATAGTATAGTAAAATATATATTAGGCACTTCAAGCTCAAAAAGATACTTAATGTGTTACAAGTATCCATCTGTAAATGCTGTACTATACTGTATTTATGATAGGGAATGTTCCTATTTAATCCTTTTGTTCCTTGATTTCTGGAATAGCTTGCTTGTTAGCTTAGCTAGTTGTTCTTACTATAAACATAGCAGTTATATAGCTTATGTTTATACCTCTCTTTTTAAAGTCTTCAATGTTTTTAAAGAAGCAGGTAGATTTTTGTTCTAAAAACTAAAACTAAGGCACACAATCTATGTTTTATTGTCATAGTATTCATGATAGGGAAATGCTCCTATTTAATCCCTTTGTTCCTTAACCCCTGGAATAGCTTGCTTGTTAGCCTTGCTGTTTGTTTTCCTTCGCCTGTCTCTTTCCCTCCCTTTTTTTCCTGTGCTCGTGTTAAGCCCAGGCTTAGAAGTTACGTGATGAATGAGTGGAAGTTGAATCATTATTAAAGGTGGGAGATGATTAATAACGACCATGTGTGTTTTCCTCAGTAGTGTAAATAAAATATATCATTCACGTAATACACGGGACGGCTGGGAGAGTGATTTATGGTGTGTTAAAATGCGCAGAGAGAGCCAAAGGCTGAAGCCCCTCTCACACCCACCCAGCAATGACAGTGCTTTACCCACGGCCTAGGCATGGCTTAGACCTCCTCCCTCTCCCACTTCTTCTTTATGAGTTCCTGGAGAATCTATTGTTTTCCGGCCAGCTTGATAATCAGGAAGATCTTTATATGTGGCCTGTGCTTACAGTGCTGTGCTAGCCTTCTTTTATTTAATTTCCAGTCAAAATGGCACATTTTTCGTTTTTATCATCAGAAAAGAGCAGAAAATGTATGTAACAGAAAATTACACAAAGCCTCAACAACTAAATATGTAATTTTTTTCAATATTTGCATTATTATTTGCATTTCAGTATTTGCATTACAATTATATATATATATATATATATATATATATATATATATATATATATATATATATATATATATATATATATGTATATATATATATTGTGTTCACATTTTGCGTTAATGACAGCTTTCATTCTTTTCAAGTCTTAGAAGTTTGCGTATCATGTTTTCTCACAATACAAGTAACCCAAACACATTCAGTGATAAGGTCTCTGAGATGGCCAGTCTATTGTTCTGAGAACCAATAGCTTTTTTGTTGGTTTGTTTGATTGAGTTGTCTTCTCATAGTGGACGGATGTTTTAGCTCTAAAGCAAGAGTGGAGCTTGGTTTTGATTAAATTAAATTTCTAAGTACTGTGTATCATATGGGCCTGGTTTTGGTGGTCTACCAGGTTTTGTACAGTCTCATTTCTCATTTTGTAAAGTCTCATTTCTTTGTATTTTTAAATAATTTTCTGAGCTCTAGCTCTGGAAACTCAATTTTTCACTTATTTTGATGATTGGAAATTAAATAAATGTGGTCTCTGATTTTTATTGCACTACACAGTATATGGCTTTTTACTTCTATTAATTTGTTGAGATTTGTTCAAATAAGCTGCCTAGTTTAGCAATTAAATGTAGGATAATATGGAGTTACTTTGTCCTGACTTCTGTATCACAGAAGGCTAACTAGTCTCCTCTCTGGACTGTCCCTATGGGTCAAAGTATATCTCCTAAAGAGGCTGATTTGTCTTTCTCTTTCTCCCTGCATGGCTTGTGAGTAAGATGCATTGCATGTGCCAGTCCTCTTGGCAGCACATCTCACCTCCATGGCCAAGATATTGATTAAATTCAGGAGGCCCCTAATTTCTCAACTTCACCACTCGACAGTTCCCTAGTGTTTAGAAACGGTACACATACTACCTGAAAACTTCTTGAAACATGGGGTTATGTAGGGTTATTAGTTCTAAAACAGTGGAATATTCTTGTATTTTGATGCATTGAGTAAATTATACATCTCTGTTTAAACTATGTCTCATGCTGAAGCCTCAAGTCTGGGGAATAAGTTTCTTTAAAACTCCAAGGCTAGGCCTGTGTAGAACTCTGAGTTACATCTCAGTGTTCTGACCCTCACGTTTTTTTTTCTGTCTGCTAGCAAAACTTATCAATCACAATTCTGATGTCTTTATTTCGCCCTTCTCGATCAAAGTGCTCTCGCTTTCTCTGTAGTGTTCTGCCTAGAACTGAGAGAATACCAGTGTTTGTTTTGCTCCGCAGAATCTCAAAGTCACTATCCTTGTATAAAAATCCTTCAAACATTTTACCAAGGCCAAAGTGTGCTCATATAGGGCTGTGTGACCTGGAGTTGAGGCTAGTGGGAGTAGAAGCAGATGTGCTGATGCTTTCCACAATACACCAAGCGTTCAGATGGAAAGGCTTGCTAGCAGAATTTGGACTGTATGTTTTCACTTGGGCATTTTATCGGAAACCCTCTGGCCCCTAAACTCCCAGTGGAGTTTGCATTATATTCATAACCTGCATGTTGTTCCTCTATCCAGCATTTCCTCACAGGGCATATTTCTACAGTTCTGTTTGTTTTCTTAGTTTCCATTTTCTCAGAATAAAGTATTGCGTACCATTACGATCTTTCCATGCTGGAGCAATCCTTACCATAATATCTAGAAGGTTATTGTGAGGAGAAGACATGCTTTAAAATCTATTGTGTTATATATGTGCACTGAATAGTGCATATGCTAGGCTAGCAGATCCTACTCTTTGGAATGTTACCTGTTAATGTGTGGCCACAGGTCTTTCACCACATCAATCAGATGTCAATAGGTTACACAGTTATGAAACATAGCCATCTGGAAGCATTTGGTTATGGTCTATGACGGGATGGTCTGTGAATCACTGGTTTTGTCATCACTTGCAGCTAGCTATCTTCAGGGGCTTACAGTAAGGAGATCTTTACTTTGATTGAGTGTCTTAAGCTAAGTTGTAGCTTTTAGTTATGGAATTGCTGGATATGCCAAGCTGGACAGCACTTGATAGCTACCTGGATTTTTCAAACGGTACACATACTTCAATCTTAAAAATAAAGGATACCAAAAAATACGCCATAGAAGAAGCACTTTTGCTTCCATAAATGACCTTTCAGTGGTGTTTTTTTCACTCATTTTCACAATAGCTGCTTGTTTTGGTGGGCCTTCAGCTAAACTGTGCATTTTTTTCCATAATGTAAAGTGAAATATATTTAAGTGGCAAATCTGAAGATTGTTCACCTACAAAATCAAGCAAGTCAATATTTATAGAAGCATTTTTATTGTTACTATCTTTACTATTGTTACTAAAACTAATGTTTTAAATGTTACATTTTAATGTGACAGTAGTGCACAGTGTTTTTGCTTTACAGAAAGCTGCAGTTATGCTGCCTGCTTTATCTCAACACATCCTTGTGGAGAGGTATGAGTATTCTTCACAGCAGGGGGTTAACCCCCCTATCCTTTCACCTCTCATTGCTTTTTAGCAGCTCAACGTGACAACATTTCACAAGCAGGGACAACAGAGAGCTAGTTCATTTCATAACAGACTTAAGAAGTAAATATTTTATTTGATTTTATTATCAAAAATATCTACCTACAGGAGCTTTAATGACATCCCATTCTAAATCCATAAACATTAATATAGTGTTTATCCACGCTTTCCAACTATAACAGCTTCCACTCTTCTAGGAAGCTTTCTACTTGATTTTGGAGGATGTCTCTGAGAATTTTTGCCCATTCATCCAGAAAAGTATTTGGCTCACAATCTCTATTCTAGTTTATCCTGAAAGGTATTCGATGGAGTTGAGGTCAAGGCAAGTCACTCAAGTTCTGCCACACCAAACTTGCCCAGCCATGCCTTTATTGACCTTGCTTTGTGCACTGGGGCTCAGTCATGCTGGAACAGAAAAGGGACTTCCCACAAAATTGGAAGGATACAGTTGTCCAAAATGTCTTGGTTTGCTGAAGCATTAAGATTTCCCTTCACTGGAATTAGGCGGCCTACTTCTGAAAAACAACCTCATAGCATTATCCCTCTTCCACCAAACTTCACACCTGGCACAACAAAGTCAGGCAGGTAACATTCTCCTGGCATTTGCCAAATCCAGGCCCGTCCATCAGACTGCCAGATAGGGAAGCGTGATTCATCACTCCGGGCGCCACGGTGGTGTGGTGGGTAGCGCTGTCGCCTCACAGCAAGGAGGGCCTAGGTTTGATTCCCCTGCCGGGTGACCAGGGTCCTCTCTGTGTGGAGTTTGCATGTTCTCCCCATGTCTGCGTGGGTTTCCTCTGGGTTCTCCGGTTTCCTCCCACAGTCCAAAGACATGCAGTCAGGCCGATTGGACATGCTAAATTGCCCCTAGGTGTGAGTGTATGAGTGACTGTCTGTGTCTGTCTGCCTGCCCTGCGATGGACTGGTGACCTGTCCAGGGTGTATCCTGCCTTTTGCCTGAAGACTGCTAGGATAGGTTCCAGCACCCCCCCGCGACCCTGACGGAGAAGAAAGAACGGCTTAGAAAATGGATGGATGGATAGATTCATCACTCCACAGAATGAGTGCCCACTTCATAACCAACCTGTTGTTGTTCCTAGATGCTTCCATTTTACAATAATAGCACTTACAGTTGACAGGGGCAGATCTAGTTGGACAGAAATTTCACAAAGAATGGGATCCTATGACAGTGCTATGTTTAAAGTCACTGAGCTCTTCAGTATGACCCAGTGTTTGTCAATCAAGACTGCAAGGCTGTGCTTAATTTTATCCATCTGTTAGCAATGGGTGTGGCTGAAACACCTGAATTCAGTAAATAGGATTGTTCCTTTTGGACATAAGGCAACAGATCAATATTTACAAATGAAATGTAAGAATGTGAAGATCCTTTTTAAAGTGGAGAACCTCCACATAATATGAAGGTTCTATACTGATTTAAGCTTTTTCTGTAACCACAAGTGTAAACCAGAAACCTTTGTTTTTCAGTGTACCCCAAAACCTCTTAAATGCTGGGTTGCTTGGGCGATTTATTTTAAGTTTGTTACATATTCTTGTTGAAACTACATCATCATGCAAAACAAAGCTGTTTGGCCAATGTTTTTTTTGTTATCCAATCTCCATTTTTTTCTGTCCTCTTCTTGTGGTGGGTGCTTTTTCTGGAGGTCACTGGGGGCTTGCCCTGGTTTCAGAAGTGCAACACTGGCACAAGTGGAGGAATGGGCTGTGCCATGGAGTGGGTGCACCCCGACTGCCGTCAGGGTGACACACTTAGCAACCAGATGCTGTCAGTATCCCTCTGACAGACACGGCTCTGTGCTTCACCTCCATACTGCTGCTTGGGGATCATGGACCTGTTGGAAGGCAGACTGCTGAGCCACTTTCCTCACTCCAGATCTCACAGGGAGAGAATGCTAATGGTACTCTGAAGAAAACCTGAATTAAATGAATGTGAGCAGAGCCCCTTGCTGAGCGAGTTGTGCAGAACGCAGCAGCTTCTTTCCCTATGTTTACACTAGTTTTATCGGCAGTGTGAGGAGTGGGCCGCCTCTACCTGGGCTGTTCCGTTCAGCCTTACAAAATCCTTAAAAAGGTATAAGTGAGCATAAGGAGCTTAACCCAGAGTAGGCAATTCAGGCTACTACCCCTCCCCTCGAAATGACAAATTAGAAATGTAAAACAGTCTGTCTTGGCGTTAGAGAAGGAAAAGCTGCTTTGCACAGGAGTTAATCAAAAGGAAAAAATACTGCTTTACTGCAAGCTGGCTTTTAGTGTGGAATTTGAAAACCTTGAATACACCTAGGATAAACCTGCGGTTAGACTAGCACTACTCTGCTGCTGAAACAAAATGTTGTATCTCCAAAATGAGTTTATATTCTTAGCTTTCAGTGGATTTGATAAGATTTCATCCAAGTCATTTTCGACCATTCTTTTTATTCAAGTCATTTTGGAAATTCATACTGAATTTCTATTGTACATTTGTCATGAAATGTTCACATAGTGTAAAAGACAGATGTATGGAAACCCATTCCTGCCATGTAAAGATTAAAAAATCTTTTTTTTTTTTACTTAAATCAAAACAATGACTTATTTAATCAAATCAATGACTTTAATCTTTTAAAATAATGACTTAAATAACAAGTTGTTAAATTTGAAAAAGATAATGTGTTATTATTTTGACATTATAATTCATTATTTTTGTAAAGTCAGTCAATTTCTCGGTCAATTCTGACATATAGTGCTGCCAGAAACAGCGAGGGTCCTCTATCTGGGGGGAAAAGGCTTTTTGTACTTGTGTACAGTAGGCAGTGTTTACAAGGATCTGACCTTGCACTTGGCCAGTGTCAGTTATTCCAGTGTAGACTATTTCACTTATCATAGTCTATTGTTGCTGTATGTACCAGAGAACGTGCTTAAGCCCAGAGCAGTCATTTTGTGTAGATCGGATACAAAGCAGGGCACAAAAAAACCTTCAAAAAGAACCATTTATATACATGAGATTGCAGTGCTGTTGGCACACACTCCTCAAATTTGTTAAATCTTTGCAATTACTGACATGGTTCAAATATACACCCTCTAACCCTCTAATGTTTTACATTTACATAGAGTGGGAGGAAGTCATATCAATATTCATATGACGATTTGCATGGATTATTTCATTATGCTCTCCATTAATATCACTTCATTCCAATATAAATATGTCTAATTCAGCTTTGAAATGTAATATTAGAAATTAAACATCTTTTAAATCCATTTAGCTTACAAATATGTCATCAAGGAGGGCAAATTACAGAAGAAAAGAAGAAAAAAGCTGCTTATATCAATTTTGCATTTTAAAGCTGTAGCTTGTAATGTAAAATACAGTTTGAAATATGTCCACTCTGGAAGGGACAGACAGTAGGGCACTTACAGGCAGCCCCTCTGCTGAAATACTGCACTCCTGAAATGTGATGTGCTGGAGTTAGGTTTCTCTTCCTGTTTACTCTTAATGGAAGCTTCCAGAAAAGGAGAGGAATCTTTGTTTAGACTGTGGAACGCAAGTATACCAGCCCCTGGAGCAGTGGAGAGGTGGGCGAGCTTGCGGCTTCTCTATGATGGCCTGGGAAAGTTGAAGGTGCCATCTGGTGAGAGGGGGCCAGAGGATAGCTCAGGGTGACCTTTGACCCAAATTCCTCTTTTAGCAAACATCTTCACGCGGATTTATGGGCTGTTAAAGAACAATAATGGGTGTGCTGGGCTGCACACAGGCGGAATTCTCAACCTCAGGTGATCATGAGACAAGCATGAATCATGAGGGGACAGAAAGAGGAAAACTGAATTAACTGTGGAAGTCAGTCATGTAGATCATTTCCTGTAGAGTGTGTGAGTGTATTTTTTGGTTTGCAGTTCAATGTGTCCTTGTACTGTATATACAATGCTGTGTAAGTTTAATTCTTAAATATTTACAACGATTATGCTTTGATCTGTTTAAATTCGATGTATTAATAGAGATAATAATAAATTAAACATATTCAAAATGATCGTTTATAGGGTACGGATCTATCCCCCTTAACTCAGTTTTGGTTAAGCCTTGCAAGCGTAAATTTGTATGCAATACCTAACACTGCCCATTCTCTTTTGGATATACAAACATGGAAGATTTGCTTTACAGTGCAGCAGAATAAATAGCTGTTAGCAGATCAGAAAGGTAAGTACAAAGACCTACAAATCCACTTCCTTTAGGGTGAACTATACCAACATGCTTGTCATTTCTCTAGAGTCACTATTAGTAGGCACTTAAAAGCTGTGAAAGCATGCAAAACAATGCCACCAATTGCATCCAACATGAGACCACTAGGGCTAGTCCTGTAGATAAACAGCAGATGACATCACTGGCCAAACAGCGGTGGCAGTAAGACTGTATAAGCAAACAGAAATAAAATGGTTTAAAATACAAAAGATAAAAAGGCGTTCGCTGACAGTTACCTGCCTTTCACTTCTCTTTACTTCATGGGCGTGAGGCTTTCATCCAGACCTTTTATATTTTCAATTTCTTCTCTCTCCCCTTCATTCTCTTCCCTTACTCTCCTTTCTTTCCCCTTGATTTAAGAGGGGGATGGGCGAGTTCATAAGAGGATTCAGCCATGAATAGACTTTTGTTTTGCCCTTTCTTTTGCCTCCTGACTGTGTCAATTGCAGGGTGCCCCTTGCGAAGGCCCAGGCCGTCCTTACACAGGACCCTGACCAACTAGTTAACATTCACAGGCAAACATGGGAAAGCTGTGCTTTGGAGAAAGAGCCAGTGCCTAAAACATCCCACAGAGCCTGTGGCACTAAGGGTCAACAAAGTCATGATCATCAGATAAGCAAGATTCAACAAGCTGATTTCATTTCTTAGAGTAGCTTTTATTAGTGGTGCCTTACATGCAGTGTACTTCTGAGCAGTGAGATTTGATATATGCTGCTCGGAAAACGTAGCGGCAGCTGTTAGTATCCCGTTCACGTATTTACTTTGTCCTGCCACAGAAAATGCGTGGCCTCCAGGCAGTGCATAGAGGACATTGATGGAACGCATAATGACCACGGCCAGCAATTCCATGCCCTTTTATGGAGCAGTGACATCACACATGCAAATTGCTCTGGCCAGGGTGGCATCCCGCAGTAGGAGGCGAAGAATTCCAGCCATGTGCTTTATGGCGAGCGGCAAGGACCAACAATGCTAGCTATTTGCGTGATCTTGTGAAACACCAGATAGGCTTCATGGCTGCATAATAATGCAAGGTTTTCTTGCACGTCTCAATCAGATGATCCAATGGCCTCTTTGTTCATTTTGGGGTTTTTGTGTCAGACTTTAAAAGTGTCAGAGGCTGTCACATTCCTCGTCTTCATAATGGAATGAAAAGAGTCCATTGAAGTGTAGATTGATTGTGTGGCACGGAAGAGACCCATACCCAGGAAAATGCCCTTTTAGGAATTCCAAGGCTTTTTACTGGATCATTATTACAATAGTGGTCGTCCTTGTAAGACGGTCAGTATCGTAACCTACAGAAATGAATGGTCACTACATGTAGAACTGTGAGCCTCAGTGGAGTTTGTATCCAACAAAACATTCTTGTTGGATTGATTTCCAACATTTCTGCCTCTATTGGTGTTTGCAGCTGCAAACTGAGGGCGCTGGTCAGGTTGGTGTAATGTGCCTCTAACTGAACCTGCTCCTTTCTCTTTTGCCGTCCATTGAAAACCTCTTACTATCCTACCTCTCTAAGAATAAGAGTTGGAAAGGAAAAAAAAAACGAGGACAGATATTGTGCTCTAGGGCTCTGACACTCATGAAATTAATCTATTATCTTCCTGTGTGGCTGCCATGTAGTGATACAGGCCTGGCTGACTAGTCCTCGTCGCCATTGTACTGGCGTGACATTTGGCCATTCAGTTCAGCTTGCTGACACGGGCAGGATCCGCCAACTCGCTAAATTAACAGCAAGCTGCAAAAAAACGACAGAATTGGAGTGTCCGGAGGTCTGCTCAAGCCAGCAGGATGGATTTCTGCTCTCTGTTTAAAAGCCTGACCTCAGCGCCTTGCTGCTGGGCATGTTGATATTATTAGGGAAGGTTAAACCCACTTTTAGCTGATCCAGATATCCTGGGCCAAGCCTTACATGTTAGATCTTCTAGGACGGGTCGACCTTTACTTATGAAAGTACAAGTCAGGTTAATATAAGGTTTAGAAGGTCATTGCATCATTATTATTGTTATTATTCCAAGGTTCCTCTTTTTGTTTGAACATTCACATGTTCTCTAAAAGGCCTTATATCATGTATGCTGAATTTTCCTCACTTAAGAGTGATAACTGGAAACTAAAATGACTTATTTTGAATTCACTCATTTTGTGCATTTACATATGCCCACCTATTGAGTCTATAGCATCTTAGCTCCTGCACATTTATATTCAAGTGATTAGGAGTGTTTCAGCCTGGTTTGTTTATTGAATGAGGCACAGTAGACAGCCAATCAGAATCAGAGATCATACAGACAGGTGACAAAATAAAAGGAAACCCAACATAAGGTGCTTTAGTAAGTTGGGCCACCACAAGCTGCCAGAACTACTTAAAAACACCTTGGCATACATTCTCCAAATCTTTGGAACTGTACTGGAGGGATGGAACATCATTCTTCCCACAGTTGATATTTTGATGACAGTAGTAGAGAGCACTGTCTGACATGTTAGTCCTAAAATCTCTCATAGCTATTCAACTGGGTTGAGATCCAGTGACTGTGAAGAACATAGCATGAGATTTACATCACTTTTATACCCATCAAACCATTAAGTGACCCCGTGTTCACTGTGGATGGGGGCATTGTCATCCTGGAAGAGATCACTCTCATCTTCATAGAAATGCCAGAATTTCCACATTTCTGTGCATTCTCAAATGTTCATCCATCTTTTTAATGAGGCACTGCAACCCTACTATAATATCTCTCTGTGTAGTTGTGGACTTGCTGACATAGTCTAACCATCCTGCATTTACATTCTCAGTGACCTACCGAACAGTTCCTTACAAATCGCTGTAATGCACGAGCATCACCATTACTGAAGACAGGCTTTCAAATACACGTTCCAGCCTTTTTAACTGATGTTCCATAGATATAAATGCAGATGACACTTTAGACACTGTTCTTACTGAAGCCATAGAGCAGTCTTTGAGACTGAATCCACCACTGAGGTCAACTGGGCCTGCATGCAATTATATATGCTACAGAGCATGTTAGTATGCTTTTTGCTAATAGTATCTTACAGTACACATGTCTGTAAGCATCTGCACTCGTTATGCTCTCCACTCATTTGTTCAGGGAAGTATCTCGGTGAGCTTCCTAGTTCAGATGATAAGCTAGTGCACAGGGAATCAGCCATCTCCTAGGGTTTCCCACTGTCAGAATTGTTCCAATGCACTGGAATGTTCATTCCATAAAAGCTCCCACAAGGAACTGATTGTTCATTATGCTCCCTCTCCGTAAACAGCATCATGTCTCCAGCTAGACTTTTGAAAAGTTTGAAAATGGAGGACAAATACTGTATGTTAAAACTTGCCTTTCCACCTGAAAAATATAAAAAAAACATTTCACACTTGTGTATAGAAACACCTACCAACAATAAAGGTTTTGTTTGAACAAGGCACTTTTGTTTTATTCATTCAAATGTTCATAGCAACCTGTTAGCTATTTAGTTAACCAGTTGCATTTGTCTCTGTTTTGGTGTTCATTTTTGACAATATCTACTAACTTCCTTCTAAATAATCCATAACACTCTACATTTCACAAGCATTTTTTTTGTTTAGTTCATAAACAAAATGTGACATTATAGTAAACTGACCTGCTGACAGGCTAATAGCTAACAGCTAACAGGCTAATAACTCCTCTTCAGAAACATTCAGGTACAGACTTTGAGTTTAAATCTTTACTAGGAGTTTTAGGTGAAATGTTCCTGAAATGTCAACTGAATGTCCTTTCAGTCATTAATTGACTGTTTTTTAACTTTGGCTATCGTAAATTGCTTAGCTGAACCATTTAGCATTGTGCTAGTGGTGTTAATCAAATGAAAAAATGCTTAACTGCATTAGGCATTGCTGTATGTAACTGACATATGGCTGTATCTGCAACTCAGCAAAATGAAACCTTCCTGAAATCACTGGAAGATCCTAAAAATAATAGTAATGCTTATCACAACATACTAGGTGACCTGTCCAGTCAGTGTGTTGTATTATGTAACTGAATCTTTAGTGTCTCAGTGTGTCAGCTCTCAGGGGCCTAACCAGTGCCCAAATTCATATTCATTTTGTACTGATTCACTTCATATGGAACTAGTAAGGGAATTGAGACACAGCCCAGGTTTTCCTTTAATTTATCACTTTTTTTATCTTAAAAGCGTAGTATCATAAACAGACTGTTTAACTCTAAGGGGTAAAGAAAGGTTAAAAATGGTAGAAATGAATTATGATTGTTTTTTGTTACATAAAATCACATAAATGTCATAAGTGGATCTCATAAACATAAAACACAATGTAGGATATGGGTCCATATGAGGAATGCTTCTGTCTTTAAGAAAAGCATAAGCTCTTTTGTTTTGTTCCAGTATGTTGCCTCTAAAAGAGAGGGAGGTGGAGATAAAAGGGCAAGAAAAAGCAATCTCTCCAGCTTTGACCTCCGGATGAGTCTGAGCTCAGCTTTTCAGGCTGTGGGGAGTCTTCAAGGAGGGACAAAATGGATACATTTGGAGGGGTGGGGGGGGGGGGGGGGGGGGGTATGGCGTGGAATATGGCAACCTATGATGAATGGCCAGACTGCTCACAAACATACCAAACAAAGGCAGTGTGTGTGCGGGTGTGTGTAAGAGAGAGAATAAGACGGACATAGAGAAAGAGAGAGGGAGCTATGGGCAGTACCTGTCAAAGGAGCTTGGTTTTATTTATTTATGGTTGCTGTGCTTAAGAGCTGGTCAAGGTCAGGCTATGTGCCCGCTCTGGCGCTTCTGTTGTGCGAGCTGGATCAATTTATGAAATATGTCTGTTAACAATCCTGCTGATGGGTATCTCTCTTGCTGTGTCTCTTTCGCTCTCTTGCTCTTGCTGCAGCGCTTCTCCATGGTAACCTGCATTTCCTTTTCATTGCCATAACTCTGGATGAAGTGCCCCCTGTTTTTCTGCGCTCATACGTTCGGTCAGTTATTTACACGTCAATTTGGACTCTGGTTTTTGTATCTGTCACTACTACTAAGGTTACATCAATGTGTGTCTCTTCTGCCGTGGGTTGTGGAGAAACAACTCGCTCGCCCAGGTTTGTATCGCAGATGTAATCCCAGAGAAGATTGATCCAGGTGAACTCCATCGATCTGAATAGTGCTGGGTAGAGATTCAGTAATATGGCTTAGGGAGCCTGGGAGGCTCATTGTAAACAACATGTCAAGGGTGTCCAGCTCAACCCCTTCAGCACAGCGATAAATCTAAAGAGCATCGCCTGTCTGTCTGAGTCTTGTCTCTTATCCTTTTCTCACGGTGTATCCTTTATTTATCTGTCTCAAATTCTTCTTAAGGATCTTTAATCTTTAATATTATACAAACGTTAGAAGATATTCAGTGCACTCTGCTTCGATTCTGTTCCTAAAGGTATTCTGTAATGCACATATGTTGTTAGTTTTGAAGTTGCACAAGTGTCAAAAAACTGCAAGTGCCAGCAGTTTCAGCTTTAACTTTAATGGTTTTACTTTTGCTAAAAGTTCACCAACCCGTACCCACTTTGACTCAGTGCATCTCAAGGAACGCACTCATCCATTCCCTTTTATAGCAACAGTACAACAAACCACACAGCCATTCTGCTCCCAAAGCACAAACTTTCATCCCACTTTTGATGATGTCCTTGTGAAGGGGTCATATTCAGTCCTCCCTTCGGATGAAACGATGACACAGAGGGAAAAAAACGTGCAGAGTGAGGCAGGATAGTAAACAGATGGGGGAACTCCAGGACAGACTGATTTGTTTTGGCTGCGCTAAGCATGCAATTTATAGTCATAAATATAAACACAGCGCAGGAACGACTAATCCTAAATGCTACATTAAGAAATGAGAGGAATCCAAGACAACCCCTAATTATAGGGTTAGCGAGGAATTTGATTGGCTACTTGGATGACAACCTTACTTAGCAAGCAGAGGGTAAAATCATGTAATGCAGATAAGGAGCAACGAGACCAACATCTGCCAATTTTTTTAGGCATGTTTTAGTCGTTGTCAGACGTGAGTTATGGATGACAATGTAGTTTTATGAACTTGGGCATTCATATAAATATAAAAGTATAGAATGATGTTGACTTGGACACCATAGAAAATCTGACCTAAAAAAGGATAAAATTACTATTTTTATCAAGTTCCCTGAGAAAAAAAAGCCTTAAAAAAGCAACAGAACAACAATATTTTTTTTTCTTGAACTTGAACTTAGACATTGCTGTCAGGATGAAACCTCGCACCTCCAATTTTGCTGCCTCCTGTGTTTTTTGACCCTTGTTTGCTCTGTCAGATTTTCCTTTGGACTTTGATGGTTTTGGTGTTTTCATCTCTGGCTTTCGACCCTTGCTTGTTTATGGACTCTGATCTTGGTTTCCTTATGTCTCTGTTTATTGCTGTCTCGGTTCTGACCTGGTCTGGATTACTGACTTCTCCATTGTTTTGCTCTATTGTAAATAAAGCTCACTCATTTTACTTCTGCGAGTGTTTGGTTCATCTGCCTGACAGTTTTGTCCCGACAGCAGCGATAAAGATTTCCTTCCTAAAAAGAATATAAGTTTTAATAACTATCTTAAGTATGCATTCCAAATTATTCTGCCAACTTTTCATCAAGAATTGAGCTAACTATACAACCTTTTTGGTGATAAATCACATGAATAGTTTAGATTAGTTTAGATTAGATTAGCTTAGCATGTACCACATCACGGTAGGTGTAGTATACATACACATCTGTCTATTTGCAAAAATCTGAAGGCCATCTTTCTACTATGTAGAGTAAAAACTCACTTGGTTTATTACATCAATATCTGTACTTCACACATGGAGCAATTAACAATCTTAAAAATTAAAGTGCTAAAAAGGGTTATTAGTATGATGCCTTAGAATAACCACTTTTGACCGCCTATAGAACCTTTTAATGGATCATTTTCTAGAAAGCCATCTTTATAAACAAGCAACATTGAACAACCTTTTGGAATGTACCTGGAGATCCCTGAAATTTGCATAATGTGAATGTTCTTTAAAGCTTTAAAAAGGTCTTTACACTCAGAAATCTCTTTTTCAAACATGCTTTTAAAGAACCAAACGTGATTCTTCTTGCTAAAGGACATTTGTGTCACCATCTTTTAGTGGGTGCTGGGTAATTAGAAGCACACCTTTCCGTACAGTTTAGCAAAAGCTTTAACTGGTATAGATCCTTTATATTATGAGGAGCTTCTAAATTTCCAGAAGCTTCTTCACACTCACAGTTTTCAATTGCATAAAGTGGTTCCTCAATGAGCCAGCCACTGTGAGGTGAGCTAAACGTGGCAGTGGTCACCAACGTTCTTGGAGGTCTCAACAACTCCAACTCAAATCTAGCAAACCTCACACAGCTTATCAAAGACTTCTGAAGGCAATAATTAGATCAGGTGAGGTGGATTAGGGTTGGAAAGTAGATCTCCAGGAGCATGACTGGTGACCACTGTTCTATGGTATTGCCCAAAAGAACCCTATTTGGCAACTATTTTGAAAGTACTATTATTTCATCTCATTTTATTCCTTTATCTATTTATATTTTTGTCCATTAGAACTGGCAGGTGGGAGACCTATTCTTCTCTTTATTTGCATCTTCTCTTGCATCAATTCGCCAGAGCGATCTGAAGTCAACAGCCTTGTTCTTCTTCTGCTCTCTCTCCCGCCAGAGTTCACAGGCTTGTAGATCTTTAATTATAGATCATGTTCTTTTGGCCCTGTTTTAGAGCGACTCCAGACTGGCTTCGCTCAAGTCATCCACTTGAAAGTTTGAAAACCTCCAGTGACAGGAATATTAATGTGCCAGCAGTGTCATATCAGTTTCAGCTCATGCATATTCAATGTCCCCCCAGCTCTCTAAGATTTATGTCAGACTGTGCAGGAGTGTGGTATCCCACCATTTTAGATAATAGCATGCTAAATTGATGTTATCAGGAAGAGTCTCTCTCTCTCACTCTCTCTCTCTGTCCCTCCACCCCTGTTTCCCTTTCACTGCTTTGCTCTCTTCCGTTGCTATTTGGACTGGGGTGATTAAGAAAGCCCCTGCCAGGACATCGCTCGGGCTCTTTCACGGCCAATGAAAACACCTTATGAGCTTGTTGAGTGACTCTTACTCCCTGATGGAAAAAAACAAGGGGGGAAAAAGCATATTTTGGGAGGAGATTAGGGAGCGATCCTTTTGGATTATCTTTTAATTAAGGACGCTTGAGTTGTGCCCATTCTGCTGAAGCAAACGCCCAGCTGCTAATGAAGTTTAAACAGACATACTTTATTTAATTTGGGCTAATCGCTGGGGCCTAAAGTCCAGGCTCCTTTGATCTGGCTGTGGCAGCGTAATCTCTCTGGCAGATAGCATCTCCCATTCGGCCCCAGCTCCTTTATACAGCCTGCTACGGGAGGTCCAAGATTAAGCATGGGTTAATTGAGACAGCCAGGGTGGAAGTGCAGTCAAGTGTGTGTGTGCGTGTGTGCGTGTGTGTCTGTGGTTGGGTGTATATGAGTGAGAAAGGGATGGATATGGATATTGAAACACTTCTGTTTTCATCCTAGTCATCTGGTATTTACAATTCCTGCTAATTAGCAGGGGTTCTTCCAGAGCGAGTCCTTAAATGTTATTATGCAAGGGACACTATACCTATACAGTACTGTGTGGAAGTATTTATTAAATTTCCAGGCAAACAACCATTAAGTACAGGTTATATGTTTTTGGGAGATATTCCTGAGGAGATTATAAGATAATCCACTTAGATAAGGGTAAAAGCATTTTTGTAATACTTACTTTTACAATCCAAAAGAGGGGTAGCTGTCAAGAAGCTGATACTAAGAAAAGGAACTAGATGAAAAAGTATGACCATCTGACATGCACAAAAAACACAAGTATTTTTTTATGGACTGATGAGGCTACATTAATAATTGGAAGCACTTGGATCATGAGAAACAAAAAAATGCAAATTCCAGACTGAACTTTGGAGGTGTTTATAAGATTTCTTTGAAAATTTGAAAACAAGTGTTCTAAAGAAATGGAAGCTGTAATAAAAGCATAGAGTGAACACAGTAAATACTGAACAGTTCCATATTGTATTTAGCTGTTGAGGCTTCTGTGTCCTTTTCTGATAAATGTAGGTTTTCTGCTTGAAAAATGAACTTGCTTGAATAACTTGATGACAATTTTACCTGGAAGGGGAGTAAATAAAACTGTGGTCTCTGACTTTTGGCAGTACATACACATCCAATGACATACTGTGGGTACTATTCTGTAACACTCAAATGCTGGTTCTACTTTGTAAATGAGATAAGGAAGTGTGAAGAACCTTTACAAAGTTCCAAATAATGCAATGGTCCTATACCAATTAAAAGCTTTTCCAACATTAGGTTAATGCATCTAAGCAATGAACAGTTAAGGAACTTTAATGTTGCAAGAGTGACTATATGTATAAGGTACATATGTGCTGTATATGGTTGTATATAGAACCTTTTTGGAAGAGGCTTTTATATAGGACTAAAAAGACTGTTTTATTGTAACAAACTGGACAGCATACACTTTGAAAAGATGGTTCTTCAAGGGCTCTTTAGTAAATATGCAGTAGATGGTTCTATATAGAGCCTTTTTGACAAAGAACCACCATTTTTAAAGTATAACAATATAAGAACACTTTTTGGTGCCATATAAAACCCTTTTCAAAAAGGTTCTGTATAGAACCATAAACAAGACATTGTCCTTTAAGAACATTTCAGGATGTAAAGAATGGTTAAAACATGCAAATGGTTCTTTGCGTGTTTGTGGTTCCAGATAAAATGGTTGTCTTTACTAAAGAACACTTGAAGAATCTTTTTTAAGATTTAATTTAAGATTTAAGCTAATAGTTCTAGACCAGGGCTGACAAATGCATCACAAAATGTTTCTTCAGACTCATTTAGAACACACTGTAGATGATGATTCTTCTTTTGATACAAGCTTGATATCGTAACAAAAGAGGAACCCTTTTGGTGCTATACATAACCCTTTTCAAAAAGGTTCTATATAGAACCATCTACAGCATGTTCACTATCAATTTGAAGAAGAACTTTAATTTAATGATGCCAAGATCCCTTTAATCATGCAAAGGGTTCTTTGATCAGACATGGTTCTATATAAAGCCATTTTCTCTACTAAAGAACCCTTAAGGAGCTATCCTTTAAGAGTGCACCCTAAGGTCACCCTACACCCACTCCCTCACTCGGTGTGAAAACATAGGTAAATGAAATTTTAGTATAAAGTCCTGTCCAGGCTGTATCCTGCCTTCCGCCCGATGACCGCTGGGATAGGATCCAGCACCCCCCGCGACCCTGAGGGAGAAGTGGCTTAGAAAATGGATGGATGGATGGATGGATGGATAGTATAAAATGTAGTTTAGTGTTATAAAACACTCCATTTGAAACTTAAATGCCTCCTTAATTTATATGTTGTTTTTGTCTTTTTTGGCCTCAGGTCCCTCACAAAAGCTACATATTAACCCCTGCATGAGAAAAAGTTTAGTCACCCCTCCCTGTTCTGGGCCACATGGGTTGGCAGTGGGTTAATTTTCATCAAAACAGCAGAATAAAACAAAGAGGTTAAAAATGGAAACACAAGAAATGAATAAAATAAAGCAGTTTTGTCTCATAAGAGCCA
This sequence comes from Pygocentrus nattereri, assembly GCF_015220715.1. Classification (NCBI taxonomy): domain Eukaryota; kingdom Metazoa; phylum Chordata; class Actinopteri; order Characiformes; family Serrasalmidae; genus Pygocentrus; species Pygocentrus nattereri. Next base: position 12,673,438 of record NC_051230.1, read on the forward strand.
TATGGCAGTGAGCTGTATCACCAGAGCTGCAGTTTTCTCACTTGTCTTCCTTGTACAGAAAGGAGGGGGTGAGGGTGGGGGGATGTTTCCCACTGATTAATGCAATACCCCCAAATCACTAACTAAGCATGGGAAAAAGGCCAGAGGAAATACTCTCTCTCTCTCTCTCTCTCTCTCTCTCTCTCTCTTCCTCCCTCCCTTCCCTGCTCCTTGCCAATAAGTGAGTGATTTATATTCCGATAAGAAACACAAGCCCAACACTGCATGCATATTCATACACGATGCTGTTGATTAGCATTTAGCCAGCACAGGAACCGCACACTCACGCTTGTTTCCTGCACCGTGAGTCAGTGTGCAAGCCCATTTGGAGCGCCCGCCATTAGATTTATAGCTTCAATTACCCAAAAGTAAAATAGCCAAATTATTCATAGGCTGCTTTAAAACAGAGTCGAAGGAATTATGCATCGCTTTCTGTGAATAATTGAATCTTTCATTTGCAGAGTGTGACAGAATGGCTAATTTATTAATAGACAGACACAAAGTCGAGTGGAAACGTCTCTCCTCAGGGTGGAAGCGCTTTCAGGAGAACGGAGCCCTTGTTAAATAAGTTACAAAACGGCGAGGCCTCCGAGTTTACCAACAAACACCGAAGCGCAAGCGGCTGCCGGCTCGGCGCGCGCTGCCGGATGAAATATTTAACGCGCCGTGTTTATTAACGGAATGAAAGACAAAGGACTTTTTCCCCTTGACTTGTGCACACTGACATTGTGCTCATAACAAACACGCACACACAAGAAAAATCAGTTCAGGTCCTTGATCCATAATGGATGACACCCCTTGCTTTTGCAAAAGAGCATTATTAAAGAAATGGGGCAGATGTGGCAAGCTCGTTTGTCAACTTCAACATTTTGTCAACAACAACAATAGGAAGTCGTGCTCATGCCGCATTGTTAGTCATATATTGGCTCAGTGCAGTTTTTTTAAGCCACATGATAATTATTACAGCAAAAAGTGTTATATTTAAGCATATCACATGCTATCACATAACGGCACAATGGGATCAATCCCTAAATGCCTCACGCCCTGTTTAGATATTTGTAACTGTCGCCAGGAGTTGGTGCTTTTGATTAGCTTCCTCTGACTCTTAAATATTTATAATACATCAGCTGTGCTGTAAATAACCAAGCAAACCTAGTGTAGCTGGACTGTTCGTGTATCATCAAGTATCATGTTGAATCTCCAGCATCCCACATGTGTGTTAGCCACTGCCAGCTAAAGATAACTGCGGCTGAATGCTTTCTGTCCTGAATAAAGCTAGCTAGCTAACTTTACAGCTAATGTTTTTGGATGTTATACATTCTAGAGATGTAGTACATCTCTATAAGCTAACTATGCTTAAGTGATTTTATGGCGACACATTCAGTTTTCTCTTTTGTTGATAGTGAATTAGCCCAAAAAAGTAGATTCCCTGTTCTCTGTGTGACATTAGAGACATTATAAAGGAGGAGGAAACACTTCACTGGTTGAAAAATAAATAGGATAGCTTGTAACATTCAACATGCTAACACAGGGAAAGTCCTGACCCTCAAGTAAAAAAACAGCCGACTTGCAGAAAAAGCTCTCCCTCATTTTGGACTTGTCTAGTACACTCTTTAAAAAATGGTTCTTCGAAGATTCTTTAGTAAAGAAACTTTTATGATGCAAGGAACCCTTTAATCATGCCAATGGTTCTTTGAGTGTTTATCTTTTCTACTAAAGAATGCTTGAAGAAGCCTCTTTTTTTAAAGTGTATAGAGAAATAACATAAAGACATGTATTGTGGATTATTTGAGCCAAGCAGCACAAACTCTGCAACTTTTTTTTTGTCAGCTTTCACATTCACTTTAGGATTTAAACTGGAGTAGTACCCTCAAGGTCAGGGAACATAATTGTATCATAATCTATTGAAATTATACTTTTGAAGCTGCATTGACTCCACACACTCCGTCTCATCTACAGGCTTTTTATTTTATTGTTCTGTTTCAAACCATTAGGTTATGAAAAGGTACAAATATGTACAATTTAAGGTGCACAATTGGACCCTAAAATCACTGTTGTACCTTTGAAGTACATTTAGATTATTTGTACCTTCATAAACAAAAAATCTACCTTCACAGAACTTTTTTTTTTCTTCTTCTAACAGTGTATAACTACTATGATGACATTCCCTAAAGGTAAGTCAGCTATGAATACTCACTGTTCTTGGGCTGGCAAAAAAAAAAAATGTAAATCTATAGTGTTGCTGCACTATGATCTCATAACCTTATAAATCAGAACATTTTGTTGTTGTTTCTTAGTCATTTGAAAATGCCAGCTGTCTTTTATGGTATGTTAACTTTTCAAATTAAAAAATATCAAATTGACTAATCTACTCATAAAGAATAAGAATAAAAGCAAAGACATCTACCTATGAAATAACACATACAGAGTTATATAAAGTGAACCTGAATAAATGAGGATTAGTTGCCTATTTTTGCCTTGATATCAGCTTAGGGTATTTTGCATTCTCTCAAGCAGCTTCATGATGCTTTTCCATCAAGTCTGTCATCAATTTATATAATTCAATGTAATAAGGCTGTTGGTCAAACTGTCTTAAGATTATGTAAATCACAGATCACGGGCCTAAAATTTTGACTGTCACTTTAAAGTTAAGTAAGTTTTTCCTCTTCTGTCACTGTGCTGAAATAATAAGTCATTTTTAGTAGTACAGTAAAGCTACACTGATGCTTGCTGATTTATTTGCTTCATGAATTAAGCAGTCCATGTGTGTTTTATGTGTAATATATGTAGCTGGGAGAGGGGACGTTGAGGAAGTTCTGTAGATTGATTGTTTCCTCCCAGTTTATAATTCCTAAAGATTGTTTGGATGTTTGCCTGGTTTCATACACGCTCATGCCTCTATCACAAACAGGCATTGGTAAGATTCTCATAGCCTAATGTATCGTACAGGAAGTGAGGAGCGGAAATCCAGGCTAAACATCCATTTCAGTGAGAGCCACAAAGCTTTCTCCAGGATCTTCTGGCAGTAATCACTGACCTTCTCACGACTGAATGTTTGTCTGTTAAACCTCAGAATGCCACTTTTTTTTCTCTCTCTCTCTCTTTCATAAGTTTTCACCATCCTCTGGTCTTTAGAGTGGATGTTTGGCTGAGTCAGTCACTTTTAGCTTGAGTAATCACCTCCTTTAAGTGTTGTGAGAAAAAAGTGGGTGAGAGAAGACAGCGTTCCCAAGGATGCCAAAGATGAGGAGGTCCGTCAGTATTTGGCACTAAGGGACATTATTAGGCTGTTGTCTTTAAAAGGAAGGATTGGGTCCAATTACAAAAATTCCAGCAGGAAAGGGAAAAAAGAAGCAGCTGTTTCCTGTGTTCGACTGTTTTCAGTGCACACTGTAGTTATTTTCATCAGGCTTTTACCAAAAACATTGCTGAAGTCATTGATCTGATGTATCACACATGCTTACATTTTAATGAGTAGTTAGGTTTTCATCCATGTATGTTTACACATAACATTTAACATATACACATACATAAATGACCTGTATGAGCCTTTCATGGCTATATATATATAAACAGGTGGTTTCATTAGTAAGGCTAAATGGCACCCACATAAGGCTTTCATGGCAACTGTCATAAACCTGTAGAGGCATTTCTGTCACTATTGGAACAGGACATGGAGAAAGCCTGACACAATGTAAACAAGGGTGTAGCTAGAACGTTTAGAATGGGACACAGAGATTTTATTGGTATAGCACACTCCTAGGAAAAAACTTGTTAAAGCAGCATTACTGTATTAAAATGACAAAAAGTGACACCTTGGACTTGATTAAATCTGTCAATTATTTCCAATAAAATATTGCATCAATAAACCTACTGCCAACAGCGAACTAAAAGACAACACTGTGCTGAGGAAACAGATTTTAGTAATTCATGAAAAAATGATGTATTTGAATTAAATAAGTTAATATATCACTATATGCACAATGTTAACTTTAAAAAAAACACTTCCTGTAGAGAGGCCGTACAAGTTATTTATATAGGCCTCATTCACCACAGGTTATACATGAGTCTAATGACCACAAACATCAAAAAGCACTGCATTAATTAGCCTGCAACACATTTACATTTACAGCATTTAGCACTCGTATCCTGAGTGACTTACAAAAGTGCTTTGTTGTCCATACATACTGTATATGTATTCAACTTTAAAAAGTAATTAATTAGCATGATAAACAATTACAGGTGACTACTTTTTGATAGTTACTGCACAATGTAGCTCACAGAGCTGTACTGCTGAAGGGACACACGTTCACTCGGCTGTTTGCTGAGCAAATTAGCCTATCACAGCAAGATACACTAATTATTAATTGTAGTGTCATCAGACTCTCATAACTGACTCTTAACTACCCTGATGGCAGAATTGATGTTTTATTGAAGATGGCTGACTGATGATGGCTGACTGTCCTAATTTCCATAACCTGAGTGGCCAAAAGGTTTGCCATGCTTCATTTCATGGTGGTACTGGCTACACCTTTGCCCACACTCTGTCTGCACCTCAGAATGTAAAGGCAGTGTCAAAAACTGAACAACTGAGATACAAGGTTTTGTCCTGACAATAATGGACTTGTAAAGAGCTGATGGGAACTTCATTTAAGTTTAATTTGACTACACAGCTGGATGGAAATCTGGCATTTGTATCAATTCACACCAGCTCTGCTAGATACAAGATGCCAAGTAAGTATTTATATAGCGTAAGTCTGCATTATCAGCTACTCTTAACATGATCTTTTACTACAGTGTTATAATCTTGTTGGCCTATACCAGGGGTCAGCAACCCAAATGTTAAGAAGAGCCACTTTATCCTTTCAACAATAATTAAACCACCTTGAGAGCCACATTTTATGTCCATTTTGCCACCTTGGCTGTAAATATCTCATGTCTCAGTATGTGTTAATGTTCTAGTATAGGCAAAAAATATAATACAAATGAAAACACAGACTTACTTTGCTTTGTTTTAAGGTTTATCTCAGCTTTAGCCACTCTTCTTGCATCTCCAGCAGGAAACTTTTCCTCAAAAGTGGAGCAGTTTCTTGTAAAATGTCTCTTAATGTTCGCCTTTTTATGAGGCTGAAGGCGCTTCTCGTTCACCAGCTTCTCGTTCGAATTTTCCCGTTCCACCTTAAATGGTGCCTAAGGTGCCAGAATGTAACTGCTGCATCATTTAAGGTGGAATTCAAATGAGGTTATAAACATATTTATCTCCAAATTACCAATGCTCGTCTTTGCCTTTTTGTTAGCTACCAGCTAGACGAGATTGTTGTTGTCGCAATGGTGACCAGCAGTCTGTGTGCCAGCCTTCAGGGTTAAAGGATGAATTAGCAGTTATACATTAACTCCAGTGTTTAAGGCAGTTTATTGTTAAAACTGTGTTATAATGATCTGCAGAGCTTTGTTTTACTGCAAAGGAGGATTATTTTATTTTTTACTTAAAAATCTATTTCTGCTGTGGAGTCACAGCAGGGCAGCAAAAGAGCTGCATGTGGCTCCGGAGCTGTGTGTTGCCAACCCCTGGCCACTACTATCCTGTATTAACAATGTCTCTACTGTCTTGTTAATAACTAAGGTTTTTAAAGTATAGGCTGATGACACAACATTTCATATATATTCTGGATATTGTGCATTTGCCTTAAGTTAACTGTTCAGCTAATAATCATTATATTGGCCCAGTCAGTAGTGAATCAGTTTTAATTCTCTGCCTGTCGTCTTCAGATATCCTTTGGTCACTGGCTTTCATGGGTTGATCTGATTGCTTCTGTTTAATGTTGTGCTCATAATTCATATAAAATTACTTGGAACAAAAAAAAATCGTTAATTAAATGGTTAGGAAAAATAACAATAAAAATAAATGGAGATGGTTTTGATATAACAGTAATGAAACAAATTTCAGTGGGATTGAATTAGATTGCAGCTGGACAAAATGACTGAAAAATCACTAAACTAGGAAGAGGTGTTATTTATTATTCCTACCTGATGTTGTAATGTACCAAAAAAAATACAATGTGAAGTGGACAGATGGTCATGTACGTGTCACTTCAGTTGACAATTAGCATCTGGTGTGAAGTAATATTCACTACATATACTTGTGATCATGGATACGTGTAATGCTTAAAAGTTTCATGTTGTGCACACAGCAGCCTCTCTGTATGAAAAGTGGGTCCTGCATGGATGAGCTTTCCACAAAGACATGCTTTTTTTGACCAAAGTGTGTAGTTTTAGGACTATTTCCAAGTTAAAGTTAAAGATCCCCTGTGTGATGTCTTAAACATCTGGGCGTTTTTGTGTGTCTTTGGGGAGAGACTAGGCTTTGCTGGAGTCGTGACCCGATAACATCTGCAAATAAGCGATGGCTCTGCCCACATGCTGCAGAGCCGCGGAGCCTCACTCTGCCGCCCTCTCACCTCTCAGACATTTCAACACCTCTTCGACACCCCCTTAATAAACATTCTTCCAAAAGTCTGCAGTGAAATTCCACACACGCTCACTTCGTACTTTATTAAAAACTATGCCTCCAGGACTCGCTCATGTAATCTTTTGAAGCGTTTGGACGAGTGATGTAGTGATGCTATAATCCCCCCCACCCCCCCACCTCCAAAAAAAGGAAGAAAAGTTGGAAAAATAGATGGTGTCTCCAATCCATCCCAGTTTGGGCTGGACCCAAGGGAGTACATCTGCCTCGTCTAGAATCATCAAAGACATTTTTGGAAGTTTAAATGCTACATGATTGTGATGAACTTTCAACTTTTCGTTTTACCCACCGTACAACAGCTGTAAGGATTTTTTTACAGTTAAAAAGAAAGTTTACAGTGACTGCCTCAACTTCGGGTAATGTAGATGAAAACGTTGCGGCTGCCCTGACCCTGTGCTAAGAAGATAAGTTTTTAACATCAGTTCTCTTTTGGCACTCAGTGGCTCAGGATGGATTTACCTGGTCTCATGTTCTTTACTGACTGTAGGGTAGTGCTTTAATTAGACCTTAAGTGTTGGTCTTAACTTTAACATATGGTTGGTTAGTGTAGTGGGTAACACCTCTGCCTTCTACACTGTAGACTAGGGTTCAATCCCCACCTGGGTAAGCACCCTACACTATACCAATAAGGGTCCTTGGGCAAGACTCCTAACACCACCTTCGCCTACCTGTATAAAGTGATCAAACTGTAAGTCGCTCTGGATAAGAGCGTCAGCCAAATGCCATAAATGTAAATGTAAACATATCTCATTAAAATCCTGTCCAAACCGTGACTTAAAGCACCAGATGTAAAGTCTGTAGCTTGGCAAAATTCTGTCCAAATTTGACCACCCTGAACTGAAGACCAAATAAAAATCCCCAGCCCTAACTATAGTGCCTGTTGCATATATTAGATCAAAATAATAATAAAAAAAGAATAATAGTTAAACAATGCTTTGTTGAGTTACAAGGGGTAATGGTTGAAATCTTGCCCTACAAAATGGGACATTATGGCACTTCAGGTGTCAGAACTGTCTGACTATTTAAGGTGGAACAGAAAAGCTAGCTAGCTACCAAGACATTAGCATGCTATTAGTGATTTTTGTGCTTAGTATGAAGAAAACAACCATAATACATTGAAACGACATTAAACTAAGATAACACAGTTGTTATCGTAAATTGTTTAATGGAGAAAATGCTTTCATTTGTGGGTTTCTTTGGTTGTTTGGGCAGCCATCATGCGGGTTTTCCTTTTTTGTCATATCGCTCTGTTTGGAGTGTGCCTCTGAAAAACCTCCGTTTGGAGGGAAATGTTGCCCTAACATTTGGGCCTTAGTCTGTATAAAGTTTATATGATGTGTTTCATTCTGTCCTCGTGGGCCTCAGTAGACCTTGGTGTACTTTGCCATCAACAGCAGGAGTAATTCTAACATGCCAGATTAGGTAGAATAAAGTAGTCGGAATAACTAAAGAAGACATATATGCAGAATATATGTGAAGTGTGGGAGACGGACTGTGAGAAATCTAAATGTGAAATTCGAAATGGACCTGAGCCCAACAAATAATTGAGAGATGATCATAAATCCAAGCAAACCTGGCATAAAAAGTTGATTACTGTCAGATTTGAGTTTATATTTTATCTGTACAAATAAAGGTACCAAAGGGGTTCTTTTGGCTTCCCATGATTTCAACAGATGTTCCTTTAGAGAACCCTCTTTTGTAAATGAAGTATGTCAATATGAAGAACATTTTTAAATGTCAAAGAACCTGCACATACACTCTTAAAAAGCAAGCCAGAAAGGGATCAATGCCATTCAAGAACCGCAATTACTTTGGTAAAGTACCTTTTAGTTGTTGGTTCTTTAGAAAGCCATTTTTAAAAATGAGACTTCTGAGGGTGAAAAACCCCCACATAATATAAAGAAAGAACCTTTAAAGTGTTCTAAAATGTTTTATAAATGCTTATAAAGATTCTTCACACATCTTTTTAAAACATGATTCTTTACAGAGCTAAAAGTGGTTCTTTGTATCATTTAAAGAACCCTCCTTGTTAAAAGATGAAGTTGCATAAACTTACTATACTAGCTAAAGATCTTTCTTAGATCTGTACAGTTGCAAAAGCTTAAACACCCACCATCAAATTACATGTTTACACATTCTCAACAGGGAATAAACTTAAAGATAGCATTTTTCTGTTAGTACGTGATTTCTATTTATTTGAAGCCTCTTAAGTTTTGCACAAGCCAAATTTTTGTGGGTTTTTTCCCCCATAATGGTTTCAGTGGTTTTCAAATTTGATGTTTCTATATATGTTTCTGCATCTTTGTGATAAAACAGTGCAGAAATACCATTCAAACATTTCCTGAATCTGTAGAGACCTTTCGATTGCATCTTATCATGAGATCATATGTGACTCACATCCAGAGTTATAAGGCTATGAAGAGGGCTTGAGATACACGTCATCTGCCTCACACCAAGTGTAAATGGTGGATCTGTATTTACGTTTACATATTGTGTGAAACTGAGCAATAGACACTCAGGAAATCACATGGGTCTGACCCATCATGCTGAAAATACTTCATTCTTCATTCATTTGACATCAGAGACACATAGCGAAAAAGATATAAGGGCATTTTGATATGAAACATGGATATCATATTATATGTGCCTTTAACCCCTTAAACTGCCAGACTTAGTATTCAGTATTTACAGGGACTCCAGTGTGAACAGTTTGAGCTATTCTATTGTTATAGAAGTGTGTAATAAGACTTCAGGCCTGCCAGTGTGCCCAGGCCTTTTAAGGGGTTAAAGGTGAATTTACGAAGACATACAAAAATCGACAAAATACCCTTAAAGCCCAGAGGATTAAGAGTGTATTACTGGGTACTAACACTGCATAATTACTGAGAGTTACTGTATCAAGTCGAGCTCAGGGAATTATAAGCATGAAGCAAAATAAGAAGAGATCATATTCATGATTGTTTGTCATGTGTTAATGAACTTCCCCCTTATTTCACAGCATGTACATGTCAAGCTTCTTCCATTAACACTGCTACGTGAGCATGCTAGAGAATGAGTGAGGAGACTTTTGGGGAAACAGTGAGGAAGCAGCATGCATCATTAGTGTTAAGATTGCTCTACTGTGGCAACATCCACAAGGCTCAGCCAACTCAAGCTCTCTCTTTCTCTCTCTCTCTCTCTCTCTCTCTCTCTCTCTCTCTCACACTCTCTCTCACTCTCTCTCCTTCTCTCTCTCTCCTCTTGGCAAAATCCTCTCTCTTGCTCTCCCTTATTTTAAGCAGCCCACATTCTTGCTACTGTACGCTGCTTGTCAGCCCCTGAAAATTCTCACGGAACCAAATATGAGAAAGTGCAAAAAAAAAAAAAAAAAGTACAGCAGAGCGTCCAGCTCATAGATGTTCTTGACCGCTCGAGATACAAGAAAAATAAACAAAAGTGGGGGAGGAGAAGTGAAAAAAATGATGAGAAGTGTTTCCATCATTACACCAGCTGTTTTCCCATGGAGAGGCGGGCCCTAACTTGTTTAACAGACTGTTACAGTAAATGCAGCCGCTTGCTAATGGGTAAATCCAGTGCCTACTTACATTTTATTAATGAAGCTCATTAACTAGGCCACCCTATGAGCAGTCATTATGCAATGAGATTAGCATATGGAGCAGAAACCTGTTGGTAGGATCCCGTCGTCATTGGCAATATGAGGCTAAACAGTTTAATGTTTATAACTCACAGAGATGTACTGTAAACGGAATGAGGAGAATGCTGAGCTATGGATGGAAGTTTATAACATATTTTGTGTTTTGGATGAATGTGATAAACAGTTGTGTGCAAAAGTTTGGGTGCCCCGGTCAAATTACGTTTTGTTGATTATAATGTGCGTCCTCTAAAATCAACACATTTCATGTAGCCTTATGATTGCCACCCTTCTGTTAAAATGTTAACAAAAGTAATTATTGAGTGTTTATGAGCAGGTTAAGTCTGCATTCACAATCTGACACAAAAAGTTTCATGGAGGACAGTACACTGTATTGATGTAAGAGCCCTTATTCAAGATTCATTTTTAAGACTATAGCATAGCATTTTAAACTGGAATCTCAATTGCTATGAAAGAATGCAGTAATGTGTGAAGAATTGTGTGAAGTCAGTTGTTCAATGCCTTTAAAGCATGGTTGATACAGTATGTGTGCTTGGGCAGCACTATAGAGATGCATCATATGAATGGAAACTGATTTTGATTAGATGTCTAGGCCTTTCAGATAGGCTGTAGAGGAGCATATTGTACTGTTGCTGCTTTGCCTCATTTTACTTCGGGTAGAAATTCACTCCCATGGCTGGATGAGAAGCACAAAGGCCTGCCATGAACTATGGCTGAACCCATCCTGTGAAGACTTCATTGAGAGGTGCTTCGATTTTTTTTGCTCTTCTCTCCCCCTTCAACCGTGATCAAAAGTTCAGAAACCTGTGTGTTTTGTATTCACGAAGGAAAGCACCTTTGAAACCCTGCGGATTAAAGAGCACTGTCAGCCCATTTTAAAGCAGAGGAGAGAGAACGACTTGTAGTTCACAGAGGTGTGCATGCAATGTTTCTGTGTGCCAGGCAAAAAGTTATGATGGAGGTGTCAGTGGGGGGACATCGCTGGGGCTGCCACCAAATTAGCTTGGGTCATGAATCTGTCACGTCTCATGCTGTTTCAGTTGCTTCTGGTTGGGGTGCCTGTGTTTCAAAGTGATGCAGTGAATTGCCTAAATTCAGATGAATGAAATATATTACATCATTATTATTTAAATTAAGTAAACCGAAAGACAAAAATGTAGATGTGATATGTTTTATTAATGTGGAAGATGTATACATTTGAACTTTGAAGCTTTTTTTGAAGGCTGCCTAGGGTGTTGTTAACACATGCATAAGTACACTTTCTGGCCAAATGCATGTGGACCACTGACTATCATTCTTATATGAACTTGTTTGTATTCCAAAACCATGGGCGTTTAAAAGATGTTGCCCCCTGCCTCTTTGCAGCTGTAACACCTTCCAGTCATCTGGGAAAGCTTTTCACAAGATTTTAGTGTGCGTTTGCAGGAATTTTGTGTGTCTGTTGGTTTTGTGTTTATCGGGGTTGAGGTCAGGGCTCATTTCCTTGGCACCAAACTAGCAGGGCAGAAATTTCATACATTGACTGGCTAAAGTGGCATCCTATGACAGTGCTATTCAGCTACTGAATGAACCAGTTAACCAAATTCACTTAACTGTTGAGTTCAGTTTCACTGATCACACCCAGGCATGATTACTGCCAGACCTGATGAATCTCTATATTACTTCAATCGAACTGTGTGGCAATCTGAAGCAGGTAGAAGGTCTCCAAAAGCAACACATGATGCCACTTTCTAAAAACAGATACAAATACAGATGCGAAACAAAGTTATTGAAATCTACCATTCTGGAAAGGGTTACAAAGCCATTGCTAAGGCTCTGGGACTCCAGCAAACCACAGTGAGAGGCATTGTCCACTAATGGAAAAAAACCTTGGAACAGTGGTGAACCTTCCCAGGTATGGTCAGCCTACCAAAATGTCACCAAGAGCTCATCAACGACTCATCCAGGAGGTCAGAAAAGAACCCAGACAAACCACAGCTCACAATGGCTCATCTCATAAATCTAGATACCCCCAGGACTTTTGGGATAATATTCTGTGAACTGATGACTCAAAGGTGGAACTTTTTGGAACACACTGCATTTCACCATAAGAACATCAGACCAACAGTCAAACATGGTGGTGGTAGTGTGATGGTCTGGAGCTGCTTTGCTTCTACAGGATCTGTGTGACTTGTTATAATTGATGAACCAATGAATTCTGCTCTCTATCAGAAAATGGAAGGAGAATGTCTCCCTGTTAGTATGTGACCTCAAGTTCAAGTGCAGTTGGGTTCTGCAGCTGGATAATGATTGGATGCACATAAGCAAGTCCCCCTCTCAATGGATCAAACAAATAGTGGAACAAAATTCCTTCACAATGATGTAAAGGACTCATTGCAACTTATCGCAATGTTTCATTATAATTACTGCCAATTTTAGCACAACCAGTTATTAGGTTTAGGGGGCAATTACTTTTTCACATGGGTGATATAGGTTTTGAATAACCCTTTATCTTCAATAAATGGAATGATCTTTTAAAAGCTACATTTTGTTTACTCATACTTTATATTATTTTGAAGTTGGCTGGATAATCTAAATAAATATTATAAAGCAAAATTTCCAAGTAATGGAATACAGTTTTACTAGAAATTCAATGCAAGATTTTTTTCAGTGTGGCACTCTCTTGCATGAACCCATTCAGCCAAATTAGAGTGTGATTGAGAAAAAACATGTCCCAGCTGACTGAGGTTTTGGAAGGGTGCCCACCTCGGCTTCATTTGTCCCACACTAAATGTTTCTTGACAAGCCTCAAGTGGTTACTGACAGCTTTCCAGCCATTAAGACATGAGGATTGAGCATACAAGCTCACCTATAATTATCATGTCACATAATCTAACAGAAGTAAAAGTAGTAGTATCCTAGCTGTCTTGCCACAGAGGACTTTAGTTTTGTGATAGTGTTATTGTTAACCCTTTCTGGCTCATGTGAGGTGCAGAATGAAAAGTACCAACTTCTTATTTCACATTTGTGTTTATGGCATGAAAGTTATTGAAGTGAGTCTTGTTTTGTCATATGCCATATTTTTTTTGTTGTTTGACATCAAAACAAACAGGATAATGCACTGTATGACCTGAACTTGTCTTTTCAGACTATACATCAAATGTATATGTCATTTATTATTTAACTAAGTCTTATAATTACGTTATAATGTATTAACAATTATGCAATGTAACAATGTATGCAATGTAACAATGTATGCAATTGTTATCAATAACAATAATTGGCTTCCATGGGTTAAGCAAATGAGCTTATATAGATGTGGTTCACTTAAGTATAAAATTGGACATATGTTGTGGATATACAATATAGATTGCATACATATATTGTGTACATACAATATAATCTCCACACCGTAAATCAAAACACTATGTAACCCACACCTCTTCATCTCTCTCAAGTCCATCACACATACTCTCAGCAGGAGCCCTCCCCCCTTCCCTTTCTCCACTTCACTAGTTCTGGAATTACCCTCATTGTAGGCGGTGGGCTTGTAGGAATCAGCCATACACACCACCCAGGCACTCTCTGGCCACTGGAGTTGCCCGACTTGCCGTCCCCTCCACTCTCCTGAAGCGCCCTCCACTCAATGAGACCCGGCTCCCAGCTGGGAAGCCCATTGATAGCCTGCTACGGGCTGATTGTTCCCTTTGGGAAAGGGGCTGGTGGAGGCGGAGCCAGCCATGCCGCCCTAACCCACCCCCAGGCATTGAGTGGGACCTAGCAGGTGTAAACATCCAGCACTTCGCTCCCCATGAGTGGGCAGCTAAGGACCCCAGGTAGTCACAGAGGGTGCCTCTGTGGAATTAAGAAATTAAAAAGAGGAGAACAGAGTTGGGGGTGGTGGTGGTGGTGGGGCGAGGTTAAAAAAAGGAGGCAAGAATGGAATAGAGAAAGGAGGAGGAGCAAAAGACTGGCTATCGAGAGCCGGGCCCAGGTGTTCAGGCTTATTATCTGAGCTGACATGGAGCGAGTGCGATAACCTTTCTTTCCCTTTCGAAGGAGCCTACTGAAACCCAGCAAGGGCTTTTTTCATGCACAGGGAGTCTCTGTTATAAAAAGAAAAGGCTCGGCTTTCATCATCAAAATGTGGCTCTGCATTGGGCCCAGTGTAGTGACATTACATAGGCCTAAAGTAAGGCTGCTACCAAAGAGACCTTATACTGGCTGTCAAATTTACATCAAAAAACTGTGTAGCCTGTAGTTAAGACTATCAAAAAAGTGTTTGTGGGGGTAAAAGGCCTATGCACTGGCCCAGTGTTACTACACTATATGGGAGGCTCCCAAGCTAAAGTGAGAATGTTACAACATGGTTTGGCAAGACCTGACTTGATCTCTAAAGTCTGGGGACAGCCATAAAAAATGTGGCTAAATCGTGGCTAAAAAGACCCCCCCCCAAAAAAAAACTCTAAGCCTGTAGATATGCATTGTATGTTGGTGAACATATTACATGAGAATGAAAACAACATTCTGCCTCTTACAAGGGAAGACAGTCTCATTAGCCAACGATAGTGTTCCACTGGCAAACTAATTTTGCCTTTAAAAAAAGCATAGACTAGAAGAGTTTGGTTTGTTTTTTAAGGGGAATTGCCCTACTTTGCCATGCATTTTACCACAATATAGCACCAATTTCCTGCAATTTCCCTCTGGGATCAATATACAAAAACAAATTCTGATTCTGACTCTGATTCAAAAGTTTAACAAGTTGTCCCCAGATATGTTTTCATGGTACAAGATCATGTCTGGCCCTAATAAGACTAGCTAATACCGTGCTATCATCAAAAAATCATAGGCTCTCCAAAAAGTTTAGATCAGAGGGAGAAGTGGAATGAGGTGCAAGGGGGAGGTGGAGGTGGGATAAGGGGATTTGGTTGGGGTCGGAGGTAAAAAGCATGTGTAGTGCAACAGCATTGGGACACTTTATGCCCCTGCCCCTGCTAAAATGATAATGCTAACACCAGGCTAACAGTGCGTAGTATTATTACAATACGCTAGTATTTATGCTATGCTAGCATGAAAAATTGTAGGCTTTGCACAAATCCAAAAATGTATAAAAAAAAAAAAGAAAAAGAAAAAGAGGGATGGGAGGTAAAAAGTGAAGACTCTGATTTTGCATGCGCTTGCAGTTGCTATGGATTAAAGTCAGAAAAAAGAAAAAACACAAATGTGTGTTTAGAAATGTGTTTATCTTCTTTAGCACACCCTCCAAATACAACTGCATTAAATGTTCCTGTTTGCAGGGGACTTAACACCTGTGTTTTTTATTTATATAAACTCACTTTATTGTCTTTCAAAAGCGGACGGATGAAGCTGCAGAATAGAGGCTCCATTATTTAGTATCTCTTTTTCTCTAACCCTCTGCTTCTCTTTGCACTCTCTCTCCTCACGAAGCGTTATTTACTAGAAAGATATCATCCTTGCTTTAATCCTCTTAGCGTTGGATTTCGGTTGTACTTACAGCACCATGCACCTGCTAAACTGCCTTCTCCTAAAGCTGTATAAACACAAGCAGCACTGCAGCATCCCAGGCTGAATCTCTCAGCTTTCACCAACTGTGGACGGAGAGGAGAGTATGAGGGACTATTGGCATGCCTTGTTGCTGGAACATTAAGCTAATGCTAAGTTCCTCTGAGAAATGCCTTATCAGAGGGGAGTGGATGGTGGGGGGTAATCTCCAAAAGTTGCTAACAAGTTGTAGGTTACCGCCTTAGAGTTAAATGCTGAAAATAATTTCATATTCAGTGTGGAGGTAACGTAAAGTCTTCTCTGTAAAGTCTTTGAGTTCAGTGCAAGTTCAATATCATGTGCAGATTATGTCTTGGCCACTTGGTGGCTATAGAAATGTGATGATGCATGACTTTGAAGCTTTATTCAGAAATTAGGCTTGTTGGAATGCTAGTTTTTGGGCATTGTCAAATGCAGCAGTATGTATGTTACGCTCTGTAATATACATAATGGCACTAAACTGTCGCTGGGGAGGTACCCTCAAGGGTACATCTTCAGTACCTTTAGTTAGGGAGCATAATTGTACCATAATCCATTGAAATTACATTTTGTACATTGTATTTACATTTAAATGCAATGCAGTGCTATTTTGGCATTTTCTGATCATTAAACAAAACTCAAAATAAAGTCAAACTTCTCATGTCATTCATCTTTTCAAAATTTCTACATAATCTACATGATTACAATATGAAAAGTCATTGAGTGCTCCTAAGGTGCTCCTAGTCAGAAGTGACTACAGCAGTAGTGATAGGAACCTGAAGGATTTAATGTCTCTAAATGTTACATCAATGAAATTTTATAATATATATAATAATATATAATATGCTGGTTATGAATAAGACATTGTTTTAAGGTAGTTTTGAGAAGGTTTTGGCCTAAAATGTATTTTTTAAAGCCATTCACAGTGGAGAAGTACCTGCAGGGCAAAACAAAGAAACAAAGAAAACTTATTTTTTCAGATTTTAAACTGTATTACCATTATCAACATTTACACATTAAAGCTTAAAATATGTGTAGGTCTACTGGTTGTTCTGTGTAATCAAAAGGGTTAGATTTGCATTGCAGACATGACCCCTGGTTCCTATTAACACCACAGTAGAGAAACTGGAGCCAGTAAGTTTCTCTAGAATGGAACATTTCACATCAGATTATTCTGAATGAGTTTGCTTATCTCATCCTTTGAATTCTGCAGATCAGTTGGTGGAATTCCCGTTTAAAGCAATGCATTGTGCAATGCGAAGATGTATGCAAGACCTTGGCATGTCCTTGCACATTTGAGTATGTGAGTTGAACAGTTGCCTTGCTTTGACACACACTGTGTGTTGGTCTGTAGCGCTGAACGTTAGCATCCGTCTCCGGCTGTGACAGTGGCACTGTGGGGTAGTTAATGTTGACTCTGCCCCTAGAGAGCTTCATCAGAAGCTACGAGGACCTCTTCCCCTCCCCTCTGTGTGTATGTGAGAGAGAAAGAGAGAGAGGAGAGAGAGAGAGAGGTTGGAGGGGTATCTCCAGCTGGAGGCGAACAATATGGAATTTGAAATATTAGCCGCCGCCGTGATTGAACATGGCTCCCTTATCACTGGGTTGCCAGGTTGGAGCGCCATAACGATGACTTATCGCAGTGGTGAGTAACAGCGAGTATATAACAAGATTCCCCGACGTGACAAACACCACCCCCAGGACACACACTGTACCCGACCTCTCACTGGAGGGCCAACAAATGTGCCCTGATGCCCTTCACACACACACACACACACACACACACACACACACACACACACACACACACACACACACACACACACACACACACACACACACACAGCCTGCAGGGATTAATATCACTTCTGTGTGGAGCTCTTGGTTAGAACCTTAACAGGCATTCTATTCTGCTTCTGTTTGGCTCCTTTATTTTTCAAATTTTATTTTTATCCACTTCAGAAGCATCATTGCACAATTGTTTCTCAATAGTTTCTCGGCGGCTTTTGGCTTGGATGTAGGCTCCAAGGAAAAACCTTACAGTGGTGAACAACCTTTATAATTTGCTGAGGTTCTTTAAACTTTAAAAAAGGTTCTGCACAACTTGCACATCCCATTTAGAAAAAATGACTCTTGACTCTTTGAAAAAACATCAATTGAAAGGCTTTTTAGGGAACAAGGACTGATTCTTCTTCTTTTACATAGAAAAAAATGGCCTTTGTCTACTGCAACACTATTTAACCCATATAAAAGAAGATGTTCTAGTTTCCAGTGATGTAGTGAGGTCTTGATAGGGATCCCCCACCCAATGTGCTCTGTAATTAACCCCTAAAGTATGATGCAAAATACATCTCCACCATTTAATCCCCTCTTATCTCTTGTTAATTATGTAATTCCCCAGTGCTGTCATTGCACTTCTTTAATGTGCAAAGAATGTGATCTAAGAAAACCAAGCAATTATATAAGCTGCACATAAAAAAGCACTTATCGATCAGAATCACTTTAAGTGAGTTCACACACTCAGAGGAAAAAAATGACAGTGAATTCAACACTAAAGGAAGCCTTGTGCTTATTTTATACAGAGATAGAAAACATAGTGGCACAGATTCTACACACTGATCTGACTGACTCTTGTTAATGTGGACATGTGTGCTCCGTAACTCCTCTGGCAACAGATTGAAATGAATTAATAGGATCAGATCATAGAAAAGACACTCAGATCGAGACGGTTACAGGGTGAAATGCTGGTCTAAAAGTCTTATGTAAAGGATTTCAATACAAACTTAATAAAATATACATCAATATAACACAGAAAAAATAACATTATTATTATTATTATATAAGTGCATTAATTCATGTGAAAGTATAAAATTACCCAAAAGGATTAAGAAATGATAATATAATCATATAATGGATCTCAAAACTGATTTGACAGACTGGAACATGACTGTTGGTCTTGCCTTCAGACCTAGCTATATGCTTATTCATAAATGCTGATAATTTGCTTTGATATGCTCATGCCTGCCATAAATCAACAACAATAATAATAATCATTCCCATCAGAGGTGAGTATACACCATATACCTATATACCATATATGCACCACAGCACTAGTGCTTGTAACACTACTCAGATGTAATTACACATTTAATTATAAAATGAGGCAAAAATATGAATCAAGACTATTTGAAAAACAAAATAAATTAATAAGAATCATGCATATTGTATTATACCATTGTAACTGCTAGCACTAACAGTGTAGAAAATTATAATCCATTCGGCACAATAGGTTGTTTAAATAATCAAGCGTGTATTTAACAGTAACATAACTACTTGAAGTATAATGTCCATAGAGTGAGCCACCCTTCGGTGTTCATCAGCACCTCCTGCTTACATCTGAACTGCTCTAGGAAATCACATCTCTATTAGAGCAAATCCTACCTAATGGGTGCTTTTTAGAGGGAAAAAAATCAAATGCTAAAGTGGGTCTTTTTCTTGCTAGTGATAACTTATTTTGAGCAATTGTTTATTTTTTTTTATACTTGTGGACTTTTTATTTTGTACTAAAACATCTATTATTCATATTTCATGACTAATTGATTGCATTCAAATTAACTGATGAAATACTAGGTGAATTTACGCACTGACGCACTTTCAATGAAATGTGCTATGTAAACATAAATTCTACAGTATAGCTAATTAGCTGTGGACAGTAACCTAATGGTAGAAGTAAACCAACAACTGGAAGGTTGCAGGTTCAAGTCTCATGACAGACTAGGCTTAGCTGGCTGTGCCCTTGAGAAAGGCACCTAACTCCTCTCTGTTTGCAGTGCTTGTAAGATCAATAAAGTACACAACACAACATAACATATCCTTCCCATGACCAGTGCAATGAATGAAAATTTTGGGTTCATAGTTTGTTGAGGGAAAAATTGTTCAGGCTTAAGTTATTGGGAATGAACAAAGAGCTTTCACAATGTCTGTATTTTATATTTATTATGCTGGAGATTCCATGTTAGGCTTATTTATAAATGCCATAATATTATGTATAATATAAATTAATAACTTCAGTGGGATATTTCCACCAATCAAATTGATACAAAAAAAACAGCAGAAAACTGGACTTGCAGACTTTGCTACCTCAACATAAAAAGTTGGCACCTTATTTGAAAGCTATAATTTCATTTTTATTATTGCTCATCTCTTTTTGAAATCCTATGGGGGAGGTTGAATTATTTGAATGTGCCTTTCTTATTTCACCCCTTCTACTGTATTTTAAATTGTCTTACAAGCATTCTTTAATGAAAATAGTAATAGTATATTTTAAGCAATAATGTATTATTAGAGTATATGATTAATAATCATGTATTATAAGTAATGTATGCCCATTAAAAGGCCAGGAGTCACTGGAAGGTCCAAAGTTTTACTTCATATTATATAACCTAAGAGCAACCAGTTTGCAGTGTAATCCATGTAATTACTGAATAATAAGCTTTAGGTATAATAGGCCTTGGAAAATAAGGGGTTAATAGTAACATCATTATTATTATTATTACTATTGTTAGATAGAAGCTGACATATTTTGAGTTTGAAAGATAAACAACCTCCTTGGTTCATTTTCTTGAGTGTAATGGCCCAAGAATTCTTTTTCAGGCTAGAATGTCGCTCAAGTGGGTCTAACCCTTGGATTCAGTGACAGGAAAGGTCAGAGGAGACGCTGCAGGCTCTGGACTGGCTAGTAACTATCCCCACAGGGTTGCATCTTTCCACTGTGTGTGTGTGTGTGTGTGTGTGTTGTTGGGATGCATTTGGGCACACAAGGGAGTCACTGTGAGGTATTTGGAGGCTTATCGCATTGCACGTCTGAAGAACTGACCAACCTCACTCTGAGCCAAGGACCGCTGACCTCTGACCCCAGTGTTAAACCAAAAACACATGCCTTTAAACTGACTCATATCCGGCGCTTAAATAAACTGGTGAGGAATTTTTCACCCCTCTGCTCTCCCCCGGCCATTTCCATCATCTCGCAGGCTTTTCTTCAGTAAAACTTGTTTTGGGGCGGCTTGGTAAAACACAGTAGATCTTTTTGTTTGTCAAAAAGGTTCATTAATTACATTGTTTTGGCACGCTTGCTTTTCTAAATTTGCAGTTTTTTTGTCGGAGTGCTGGAAAAAAGTATAGTTGTAACCATGACCCTTGCAATGCTACAGTTTTAAAACAGCATGGCTTGTCAGCCGTAGTGCTCTCTTGGCAAGGTCAGTGTGACTCTGTTTACTTTTTGAGAAGAGTATTTACCCTCAGGGCCTTTATTCGAGAAGCATCCTGCTAAACTTCACCCAAGAAAAGCAGAAGGAAAAGAAAACACGTGCAGCCGTGCGCTCACACAAAGGAGAATGGGGAGGCATTTGAAAGAAGGATCTTCAGAATGCCAGAGCTCATTATGAGGAGGAGTTGAATCTGGATAGTTCCATCTCTTCTTTCTCCTTTTCTTTTTTTTGCTCTGTTTATCTTTTCTGGACTCCTTTGGGGGAGGTTTGACTTATCTTGGTATCTTCTCATTTCACCCTATGCATTTTAAATTGTTTTTTGTATCATAGAATGAATAACAAACTTGAAATAAGTCACAGTTCAATGCGGAGAAGCCATAGCAGAACCTTATTATTATACCATATAGCGATAATAATGAAGGTCTTTATAGAAGTATCCCTAATAGCGATATTATAAGCCAGATAGATAGAAGACAATAATAAAAAGGCTTTTGAGACAGTTTCCCCTGAATGAAAACATGCGTGGGTTGGATTAAACCATCAATAATCACTATCTGCGCCATGAGGCTTTGGCCCTAGCCAGACTAATGATTTATACGGCCTTATATGGGACCGATTCCTATCAGATTGATGAATGCACCGACCAATCATGTTCCCACAAACCCACAGCATGTACATACACCAATAAGTGATGATGAACGGCCCCCGTCCAGGTTATTTATGCGCCTGTGGGGGCCAGCGTGGGCCCAGTGTGGGCTGAGGCCTTTGCAGTCGCTCTCTGAGGCTGCTAGGTGGTCTGTCCTCCCTGTTCATCCTCCTCTGGTCAGGAGGTTCTGTTTAACCTCTCACACATGTCTGTGGGACACAGGCTGGCTGGAAAGAACCCTCCCCCACCCCCCCCACCCCCCAAATCCAGCCAATGTACCACTACAACAGACTCCACCATATTCATGTTGTTTATTTGTCTATGGCAGTCTGGACATGGGAGTATGGAAGGCATAGCATGGTGTTGTCTTCTTGTAATAAGAGGACATGAATCTGTCTGGTTATGTTCATGTACACATATGCATTCTGTCAAGCATTGAATTTTACAAGAAATAGATCATTACAATATACATGTACACTACATAATAACTCAATCCTTGAAATACTGAATGAATCTAAAAAGACATGTGAATGTCTAGTGAACATAAATAAATAAGTGATAACACTTCTGTTATATTTATAGTTCTACATGGCATATATATATATATATATATATATATATATATATATATATTACACATTTAATAATAAGTAAGTAAGTGGTGTATTTAGTTGTGTCATGATTTCTAGGTTAATTCTTAGAAGTCACAGTTGTCATAGATGGTATAAAATTATATTTCCCACTCCCAGGTTAGTGAACCAAGCAGGGAGTCAGTGGCTTATTATTAGTAAAGTACTTATCCTAAACGTCCCATTGATACTACACTGGTGTTTGTCAGCAGAAGTGAAATTTTATTAAGCTATGAATTTGATGAAAAGTTACAACTGTGTATACAGTCTTGTTTTGCGGGGAGAAACAGCATCGTTTGTACTTTTTTCAGTGTTTGACACTGAAATATTTTTTCAGGGGACTCAAACCTGCCAATTCACAACATATTTTAATCAATTAGGTCCATTTAAACATCATAGCAACAGAGCAGTAATACCTCAACACTAGTTTTATCAGGGGTCTTTGAGTGCATCTTTAAGTGCATGAATGTTTGTATGTGTCTGCATTTGTCTACACACACTGTGAGACTGTGTGTGTGTTGTGCTGATGGTGCTGATGTTACTGATGTTTCATGCCTGTTTATTTTGTGTTTTGCTATGTGCAGCTCAGCTGGACTGCTCAGCTGGACTGCTCAGTGTCCAGCGCATCTCAGTGCTCAGTGCTGGAGTTTATCTGGCTGGACTAACGAGGGATGCCTGCTCTTGAGTTTTTATGGTTCTTCTTAGTGCTGTAGATGTGTGAGCATTGACCCCAGAGCTGTAGGTTTATGAGCTTCCTGTGGCCTCTCATCCTTCACTCTCTCTGCCCTCTTTCCCTCACACTCCTGCTCTCTGCACACTGAAGAGAACTGACAGAAACTCTCTCCAGCTTTTATAGATGCAGAGATGGAGTGAAGGAGAAGAGAACAGTGTGAGAGAAAGGCTATGTACCAGCTTTAGGAAGACTAGCCTGTAAACGTCATCTGTAAACCCCTTAAAGATCAGTGAGAAAAGCTGGAAAGGCTTAAGACCCATGAAACTTCAAAAATTTTAACCTAAAAAAACCCCACAAAAAATAAATACAATTAATAAAGTCGTGCTGCCAACCTTATTATTGTAAATGAATAAAACCTTCAGTTTCTAACCTTACATGACTTTGCCAGTCAGTTTTGCTTCAGTCATGAACATTAATGCAATGTCGTTCTGCAGCAGCTCGCAACAGCATCAGGTTTGTCACGGCTTCAAATCACAAGCTTTTAATTATAGAAAATCCTCCAGTCTGATGGACATGCGGTAAATTTGCAGTTTAAAGAAAAGAGGCAAAACGACTTGAAATGGTTGTCTAGCATGTAGCTTGGATGGGAGAAACTTCCATTACTGTATTTCATTATACATTACTGTATAATGCCTCTGTAACAAATGTAAATATGTTAATTTTTACAAAAATATTATGCGTCTATTATATGTCTACTCAGACCTGCATGTCTATAGACATCCACTCTCTTTAACACATGAAATATTTATTATTCTTTTTATGTAATATTCCATTAGCTGTACTTTTATTTGTCCCTTGTCTGAAATTTGTTTATATTTTGTGTACTTATCTGGTCTGTTTAGTCTGTTATGTGTCATATACATGTACACTCATGAAGACATGTTCCTTGTGTGTAACACACTTTTTAAACAAGGTTTATTTGCTGACAATGGCTTAAATGAGTAACAGCATTGAACGTAACAGGGTTAAAATGTGGTTAGCTAGCATCCATGCTAATAGCATGAGATCATTATGGAGATTCTAATGATTTACTTTCTTTTTTTTTTCCTAAATAATTTACTTTCAAGTTAAATCCCAGGCTTTTTACATACTATGGCTCAATATTCAATAACTACAGGGACATCAATGCAAGCTAGCTGAGTTATTCTTAGCTTATCAAAGTGTGTAATAAAACTTTGGAGATGCTGGTGAGCCCTGGCCATTAAAATGTTAAACAATTCATTTACTGCATGTAGCACTCCGGTTGTGGCCTTCAGGATGAATATTTCTGGTAAATAAAAGGCTTGCTATTTGAAGCCTTGTCAAATCTAATAACTTTTTATTAGGGTTTTACTTTTGTACAGTGCAGTGCCTGCAGCTAATAATCAGTCTAAGCTAAAACTCTGTACTAAAGTCTGTATCTGACTTGTACTCGAACCCCCACACCAGAAACTCAAGATTTGACTCATCTTGAGTAGACGTTAGACATTTGGGCTTGGGCCTTCTAAACTGAAGTGACAGTTATTGGCCCCTCTTGCCCAGGGGAAAAAAAAAAAACATTAAGCTATTTCCTGTTGTGTCCCATTTCGCAGTAGGAGTGTATTTCCATGCATTTGATACAGCCATATTAACCATGCACTCTTGAGCTCAGTCCATAACTCATCCTGGGGGTTGAAATTTACAGCACTCAACTACATTATAAGATGCTCTCTACGTGCATACCGTTTTATACCTTCTCCTTAACTCCCATGATGCCATTCTTCATAAAGCGCACCACATGTCTGCCTAAAGTTTGCGTATGTCCGTCGAGCGCTTCGGCTGAAATGGGGCTTTCCATTACAGTGATGGTGGAGGAGTTGGAAAAGTACGGCCATATGTGATCCTGCAGCTTTCTTTGTTTGCTTCAGTGTAGGCAGTTCACACAGAACATATGCAAACGTGATTTTAACCATGTGCTAATTGCGGGGCTCTCTGCACCTGACAGCTTTTTAGAGTGATCAAAATTCTGAAAGTCCTGTAGAGTAACAGCCAGTGAGGAACGTTTCTCCTGAGCTGTTTGTTGTATGAAAAAAATAAGAAAAAAAAGTCGCTTGACCTCTGACTTCTTCGACCACATGTGCATGTGTTCTCATCGTGTGTGTGCAAGCACATGCACACATCTGTGTAAGATCCAGCTCATTTGGCCGTGACCTGGTCGCTCCGGCCTAAGCTCTCCCACCATCGCAGAGTCACACACACACTGGTGCTGGGTGCACTGGACTGTGGCCGTGTGATTGGGGTGACCGTATGTAAGCTATGCACAGTCAGGCCTTCCAGACGCTGCTGGAATAGCCATCAGTGGCGAATGATAAAACCCTGCAATTGTCAGAGTGTGGATGTGACATAGGGGGCTTCTCTTATATCCCCTCAGTGGTGGCCCTACATGCCTATAAAAGACATACATTCCTTCTGAACTTGATTATACCCTTAAAAGAACATGTGTCCCTCTGCATCAAAAATGCTCTTGCAGGTTTTGTCACCTACTGTTGAAATCAAATCAGGACACTGGATTCTTCATTAAGTATTGTTTAAGCTAGCGCTGTCAAATTATTCGACCATTTCATTGCTATTAATCATTTTTGTCTTGTTTGCTCATTCAGAGTGGTTTGATGTGAAATAGTTTATTGTACAGACACTTACCGACTTAGATCTCACTACAGTGGTGGTGGAGCAACCGGGGGTCGCAATGCCTACACTGGAAATATAGCTGTTTTATTTGCTATTCAAAATGTCCAGTAAACCTACACGCCGCCTGAGTTTTTATATGAAATGTTAATGGTAAAACAGTGGTGAAGCTGGAAAAAAATGTACATTTATTTTGGAATCTATTGTGCCTCACATCGCCTTTCAAGTACTGTATCTCTCCACCATGAATGGAGTTTTAGACTAAAATCTTCTCACAAAACTATTGTAAAACAATCTCTCAGACGTCAGGCAGTACATTCATAACCCCTTTGGTGTTAAACCTTTCTTAAGACAATAGCAAGATTTAAGATGATGCAACTTATCAACTTCATACTCCACGCAGTCCCTCCTAGTCCTTCTTCACCCCTCCCCTCTGTTTACTTACCAGTCTAGAAGAAGTACTGCGAGTTTAGCATGAAACTTCATGTCTTTACTTGCCAAGCGCACTCCAGCGGTGGAAAACAACTCCAGTGTTAACTTCTATCTTACTTCTATTTATATCACTTCTTTTCTTTGTGCGGTGAATATGTTACTTCTTCATTCTTTCATGTTGGACTGATGGCAGACTCAACGCAACAGTGACCCACTATCGCCTCTTGAGGTACAAAGAGTCATTACAACAAGGGACGGGCTGGGGCTAGCTGGTTAGCATGCTTGAGTAAATATCCCTACAACATGATACGTGGACATTCTTGACATAAAACTTACATTTTGTTGATAATATGAGTTAATTTTGGAATATTTTAAGATGAAAGTCTTACAAATTGCTTCTTTAAGCTCTTTGGTATCTGGTTTGTAACACTGCCACTGCAAACAACTGTTTCTGTAACTTTCTTTAAAATAGCACATTTTATATCAAACAACTTTGAAAGGCTGTTTAGATTATAGCCATTTATTTATGCAGAACAACTGAACAATGGATAGAATTCACATTTATTAAAGTTTTTTTTCTATTTAGCACTGCATTTTGTTATACAGCCACATGACTAGATACATTTCCTCAGAGTGTATCTATTAGTAGGGGAGGAGATATTTTATCATAATTTGATGGAAAGTTATCAGGCATAGTGTTGTTTTGCAGACAGATAAATGTTCATTATATTTTATGCTGCACTTTTGTTGTTTTTTTTTTGTTGTTGCTATGTAGTTTTTGAATAGCAAAGCAGAACAAGAGTAATAAGTAATACATTTTTAAAATTTATTTGGGATACAATTTGCCATGTTTAGAACCTGTGAGCAGAAAATTATTAAGATTTTAATGCAATATTTATAAAGATTTCAATGCAATATTTTTTAAAACAGAAATTAAATTAAATTTAAAACAACTTAGCTGTTATTTAAGTTTTATACATCTAGCTTAGCTTTCAGACCTTAAAAGCACATGTGTGTGTCTCTGAGCATCAAAAATCATTCTTACACCAGCTCATGCTACTAAAATGAGATCAGGCCTCTAGCCTTGATTATATAACGGATAGTTAACTACTGTTATAATTAGCAGTAGCATAAAACCACCACCTTTTAACACCCCAGTCCCACATTGTTTTCGCTAATTCCTGCTATTCATCCATCTTAGCTATATTTATCGTGCACTGACCATCAGCTGAAATTAATTAGCCAGCGTCAGTGTGGGAGTGTGGGAAATGCAGTGTGAATGTGGACTTCAGAAGTGCTGATTCTGATGTCTGGTACTTCTCAGCCTGTCTAAGAGGAAGTGAAAGCATCTCTCCCGAGCAGCAGTCATTACTCAGAGCAGCTGACAGCACCAACTCATCCTGACACAGTGGAGAAACTAGTGTCTGAATCAGAAAAAATTTGGACCACAAAGTCTAATAAGAAATATGGATGTTTTATTCATTCAGTGGATCCTTATACAACAGGTCCAACCTCACAGTCTCATCAACTGTAAGGCTTTCTACCTACATTGTTTTATCTGATAACAGCTTGTATCATTCTGTTGATCACCAGCTAAGAACAAGAAAAACAGCAGACAATTTAATGAGAATTTGTAGGACATAACTAATTTCTTGTCAAAACATGCAAATTGTTTAAATTGGACTACTACAGTCTTTGTTTGGAGCACATATGTGATGTTAAGTGTCCAGTTTAAAATGTTTTTTCATCAGATTGCCTATTGAGTTTAAGGTACTGACCTGCACTACCACTGAAGTGCTTATATACTAAACTACAATTATCATGTGGACTGTAATGGACTGTTCGCAAAGATCAATGATCAGCCAATCACTGCTTAGCAACAGTCTCTTGGCAACCACTACTTCCTCCGACAAGCAAATAAAACATTTTGTCAGAATTCCTTAGAACAAACCTGCAGTGAGAACAGATTGACAGAAAATGAGTCACAATTATTAGACTATACAGCGCTCACATTTGCAATTAAAGCATTTGGTTTAATGATAAAGATTGGCATTAATGCAATGATGAGTATACAGGTTTTTTTGCTGGAAAGGTTAAAAACATGTTCTCAGCATTTCATGTTGTGCCAACTAACGTTAATGTGATTGTCTTGATATTTTCAGCATTTTCAATATATGTTCAATCAGTATTCACAGTGTAAATTTCAATCAGTATTCACAGTGTAAAAAAAGACCAAAATGAGTCTGACACCACTGCATGAGTTTGTAGCACATTAGCTCCAAAACTGGTTACTATGAAGCAATGCATTTGTGGATAGAGAATGGATTGGTCAATTGTGAGAGGATCTAAATGCTTCACAATCATTGTAAACAGCCATGATGTGCATGTGTGCACTAACAGCGGTAGTGTGTGTTAGTGTAATTGTCCACATGGTGGGGGTCTTACTTTGTCATCACATCGCTGGCTCTGCTGTGATTTACTTTACCTTGGCTGTCTCTGTTTTTATTGGGTTGAGGTCACTGGGAATCTGGACAGTTTCAGTGAGCAGAACGCTGTTAAACATTCAGCACACACACGGTCCCTCCCTCACCTCTAGGATCTCTGCTGAAGGCCCTGTGTGGGTGTACTTGTAGTGTGTGTCTGTGTGTGTGTGAAAGCGTTTAGCTCACTGACATCATGGAGAAAGAGATGTCAGGGCTGCAAACAGATGATCGCTGAATGATAAAATGTATACACACTGTTGCTATCATCACTTTTACATTTAACTATGGCCAACAATCACAAACCAGTCGAAAAGTTAAACTGGGATGAGATGCTAAAATGCCACGTTTCTTTGCTCAGCCTTCATATATTTCTGTTGACCCTTAGTGATATTTGGTCAGAGGACTTGCTTGTCGCCTTCCAAATTGTTTTCTTTTCATTCCCTTTCGCCGTCACTGGCACCACAACGTATAAACCGGAGTCTAGTTTTACCCACTGCTCGTTCAGCAGCTAGCTAATTGTGTTTAGCTTCACTTGGCTCTATTTGTTTGGATAATTACAGCTGCGGTTCAGGCTAGCCTAGTGATGCTTTTGCGCTTGGTGAAACAAGTACAGGGTCACAGAGACCAAATGCCATCCATGGGAAGACTGTCATGATGTCTAGTAACCTTGATATCCTTCTTGTTCTTTCAATTTGTACATGAATGCTTTTTTTGCACAGTTTAGCATTTGCCTTTGCTAGAACTCTCCCAAGTGAGGACATTGTGCAACAACTGATGTAGATATGAGCACTTTCCCACTTAGCTAAGTAACAGATACAAATCTTTGCCATATAATAACATCTAATTTCCTCTTATTCCTGATTAGCCTGAGGACAGGTCTGCTAACAGCTAGCGTGGATGCCTGATCAGCACAGACTCCAGTTTAATTGAGCAAGGAGCACATATTCAGGTAGACTGAAGATGATCATGAAGCCTTGATATGGGCATT
Organism: Pygocentrus nattereri; assembly: GCF_015220715.1. Taxonomy (NCBI): domain Eukaryota; kingdom Metazoa; phylum Chordata; class Actinopteri; order Characiformes; family Serrasalmidae; genus Pygocentrus; species Pygocentrus nattereri. Next base: position 12,702,996 of record NC_051230.1, read on the forward strand.
TAATCTAAAATATTTTTTATGTGTAAAGCATCATCTTCAGTTGTGCTGCTTATCATTTTTTTTCTCCCTCTGTTTCTTCTCTTTCTTAGTGGAACAAAGTGTGATCTTAGCCCTGGCTTGATCCCTGTGCTCTGAGCGGATAGTTCAGGCCAGGATTAATATTCCCTGCCACTTTGATGTCAAAACCATGTATCCCCCCTCAAATAAAAAAAAAAAGAAAGAAAGGCGGGGGTTGGGTGGGCTCAAAGAAAGACAGTAGGGAATGAAAGGAGAGGGGTGAAAAGGAGGGATAGAAGGGGATAGAAAAGGTGGCAGATATGTGACGGATTCCCTCTTGGCAAGCGGAGGCCAGATGTATAATCTCACATGCGAGCCAACAACATTGGCAAGACATGTGACACGGCAAACCGGGGGCTACCATGGACCAGGATTCGGGGGGGTGGGGGGGTGGGGGTCAATGAGGAGGAGGCTTTATTGGCCCCTTTGATGGAGTTGCTGGCCCTGAACATTTGAACAATCACTCAAACACAGCTGACCCCCTTGCAGCCAATCGATTGGCCCCGTGGAGAGAGTTGGGGGGGTGGCGGAGGGAAAACAAACAAATGGGGCACGTTATTGCTGGCAGAAGGGGTCGGGAGGGGGGAAGCTTAGGAGGGTTCCAGAAGAAGGTGCCAAAGGTGAGAGAGCGTCTTGTGGGCGAGAGAGCGCCCTTAATCTGTTCCAGACGAGGGCATGGAGAGCGAACAGTCCCCCCACCACCCCCCACACTCCGCAATAATTCCATTCGAGTGAAATGGATCCCACGTATCTGACAGCAACACATTTTTGCCCTGAAGGAGAATCCCTGGCTAATTGTAATGTGCCAGAAGAAGAGACACGTGAAGGGCCTACCTATAGTGTGAAGAGCTTTACTGGGAGAATGTGGGAGAGGGCTTGAGTGTGTGTGTGTGTGTGTGTGTGTGTGTGTGTGTGTGTGTGTGTGTGTGCGCGTGAGCGTGTGTGTATGTGTGTGTGTGTGTGTTTCTTTCAGTATTTTGGTGTCTGAAAGAGGGATAGCGCTGGTCCGTGTGTATGTGAGCATGCATAAATGTGTGTGTTCTCTTCAACAATAAATATGCAGGCTTTTCTAGGTCTATGCAATGGCCCCATTGCACCTACAAATATAGACCTTTATGATGATTATATGGGTCACAATTCAAAATGCATGCAAGGACATGAATGTGTATGTGTGTGATATATGTTTTATGCATACAGATTTGCATATCAGAAGAGTAGTCTAGTCTGAAGTAGTGGACTAGGGACTAGCTGACCTGAGCATGATTAGAAAGGTGAGCTTTACACAGATGACACTGTAACTAAAACATTCAACCTTGCCTATGCATATCCAGATTATTTTTTTCTGGCTGAAGAAAAACTTTGTGCACATGTGCATTGCACAAAAATATAGAGCGCACTGTTATTATATTTTCTAATAAAGTGGTGGTGGCATGTCACGAACACACAAGGCTTTTTTTTAAGCCTTCAGACCTCCCTAACTGTATATTGCACATAGATTCAAAGTCTGATTTTTGCCATTACATAAAAGCTTAAAAGCTAAAGGATGATTATACAACCCCAATTCCAATGAAGTTGGGACGTTGTGTAAAACATAAATAAAAACAGAATAAGATGATTTGCAAATCCTTTTCAACTTATATTCAATTGAATACACTACAAAGACAAGATATTTAATGTTCAAACAGATAAACTTTATTGTTTTTTGCAAATATTCACTCACTTTGAATTTGATGCCTGCAACATGTTCCAAAGAAGTTGGAATTGAGGTTGTAAATGTAAAAAGCTAGCATGCACAAGCTAACTATGTGCCTCCAGTTTTTTCATATCACCCATGTACAATACATTTAAAATGAACGTTTCAAAAATCAGTGATCAAAATGCTGTTTTTGTGTGACGAGAGCCAAAGTTTTCAAACATATTCATATACGTGTAGACAGGGCCTCAGTCAGCTACACATTCAATTTCAAATAATATTTGCACTGAGGATTGTTAGGGTGTATTTTCTGAGCCAATATCAACATGGTGCCCTATTTTATTATGGTAGGAATTGTTGTTGTTTCCAAGCTGCTTTGTATTGTTTATCTATAAGAACATAGTCCAACTACCATAATGTCAAATTGTGAACTCTAAACAAACACTATAGTAGTCCAGTATGAATAATTGGTGCTGTGGGCTACAATTTCTCTTTGGCTTGAGTGGGATTTTTGCCAGTATCCTAGGATGCTTGCCCAATCTTGCAACAGTCGCTATGAAAGAATGGATAGATCAATTATATTACATCCATATTACTTTAGAACATTCATATTCATGGTCACCTGAAAGATGGGATTGGGCAAGCCTATGACTCCACCAATTTGGACTGAGTTCAGGCTACTTATTTTTCTCAAACCACACTGACCACTGACAAATAGACATGAACAGACAGTCACACCCAGTGGCAGAATTGAATGAATTTTAGCAGGGGGATGGAATAATTCCCAAAAAGTTAAACCTTCATGATTCTGCATTTAGTGACAGGATTGCCACAGCTTGCTAACTAATCTGCAAACACAAACTGATGCACAAACGGGTGGCCTTGTCATATAGTTTGTTATACACTGAGTGAAATTTCTTCGTGCAGTTTTGCTAAGGTGATATCTGATGTTCTTGCAAAGTTAGAAGGGTCAAAAGAAACACTGGCATTGTTCATAAATGTGGGCATGTTATTGTATTATATTACATATTGTATTACATTATAACTACAAGGCTGCCTGGTTTGGGGACTTGGGGATCTGTTGGGGATACATTGCAGCTATGTGGCTGCTTGGGCTGACCGCTTGGATGACACTGCACTGCAGCTGTGAGACTGCCTGGACTGGTAGTGTTCGTCTGCATGAGCAGTGCTACAGCATGGCTAGGAGGCCTCTCAGGTTGACTGCCTAAGCGATGCTACATCGTAGTTATGTGGCTGCCTGGCAGTTTGACTGCAGGAAAATGCCACCCCTTCATGGCCAAGGACCTTTTCAGCCTTCAAGGCTTCCTGCGCCATGCACTTGATGTGAGGCACAGTAGTTGCGGAGTAAGACTTTCCCCCGTGGCTTAGGACTCATTTCAGACTAGTAATGTGACTCTGTACTGTAGTCAGTGTAATCTCTCCTAATTATTATTATTGTTATTATTATTATTGTTATTATTATTATTATTATTATAGCATTGCAGAAGCTGTACATACTATTGAAAGTTTTAGTTTCCCAGCTGTGTTTTAAGGTTTTTTTCATTGGTATACAGAGGCTAATATACACACTTGTACTGCTACAACATATTTCTCTCAACTTTTAGGGAAAGGGGAGAAACAGTGAACTGTCACACTGAAATATGGGTGCTGGGGTAAACGCACACTGTCTGAGCCAAACCATCATTCATATTAATTATTCATTATTCTGACACCTGGCCCGTTCCTGCCAGTCCAAAGTGCTCTTACCTGTGTTAACTCTGTCTCTTCTTCCGCCAAACCCAGGCGGTGTAAATAAACCTGACAGGTGACTCCTGTTAGAGGAGCTTGAGTGCATGTGTGCATGTGTATGTGTGTATATGAGAAGGCGGGGTGCATCAATGAGTGGGAGGCTGCTTTTTACGTAGCTGCCATGCGCTTGGCAACAGTAGGTATCTTGTTTTGTTTTTCCAAACTGACATGGGTCCTAAATGCTGATAGACATCTGGCACGACATGGAGGTTGACACGTTATTTTCGAATGTGCAAATGGCACTTTTTCTCCTACTTAGTCGAAGCAAGCCCAACCTGGTGATGACAAGCATCATTTGCTAACAACAGCCCTCTAGAGATGCAATACTTCATGCAACATGACATATTTGAGGTCAAAAAAAGAAATGTACAACTTCAGGTTTTGATTTATTTTGAACTAAAATCCTCGATTTACTGATTTGAGTGGGATAAGAGGAATCCTAAAAATTGTTAATTACAGTGTTGCTAAATGTGCCTTTCGCCCGAAGACTGCTGGGATAGGCTCCAGCACCCCCCCGCGACCCTGACGGAGAAGCGGCTTGGAAAATGGATGGATGGATGGATGGAGTGTTGCTAAATAGGGACACTGCATAAAAGCCTGCACATTTATTTAGTAAAAGGACATGCATTCTGAAAAATAAATGTCCCAGATGGTTCTTGGATTTGACATATGCTTTTAGGAAAGATCTTTACATATTTTTACAGTGTAAAAAAACATGTAGCCACTTGCACATCTAATTTACAAAAGTGATTATTTAACCCCTTAAATGACCAGGGCCCAATGGCTGGCCCAAAGTTTTATTGCACACTTCTATGACCTAAGAATAGCTCAGGCAGTTTGCACTGAAGTCCCTGTAGTTACTGAATAATAAGCCTTAGTATGTAATACGCCTGGGGTTTTAAGGGGTCAAAGAACAGTCCATTGGAAGATTCTGTAGGGAACCAAAGGTTATTTTAAGGCATCACTCCAAAGAAACCTTTTTTAGGCAAAAGCTTAAGACTTCATTGCATCAGAACAACAAATTGAGGAGTTGATTTGTCTTGTGATTAAAATGCTGTGTGTACATTTTTCCTCTGTAAGTTAGCAAAAAAAAAAAATCCTGAAACCAGTTAATTACAGTGCATTTACTGATCCCCTTTTAAATAGACATTTAAAATCCTACAGTCAGTATAATGGAGATATAGAAAAGACATCACCACCCACTGAGATCAAGCACTGAGGCTGCAGCTGTACACATCCAGCCAGCTTTGTAACTCTGTTTATACATTTGCTTTCTGACGCCGGGCTTGAAGCCTGTATTAATATTCGGCTGTCCCTCCCCTCTCAGCGGGCACCTGAAGAGAGAGCCCTCCTGGCAGGCAGATTATTTAAAGACTGATTGAGACGCCAACGTCAGCTGGATTGCCAGTGCTGAAGCAATCAGCAGAAGATAAGAACGCCTTACCTGTAGTGGCGTTCTCAACCCGCCTTGTCGGGAGTAGTCCCCCCTGCTCAGGCTGATAACGGCCCACTTTTAATGGCCACTGAAAAAGCAGCCAGTGGACGGACACTAAACATTTCAGGCAGGGTATCCCTGCTACTGCTGGAGGAGAGAGTAAGAGCGCAGGAGAAAGTGGTGCTGTGCTATCTAACTCAATTCAGCAAAGCTTTCAGGAGGTATGCTCATATAGCACAGAGGTATATTCCACAGGAAACCACTAGGATTTGTGTATATTTGCTTGAAAATGCATAATGATATGTGAAAGATTCTTGCATCTTGATCCCAGCCACGAAAATTCACCTGGTGTGGATACAAAAGTTTGGGCACCCTCAGTCAAATTATATATTTTGTTGATTTTTTATGTTAAAATGAAGACATAGCCGCTCTTATTGATTGATTTGTTTATTTATTTATTTATTTATTCATTCGTTCGTTCATTCATTCATTCATTCATTTATCTATGCACTGTGGTGGACTGGCAAGGGTGTATCTGCTTAGGTTAGTCTCCAGTTATTATGCACTAAAATATGAAGGAAAACTACATATTTAAGTTTGTTCCCTGTAGTGGATATATAAAAGTTCATTTAACCCTCAGTTGCTGTCATTTTCCAAAATGCCGTGCAACACAGCTGAATGTCAACCGCATAGTAATTTGCTGTGTTATTACACAAAATCTTAAAATGAGTTGATTTTACAATAAAATGATGATTCGAGTGTGTTACTATGCATAATCATTGTGCTTAATATATATGTATATATGTATCTAACATTTTGACGATGCACTGTTAGAAATAAAGGTTCTGTGCAGGTACACTTTTCAAATAAAAAGCCTGGAGACGAGACGGGGTGTGTGGAGTCAATACAGCTTATGTTCCCTGACTAAAGATACTGACATGCACGCTTGAGGGCACCACCGTATTGACAAAAGGGGTACTGCCCCAGTGATAGTTACATATCTTCTTTTCTGAGAGTGTATAGGTTGTATTGGATTTTAGCTTGTCTAAAGCTCTGAACTTGCTGCAAACCAACACATCTGTGAGCAGGGCATGGATAGGTCAGTTATCATGTACTAGTAAAAACTCTCTGCATCAGGCTGACAATTTCAAGTACATAAATCTGAGCTCTGTTATTTGATCCTGTAACTTTCCTATCATGTTCATTTTTTTTTTTTTTATTGTTATATACCTTGACACATAGCGGTGGGAAGGCTAAACATAAACATTTAATCTTTTCCGTTTCTGGAGCCTTCTCTCTGTGCTACTGGTGCAAGCAGGCTCTCCTCAGGAAGATGGAGTGCTGAGTGGGAGCAGTCCATTAGAGTGAGTAAGGGGAAGAAGCCCAGTGTTCATGCCAGTATGTGGAAGTCTCATTCTGCCATATTGATATTCCATCATTTCCCCTAGTGCTGGGTCTCCAAACCTAGCACTATCTCTCTTGCGCTCTCTCTCTCTTTCTTTCTCCTTCTCTTCATTCTCTGGCGGTGATTATGGATCTCCCACACAGGGGAAAGGCGCGTCTGGGCTGGAACTGTCACCCAGGGCCAGCTTTGTCTCTTTAAAAATAGGCCCGGGCCCCGTCTCTCTTGGAAAAGGTCGGGAGCAGGTGGTGCGAACTCATTGTCAGCTCATCGTTCCTCGCCGGAATGGATCATGTTAGATGTGTGGAACTCCTGCGAAAAAGGAAAGGGCGGGATTTTTTTTCTCCTATCCGTTCACAGTGTGAGAAGGAAAGCTTAAAGCTTCCATCAGGAGAGGAAAGATTTATAAAGCGCTGCATGGCTGACTAGGGAGGTATCAAATCACTTCTTTTTTCTTCTTCTTCTTCCTGGTCACTTTTTCAACATTTGGTCCTTGGACTGGTTGTAGATGGACACCTCTAGAGTGAAGGAAGAGTGATGGAGAGTGACCCCGGTGCTGTATGCTGACCTTTCATCACTTCATCTGACTCCCAGGCGAAACCTCATATAGAGTTCCTTGCCAGAAGAGCAGCTGTTCAGCCATCTTCCAAAACGTGTCATCAGCATGACTTGGCACCAAATCAGCCAGGAACTGATGTCTTTTCCTCTCGTTTGAAGTGTTGTTATGTCTGCAAACATTTTATATTTTGTCTGTTTCAGTCTTAACGTCAAGCAGTCTTTCAGTGAAATGCAGCTGAATCCATCTCTGTGCTTTAATACAGATTTCATATTTCCAGATGACTGGATTATTAATCATTGGACTCTGCTGATTGTTTAATTCCCATGAACTTGCCTGCTGATTTCTTTTATGAGAGCCTCCATTCATGGAGCTCTTTGGGCACAGGCCGTGGAATGTCTGGCTGAGGAGACCTCTGTTGTGGCATTGTCAGCATGTTTGACCAAGCTTTCAGATGACACAATACGACATTGCTATAATTTTTCATCTCTCTCTCCCTCTCTTTTCTCCCCCTTGCTCTCTCTCTTTATTTAAATTCACATCTCTATCTACTGTATTTCATCATTCAGCTTGGCAGAAACTCATGGCCCAAGCTTAGTATTCACTTAATGGCTTCTCAGCACATTATATTTCCAGGAAATATGCTCCACTAAGGTATCCATACCTCCTCCACCTTTCTAATTTCTCAACAGTGTTTTGAGAATCAGACATCAAATCCACAGAGTGCTTACTCAACAGGACACAGATAGTTTTGTTAGGTTTATTTGGATTCTGATATAATTTCAGTTCTGATTTCATGTTTGGGTACCTTAACAGAGTTTGGCCTGCATTGTTTCCTGCCTTTTCCTTGCTTTAGTAAGTTCTATCAGTTTACTTCTTTCTCCTTAATTTCAATATCTTAAACAATTTAAAATCTACCACAAAGGGAACACTTGTTGAGGTCCATGATGGGCTGCAGTAGGGTTCAGACAGAATTTTGTTGGGATGCAGTAAGGTTTACAATTTTTTGGGCTACAGATGGATTTGACAGAATTTTGTTGGGCTGCAGTAGGGTTCAGACAGATTTTTTGGTTGGGCTACAGTCTGGTTTAGACAGAACTATGCTGGGTTACAGTTGGGTTCAGGCATAATTTTATTGGGCTAAGTAGAGTGTAGACAGAAATTTTTTGGGCTGCAGTAGGGTAGGGCTAGCATTACCATGCAGTACCGTGGCTACAATCAGGTAAATCAGTCATTTTTGAGCTGCAGTTTGGATCACTCATAATAGACTACAGTTACATTGAGACATGTGTTTATTGGGCTGCAATCAGGTTCAATTGTTGAGGTCAATGTTCTCAGAATAAGAACTTTTGGAATGTTTAGGCATTTATTTTAGTTTGTATTATTTGTAGGTGATGTGGAGATTATGTGGTTATGTCACATCAAACTTGGATTGAATGTGCACAGGATATTTTTGGGTTCAGTTCAAAACTTCATGCCTGACTAAAGCCCTTGTAGGAGTGCTGTGTCTAGACCCATTTTTCTTTATAACAAGTTGTGAAAAGGATAACAGTGGACAGGGCTAATCATGGCCAAGAACCTCTGCTCTAACATACTTTGTAAGGACAGTTCTGAGTACTTACCTTTGCTCTACTGTTGTCCTGTTGTTGATTGTCCTCAAACACCTTCAGCTTTTCCTCTTGTATTTACTGTTGTCACTACAAGTAACACTTTGAGTAATGGTGTTCTCCATCAAGGAATTGAAAGAAAGTTCAGGTCAGTTTGAGAATGGGCATGATGGGAAAGCCCTCAGCAGATAGGACAGGGATGTCAATGCCCAAAGTGGGATGTCAATATCCTCTTAGGATGACGGTCTTGATGCTAACTGAGCCATGTCAATAGGAATGAGGAGATGTCGATATCTTTAAAAGCACCAAAGGAACTGCTCTGATTGTATTTGGCTGTCTGACACATAGAGAGAGGGACTGGAAGTCAACTTGAACAAATTGAACTCAGTCTTGGTGAAGGTACACTAATTTTGCACCCTTTTTCTTCATCAGTGTTGCTAATGCTTTTGTGTGTTGCTTGTTTATTACTTTCTGTTTGTCAAGGTTTGAACTTTTGATGCTCAATAAATCAGATTTTGCAATCAAATGTACTATTTTCATTTTAAGAATGTTTGTGGATGGGGACTTTGACCATCAGAAACACTAACTAAATCATCATTCAACATTAATGACATTGTTGATTCAGTCAATTTCACATGCTACATGTTGAAAAATGTGTCTCTGAAGACAGTTGAGGTTTCCATGCATCTAAATAAAGATTTCTCACCAGGAGTCTCTCCACAAATATGCTGGGGTTTGCAAGCTCCCATGAAGTTAATCCCAGGATAGCTATATCTGTGTGAGTGAGCAAGAAAGAGAGAGAAACTTGATGTGTTGAGGGGAAAAGAGGTCCTTCGACCTGTCGTTTTCTTTGGTGTTGTTGATAATGGCAGGGAGGACAGAAAGACGTTGTTTGACCTTGTCTGTGTGCTGTGTAATCAGCATCCATCATGAAGTTTTTACTAGCGACTAAAACTCTCTGGATAAGTTTACCACTCAGTGAAGTCTAGCTAGGAAGTAGCTTAAGTTTAGCATTAGCATGTTTAAAAGAAGCAGCACTGCTCTCAGGCCAGGTCATAATTACCTTTTACCAACATTAAAATAAAAACAATATATGTAAATCACATTTTATGATAATATTTGTGACTCATGTTTTATGGTAATGTTATTACAAAATGTTATAATTTTAGTTCATTTTTTGCGGCCATGCTAATGTACTTTTGCATATTGTGAGTAAAATCATGCTATATGTTCCATGTTCTTACAAAGTGGGATGAGCTACCCTTTTGTGTGTGTGTATGTGTGTGTGAGGTGGGCTGTGCTGTGGCTGCCTCTCTTGTTCCCCCAGCTGTCCTAACATGGTGCTATGTTGACTGTAAACACAGCTGCAGGTCAGAGGCCCAGGCTGGTCAGACTCAGGGCCAGAGGGAGAGAGGCAGAAAGGATGGGGAGACAGAGAGCAGAGAGAGAGAGAGAGAGAGCTCTATAGTGTACTTTTAGAGGAAGTTCATTGTCTTATTTTCTTTAACATATTGCATGGAAAGAATGTAAATGTTTAAATTATTTCAGTTTTTTTAATTCCTAGAAGTCAAAACGTATGTGTCCCTGTCATTTTGCTGTACTATTACACTGTAATGACACAATTATTTTAATAATTGCATAGTTATTTTCCTAATGAATTACATTAATTCACTTATTAATAAACATGTAAGCCAGGTTTCAGTCTGTACTGTTTTTTTTTCTCCCTGCAAAACAAGACAATAACTTTTCATCAAATTTATCATAAACTGAAAGTTTAGCGGCCGTGTATTTGACAGAAATTGTCTGCTTGTTTCAATGAGCTCTGAGTGAAAAGATGATGCCAAGGATTTAAATTATTTCTGTATTTATTGAATATATAATTAAACTAAAATGAAATTGGTATTAATATATGTTTAGAGCATGTGTGCTTGAAAGGAGCACAGGCATTGCCTGCTTTAGAGGTCATGGGCCATTCTATGATTGATAGACAATGTGCTGACCCCTCCATTCAGTCCACCTTTTCTCTATTCCTCTTTTGTGTGATCTCTCTCAATCTCTCTTTGGGTCATTTTTAATACTATCACAGTTTTATAGTAATGTGCTTATTAAGGAAGAGGCACAACTGGCTGTCAGTGGTCTAGATCACACTAATATAAAGACATTTTATTGAAAACACATGTTGATCATACATTATTAATGGTGCAGGCATAAAAACTGATTATCTTATGCTGAATAGGCCCTGTCTATTCATTTGTACATACTGTAAGTAAAATCATACTACATATTCAGTGTTCATGCATACTGTGATGAGCTATGCTTGTGTGTGTATTAGTGCACAGGGCTTAACTTATACTTGAAGTTGTAGAGCTGGTAGTGCTGGGCCCCAGAGGAGCGATCAGTCCCAGCTGCTTGCAGGAGGCCAGAGCCAACCCAGGGGTCAGCAGTTGATGCTGAAGCCCAGCAGAGGTCAGTGGGGTTGACCCCTGGAGCCGCGGTGGTGTGAAAGGTTAGGTGTCACCCTGACACCTTAGTGCGCTGACTGAGAACTCTTTTCAGAGCCTTGCAGATTTATAGATACCGATATTGAGCGCTATACCTAATTTCCATAGCCACCACCAATGTTCAGAGGGATCTGTTATAAAGACTTGAGCTATAACAGACCACCAGATTTTCAATGTTTGTTAAGAAATTACAGTATTATGTGTATACTTCAATTGCTATTATACTTTATAGTGAAGTTCTCAGATGATCCTACTAGTTCAATCTTCCAATATGTGTATATATATATATATATATATATATATATATATATATATATATATATATATATATATATACATATATACACACACATACTCTGTGTCCACACATAGTGTGATGAGCTACTATTAAAATCTCTGTAGATTTATAGCTACTGATGATGAGCACTATTCACAGTCTCCATGGCCACCACTGATGGTGTTCAGAGGGATCAATTATATAGACCTAGGTTACAGCAGACAGAAATAATACACCAGATACGTAATGAGTTGAGAGAGGTCATATTTGTTACTAAACAAAACCGTCGTCCCTAGCAACGAGACTTTTGACGTTAGATTCCGAACAGACATGAGGAAGGTCAACAGGGGCTCCCCCAGGGTATGTCAAAAAGTGTGCGTGCTTGTGTGTATGTGTGGCCATGAAGGCGAGAGCTACCCCAAAGAGAGGGAACAGATGGAGAGGGGAGAGAGCGAGGAATCTGAGAGCAAGAGAGAGAGAAAAGGGGTGAGTGAGAACAGGAAAAGCAAAGGAAATAATCAAATTAGCTTTTTTCGAACGGAACTGGAGATGCTACATGCTAATTTTCCCGTGAGAATGGAGCGGCGGGTACACGGGGCTCACACACACAGTTCAAACATATTTACCCCTTGTTGGAAGGTACAAATTAAATTAGCCCGCTTCACAAAGCCAGGATGCTTGCCCCTTCTGTTCTGATGTCATGGTGCTGGGGTGCATGGGGCGAGATGGGGGGGGGCATTGCGTCCTGAGCACATTTGTCTTAGACACCATTCATCTTCACTTACACCAGCTCTCACTCGGACACCAACATGCAGGATGAAAGCGTCGCCATGACCCACAACTTCCTCTGCCTGCAATACAAAGTCCCAGTGCTAGGACTTTGAGCTGAGGGCAGAAGCATGGTCAAGGTCTTCTGGTTGGACCAAATTCTAACACAAAGTCTTAAACAATGACATACTGTTATATGTAGACATGACAGAAATACAGGCAAAATGTAGGTTTCAGTATGGCTGCATGTCATACAGTAAGTCTATTTGAGATTACTTACCAACTTAACACAGTTTGACGTAAGTATATGATGATTTAGGCATGTACTTTGCACAGTGCTAATTGGTCCCACCTGAGCTTCTATTACAGGGTTTCTATTCTGTTACACGTTCTGTTTGGGAAGGTCATAATGGACCCAGAGACATAAGACTTGACTCAGATGCACACCCCAGACACTCAAGCCACAACCAAGACTCAGACTCACCTGGCTTTTGAACTTCTGAACAGTCTGGATGGTTTATCTTTGGCCCAAAGAACACACTGGACATTTGTGTTTCTATATTTCTGTAAACTGAAAATGTTGATTCATCAGACCACAATAAAAATTTCTGGCATGTATTTGAGCGCAAGACCAGAGAAGTCGGTGGTGTTTCTGGACATTTTTGACATATGGCTTCTGCCTTAGCTTGCTTTTGTGGATTCAGGGGTGAACAAAATAATGGTTTATCAAAGAATTTTAGAGCCCATGTGGTGATATATATTACAGAAGCATGTTGGTTTGTAATGCAGTACCATGTGAGGGATCAAGAGTCACAGGCATTTAGTTGTTGTTATTGGCCTTGCCCCTGAATTTCATAAATATTTTGATGATATGCACCATAGATGCACATTAAATACCTTAAAACTAGGTATTGAGGAATGCCATAGTTAATCTGTTGGTTTATTTGCTGATATATCCGATATGCAGTATAAAAATATGTTCTCCTGTTGAGGGGCTATAGTAACTTTCTGGCCAAGTCAAACATCCTCATAGGCCAACTTTGTAGCTTCAGT